>NC_138929.1:3272720-3349916 GCF_965231255.1 Vanellus vanellus
GCTGGTGGAGTCTCAGTTCAGATGTGGTAGCAGTTCTTCTGCATCTCTGGCCTTTTGGTCAATCAATGCCTTTCTAGTGGTGTCCCGAGGACACTTCTCACCTGCTGAACAGCTTTGTTCAGAACTCAATGGAAAATCTTAGTGATCCTATTATTTTTTCAAATGCAGCTTTAATGAGCTTGTGGATGAGGCTTCCTCCATCCCTGGTGTGGCCATCAAACACGTTATCAACCTGTTTATCTGCAAGGAAGCATATTGCAACGAAAAAGGAAAAATCAAACCCACCACCAGCACAAAAGACTAAATCCAGGCCATTAAAAAAGCCCTTGGGGGAGGCCCCAGCCCATGGGAAGGTCTTTTGAGGGAGTTTACCTTCTTTCATCTTGGCTTTCCAGTGCTCTGACAAAAGCACCACCATGGCCTGAGAGCCCATGTAGGTTTGAAGGAGGAACTAAAGCTACTGAGCTGAGTGAGGGTGGGAAGGGTTAATTGGGAGGGAACCAGTGAAGTCAGCTTTCAGTCGCAGACATTTAACTGCCCAAGGAAATAGCCAGTCTGCGAGGTGGAGGGTGCTGGCTCGGTTTTGGACGGGGATTTTGAGCAGAGCTGTCCCGTTGCTGCCGCCCTCGTTTCCCTGGGCATGCCAGGGTGACCCTGGCTCGGGGCCACGTGGGCCAGTTCTGGTGGGTATGTTGTAATCCTCGTAACTTACAGCACGACCTGCTCCGTGGGCTCGGCCGCAAACCCTCGTCCCGGGGTGATGTCATGGAGGACATCGCAATGTCGTCTCACGCCGCAACACGCTTCTGCTGACACAGCTTGACGTCACGTGGGCACCGCGATCTGTTGGGCACAGCCGTGGAATGAATGCTCTGCCCTTTGCTGGAAGCGTTATGTCAGCCGGAGGCTCTGCCAATGCTACCAGGGCAGCAAAGCCTGCGTTCGCACCAGCAGCACCTTTTAGCTTGCTTGGTGCTGACACACCAGTTTGAGAACTGCCTGATGACTTGTGCCGCTGCAGTTCGGGTTTCTGTTTTATCCTGGCCACCTGGAAGCTCCATGGAGTGCTTAGTCCTGGGTTTGGCTAGAGGATGGAGCAAGGGCAGCTGAGTTTGCTCAATGGGAGCTCTTTGCGGCGCTTGTGGTTCTGCAGGCAGGAGTTTCGCTCGGGCCGAGCGATTCCTCGCACAGCGAGGGTAGCCTGCTGCCTTCTGGCACTGCTTGCCTGGTGGTGGTCCGATCATGGAGAACACTTTGGGTGATCCTGGTGGGAGCAGCAGCCACATGTCACCCGACGGTGCGGAGCCGCTCTCTATCTGCCGCTGCATGCAACACCAGAGCCAGTTACTTCGTTGTTGCTCCTGGCTTACAAGTCCGAGGCTTGTCTCGGGGGATCCTTGTTCTTCATTAAGGATCATGCTGAATCAAGCAGAACGGGAAGCGAGCAGATCTCCAGGGGTCATTGACTCACATCAAAGGATTCCCCAGAGAGCCCTGAATGTCTCTGTCAACAGGACTCAGTGATTCTTCATGACAAAGAGCCTCTTCTCGGTTCCCAGCCAGGCTTTCTGATCGGTCCCCTCGGCTTGGTACTGTGTCCTTGTCGACAGAAGTTGGATGGGTGTCTCCTCTCTCCCTGCTGGGACCCGCTGCTGGGAGCGTCCCAGTGCCTATGGCTCCCACTGCACTTTGTAGGGTGTCTTTGTCCTTCTCAGATAATCACAAGAATGTCTTTCTCCTCTATGCTTTTCCATTCTGCTCCGATTCTTTATCTTGAGAACAAGCAGGCTATTCATCCCAGGGGAGGTCAGCTCCGGACCACCTACAAACCCAGTGCCTGCAGGAGTGACCACATCTCATCAGGCTTCTCCTGTCAGCAAGGGCACCATAATGTCACCTTGGATATCCTCTCCTCTGACTCCTTTGTTCTGGGCAGAGCTGAACATTGGCTGCAGCCTCACAGGGCCCCTGGGTTGCCAGGAAGAGTAATCAGGGCATCAGTGGTTCTACTCTTCCAGTAGGCTTTACTGGCTCTTGGGGTTGGTTTTTTTTTTTTTTTTTTTTTTTTGGTCCACTGAAAAAGGTTCAGCTGGTTCTTTAGTCACCTGTCTTGCCTTGTGACACAGGCCCACCCCATGCACCAGTACTTTCTGTCGGTATCTCAAGTTTCCCCTACTCTGGGTGCTGCTGCCTGCCTTGGTGTAGTCCTCTGCCCCAAAGTAGCTTCAACCGCCATGCCCGGTTGCTCGCCCACCCCATTGTTGTGTGGTGCTTTCGGGATTCCAGTGACTGCATTTGCTCATGGCCCCTCATTTTTGCATATTTTTCAGGAGGGGGGTGTTTGACCTTGAGCATGAGGAACTTGTGCCTCCATGTGTGGGCTGTGTGGATGTACCAGCCTCCTTGGAGCTAGCTTGGGGCTCATTGTGTGGTATAGACTTGTCTTGCATCTAATTAGAGGCTCGTTTCTCCCCTTCTTGCCTGTCACTCGTTCCTCATCTCCCCTTCTGCCTTTGGAAATGGTGCTCAGCACAGGCAGTTTAGCAAGAACAGGCTCCAACGCTGGTTTCCTCAGTCATTTTAGGTCTTGTGGTGCTGAGCCTTACCTATAGGCTAAATCTGACCAGGGTTTGCAGAGGGCCCAGCGACACGTACCAGCTAACATGCATCAGGAGGTGGGCTTGGCGTTGGAGACCTCACACTGCAGAGACAAGTGGGCCAAATGAGTGGATATCCCTTCCTTTTAGGAGTTTGAGAAACTCGAATGCAGATGGTTTTACATCAGGGAGCTCATAGGAGAACCTCTACTAACCCTCTGTTGTCCCCGTGTTCCCTGAGAGCTGAGCATAAGGTCACTCTTCTCTCATCATCCAGCGATGGCAGAGCCCTTGTATGTGAAGAGGGAATGGAAGTGGTCCTCAGTGGTGTATAATATTGCGGTGTTGTCAGAATATTTTGCAGAGAAACCCGTGTTCTGTGGCTAATTACCATTTGGCTGTGGCTGCCATAGACGTAAGAACAGGCGCTTTGTAAACTGGGACAGGATTTCTTTTTCCTTGGGTGGTGTCATGACCTGGCGTTATTTAAAAATGATTTTGTATCTGTGATTATTATTACTTGTATAATGTTACGGGTAATTATCTACCAATAATTATTGTGTTGAATAACTCCAGAAAGAGTTTATTTAACATAAACATTTAGAAAGCTAAATACTACGGATAAGATAGAGCCCAAGGGCTCAGGACTGCTGGGGTTTATTTCCAGCTGTTGCCGCTGGTCTTCTGTATGGCCGCGGCACTCAACAGATGTGGCTTCTGCAAATAGCTCGACTTTAGGGGGAAGGAGTTTTGCTCTCTACCATCAAATAAGCCAAAATTATACTGCCAAGATTGAAAGAAGCTTGGATGATGCTTCGCTGCCCCAATAATGCATGTGAAACATCCCAAAGGATCAGTTCTGGGGTGTTAGTTTCTTCTTTATAATAATCCAACATTGTAAAACGCAACCCAAAGTCACTTATTTCAAAATCAGCTCTGTTGTATCGCCTCCTTTTCCAACTCCCAGCCGAACGGAGCACTTTAAGAATGTGCAAAAGTTGATGCTGAAAGCCCGTGGAAAAATTTGCACGGGGACTTATTTATGCGTTCGAAGCCGAGCAGAGAGCTTGCCTTGACAGAAAATAAAAAATCAAGGATGAAACAGTCACCAGAAAATTGATAGACATGCCTGGAAATGCCTTTAACCCTTATTTACTGTAGGGCTTGTGGTTTGAAAAGCCTGGAGTCTCATTTTGAGTGTTTGGTCCCCGCTAAAATTACAGAGGTGGGGAGAAACCACCCGACGAACCGTATTGGGCTCTGACAAACAAGCCCAGGGGAAAGGGGTTCGTTCCCGGGCCTGCCGTGCAAATTAAAAGCAGGTTTAGAGCTGGAGTTTGTGCTCGCTCCTGCCATGATTGCAGTGGGCAAAGGGAAGGAATGCACCGCTGGTGTCTCCAGAGCCCACGGTAATGTGCCAGCCGCTGCGTACACGGCACTGCCTTGCCGCAACTCCTGTGGGTGGGGAGTCCTACTTATTTTATCATAGGGACTGATTACAACTTCGCTGGCACCGGAGTAAGCAGGAATATAACTCACTGGCGATGATGGCACTCCATGTAGAGTGGAGCCAGGCTTGCCCATTAAAAGCTCTTGTGAGTCCTGGCCTCTTGAGGTGCCACCACGCTGCGGAGCTGGGGAAGGAGCCCCACGCGTCCGTATTTGTTGCAGAAAAGGAAATGGAGGAATAAGAAGTGTCTTGCACAAGATTGCACAATGTGGAGGAGCTGGCAATAACACGCAGGTCTCTGGCTCCCCGGCCTTCCTCGAGGCGGGTTGCTCATGTGTTGTGGAGGGAGCCTGGTCTTGCTTGACACCAAAATCCATGAGAGCAGAGGAAAAAGTAGGTGACCTGTCAGCGAGAAGCACCGCCCTGGGGATGACCCTTGTCTTGGAAGCCACGTGGATTTGAAGGAAGACCTTATGGCTGAACACGTCCCCATCTCCAAGTGCATGGAATTCTCAGGGTAGCGGGTGGTGGGGAACAAATACACCAGCCGGGTTTTGGGTGGGTTTGTGTTTCGGTTTGGTGCTTTTTTTTTTTTTTTTTTTAACCAAGAGCAAGATGCTCTGGGCTTTGTTGCCGTGATGCTTTTGAGCAGCAAAGCAGAACAAAACCACTAACTCCATATCATGAGGACTTACCAGGATGGGATCAGCGTGTGTATGTAGCTTCTTGTTAAAGACAGGACAAGTGAAAGGACCACAGCTTCAGCCTCCATGTGTGACACTGGTTGGGGGTCCTTCTTGCTGCACACAACCTGTGTTCAACCCAAGCCCTTCCCTCCCTAAGCATCTCGGAGCCCTTCTGGGGTGGCAAGCGTCTAGAAATAGCTGCAAAGTACAAAGTAGCTGTTTCCTCTGCTTTTTGGGACCAGGGAGAAGAAGGAGGCTTGGAGCAGCACAGCTCCCTCGTGGTGGCCTCCTGGGGTGGGGCAGGTTTTAACAACGTGCCAGAATATGTGGCTGTCCTTGGACATGTTTAATTCCCATCTTCTCAGCACAGGGAGCGCTCAAATCGCCCTTTAGCAGTTGGGCACAGAAGGGGAAAGATCATTAACATACAAAGGGCTCCTCTTTCAACACCAGCGTTGTGAACTTTCATGATTTTAGCTCTGTCTCATCACATTTGTTCTGTGTTGTACTTGGGTTTGGTTGGGATTTTTTTTTTCTTTTTTTTTTTAACGTCCTCGTTCTTGGAATTGGGTAAACGCATCAAAATCTCAGTTTTTGTTAAAGGCTCCTACTCCTGACGGCTGCAGAGGAAAATCACAGCTTCTAAAGATGCTACAAGTGGTCATGGGGCATGAGCACTGCGTCCCCTTAGCTTGTTTCTGATTCTTGCCATATTCAAACTGATGTCTTTGTGCGGAGAAGGGGAGTGGGGGAAAGTTGCCACTTCTGACTGCTTAGGACTGGCAGATGAATGGTGCCTGAGCCGCTTTGCTTGTTGCAGCAGAGGATGACCACTCCAGCAGCTCGGATGGAAATACAAAATGCTGCGTTTTTCACTTTTTCACTCGCCTGCTTTCCCTCTTTTTGTCTCATTCTCTCATCTCAATGAATTAGGGTTTAACTTCGTGTCCCCTCCTGGGAATGTAGCTAAGGGTTAGTTTGGTTTGGGGAATTGCTGCCTTCCCCTCTCAGTTTGTGCAGGACAGGTGCTTTTCTGGGTGTGAGAGAACTTCTTTGGCTGTCCTGTGGTTTCTCAGGTGGGATTTGTTCATTGCAATGGCAAATAAATCCCATTTTGTGTTGGCATCGGGGCAACTGGGTTGAAGGTCCTGATATGGACGCATTCCACCTTTCTGCTGCAGATGCGACCCACTTAAGATCAGGTGTTTTGTGGGTATTGCCAAAGCTATTCAGGTTAAACACCTTCGTTGGTCCTTAAGGCGATTCTGACAATGGGCCCAAGGGGAAATAGGTCAGGTACTTTGAGATCTGTGTCACTGTGTTGGCTTAAAACATTCCGAAATGCAATCTGCGAGGAGATGCCAGAGCGCTGACCCATCGCCCGCCGCTACTGCTGGCTTCTCCTTCCGCCGTGTTGTGCTCCTCGTCGGCGAAACAGCGGAGGAGCTCATTGGCGTAGAGGCACAAAAGGAGAATAAAAATGATGGTGCTTCCCCCCTAACATTCATCTGCAGTCCTGTGAGCCTGACTCACCTTTTCAGGAATCTGGTTTAATCATTTATGCAGCTTCTGAAGGGACAGGCAGGAGACGGCATGAAAGCATAACGCCTTTGAAAAGTATTGCCTTTAAAGCATTTGCCTTCCGGGGGATCCCGTAGTAGTCCCTCCGGGGCCGTAGTGATAAATGACACCAAAGTTTGTTCTAATTCTCTGTGGTTTTGCCTCTCGCTGGGCTGTTGAGATCCTGGCAGCGTTCGGTGTCTTTGCCCAAAGTCCTCTTGTTCTGGGCATCGTGGGAATCTTAACTTTATGTCAGAATCTCCTACTTTCTCCCCCCTCCACCCCCCAAAGTGAATGTTAATCTTTGGAGCGCAGAGGGGAAAGAATTGGTTTAATAATCTTTTCTTTGTTGCCTGTCTTTGATACGGTATTTGCACCCAAAAACTAGCTTTGCCTATTGAAAATGGCTGTTTTCCAAAAAAAGTGTAATTTACTTGTTTAAAATAATAGATACAAAATGTAACTTCTAAAATTTTGTTTTTAATTGAAGCTGAATGTTTTATTACTGGTAGTTGATGACTTTGCTGTTCCTGATGTCCTCTGTTTCCCACCTTTGCCACCATTTTAATGATAAAATTGAAATGGGGGGAAAAAAAAAAAGTCAAAGTTGAGTGATTGGAATTCTGGGTTTATGCTGTTTTCTTAAGCAGAAATTTAAACCAAAAATAATTTTAATGATTGGGTTTTTTTCACCTTTTTTTGGTCTTGAACCAAAAATTCCAGCCAGCTTGGCTCAGCTGTGCTAAACGCACAGGGTGTCCTTCACCAGGCTGTTGAGTGCAGATGAGTCTTGAGGTTCTCCTCTCCTCCCACATGGACTTGCAGAGCTTGTGCTGCCCCATGTCTCCACACAGGGTCTCCCTAGCCTTGGACAAGGCAACCACTGGGGAGACGTTAATTAATCTCAATTTAGATCCGATGCTTTGGCCTTGGTTCTACTACTATAGTCAGTAGATGTTTTGCTGTCAGCTCTAGTAGGAAGGGGATTATTAAGTGTTTAATAAACTGCAGGTTTTCCAGTGCACGGGCTTGCATGGCTGTTTTTTTCCATAGCAAGGAATCAAAAGCATCACACAAACCATTTTTCACTGGGGCAGTGTGAGAGATGGATTAGGAGGCAATTGCCAGTGCTAATAGGACTCGCAACCAAGGAGAAGCTTTCCAGGGCTTAGTTCCCCTTTAGGAGCCTGCAAACCCAGCTCTGCAGGGGGAACACCAGCTTCTTCCAAAGTGCTTGGGATCCACATGAAAACTGAGCTCTCTAGAAGATCTGGTCACCTTTGGGACGTGAACTGGAGCTGAGCTACCTTTAAGCTCCAATCCTGGGACAGGATGGGGAAGCAAGGATGGAAAGGGAGATTGAGGATGGCAACGGGAGCATGTAAAGGAGGGTCAGACTTGAAGGAATTTGCCATTCCTTCACTGGGAGGAATGGAGGAGACTAAATTAACTCTTCGAAAGGATCAGCACCCTGTATACCTCTCTGGGAGTGGGGAAACATGTGCTTCTAATTTTTCTTGCTTGCTGTGTGCCAAGGGGATCTGTTTCCCATCGACTCTTGACCCTTCAGAAGAAAAGGGGAAAAACAAAAGAGAAAAAACTGGCCAAAGTAGTGCTGTTGAGGTCCGTGGCAAAAATCCCACCAGCTTCAACAGGACCATGGCTCAACCTGAGAAAGGAAAAAAAAAAAAGTCTCTGAGCTAGAACAGTAAAAAAAAAATGGAAAATCTCTTGTCTTGGTCTGGGACACTGGCCGGACTGGAAGTCATCATATTCCCAGCTCATCACTGTACTAGGCCAGGTGCACCTAGAACCGCTCTTAGAAAAAATGGATAAAATCCTTTCCTTTTCTGAAGGTGGAAAGTTCTCTTGGAGGTGTGTAGAATCTATGACAACAGACACGATCTTGGAGAGGACCTCAGTTGGAAATGCATTTGCTGTCCAAATAATATTCCTAGATGAAAGAGTAGCAAAGAACTAAAATCTCTTTTTTTTTTTTTTTTTTTTTTTTTTTTTGTAAAACAAAAGTGCAGAAAAGAAAATTGCTTGGTTCCGTGAAAGTGGCCTTTATTCAATAAACTTGAAATGTATCATTTAGACTGATCTTTTAAAAAGTGTTACATAAAATGGAATAAGTGGGAAAAATGAAAGTGTGTTGAAAGGAAAAAAAGATCTCTTTCTATCCTACATTTGGGTCATTCTTTCCTGAACGGTCCTTTGCATCCTTTTCAGTCTCCCGTGGAAGTCTCTTGGGTAATGGAGATTTTCTCGATTTCTTTTCGGAAACTGTCATGACAGAGAAGCTCTCTGACTTGCACCCTTCCTCAGCTTAGCCTCCGACCTCTGCTCGTTATGTTAAATAGTTCCCTCTTCAAGCATCTTCACTCTTTGAAACTTTGATCTGCCTTGTAACACATCCTCTTCCAGCTTTCATTTAGTTTGTGTTGGAAAACCCCACTGTTCTTCCCCTGTCCTGTGCAATCGGGTCTCTGTGGTCCTTCTGTCCTGGTCTGACCTACCATCTCTGATGGCAACGGTGAGCTCTGCCCAGGACACACCAGCAAATTGCGTTTTAATCTCCGTCGGTACCATTAATGATGATATCGGAGAGGATTTCTCTCTTTTCCTGAAGAGCTCACCTCTTCGACCTGAGACTCCTCTTTCCCCACCACTCATCACTGCCTCAATTTCTGCGCTTCCATGCCCATGGCAGGTTTCCTGCGCTAGTCCCCATCTCGGAGCCATAAGGCAATTATCGCTGTGCTCACTGCAGTCCAGATGAGCTTGTCTGCGTTTCCTCTGCCTGGAGTTGGTGACTTTGACAAAAGCTTTGGTAAGTCTGGCACCATCTTCCCCTGTTGCATTTTATTCTAATTTCCATTTCCTATGCTGTTTTGGGTTATTCTTTCAATACAGGCTCGTATTTGCCTCCATCAATGGATTTTCTTCCTTCCGAAATAAGAGTTGCAAACCATATATTGTTTCCATTTCCATGTGACTGATAGAACTTTCTCTCCCTTCCCAAAATGCCAGTTTGGACTGCCATAGCCAGCAGCTGTAATAAGAAGATTTTGAATGAAAAAACATCCCTCAAGCGGCAAAGATAGCAATCATTAGGTACTCTGCTGAATCTTGCACGAACATTAAAACCTCAGAGGTTTGCAGTGCTTTACTTGTTACAACAGAAATAGGAGTAAGAGGATACCATGAACGTGAGGATGCTTCTTGGAGGTTTCCCATCAGTCCCAGGTATGTTCTGCCCCCTTGTAATCTACATATTGAATTATTTGAGGCAAGAAACCCTTCTAATTGCTTTGGTAAAGATTGCATGCTCCTTCCTCAGTTAGGTTTTTTTTTTCCCCTCCGTGAGTCTCTGTTTCCTTGGTTGTCCCCAGCAGGGACTCTTCCACCGGTGGAGCTGGATGGCTGCATGACACTGGTGTCAGGTGGACCATGAGGTGCTTTTTGCCAGGTTCCTGCCTGATGACAGGTGACTCAACGCCTCAAGGCTTGTAAGGAAGCCAGGGAGCCAGCATCTGATGAAAGAGCCCAGCGGAGAGAGGTGCAAGGGGAGAGAGAAGAGGAGAAACCTCTCGGGATGCGATGGAAGTGAGTCATCTGACAGGTACTGCCACCAGGCCAGTCTGTAATTAAAGCTCACCTTGCCTGGTGTCTCCACTGGAGCATATGCCAATCACTCCCTGTGGCATTTTCACGCTCCTTATCTGTCAGCCTAGAAATTACTTTTTTAGATCAACTTTGAAGGCTTAATTCTGGCAGGGAGACGCGGGGGGCCAGACAGTCTGCTTCGCCACGGAGCGCCTTACAAGGGGAGAAGCGATTGTTGCTTTGTGTGGACCAGATTTTCAAGAGATGGGAGCTGGTTTTTCAAGGTGGGACCAGGTTTTCCAAAGTGCTTGGGTCCTGGCAACTCCCATCATGTTTTTCAAAATGCGCCTGATGAATTGCAGCTACTTTTGTAAAACCTCAGTGGGAGCCAAACTCCCTACAAAAATTTTGGGACCCCGTGGTCACGCAGAACGAAGCGGTGGCAAGACATGGACGTAAAGTTCACGCAATGGCTTCACAGGCTACTGGTGAGTCCTCTGACCCACCACAGTCAGTTATTTTGTGCGTTGCTTCGTCTCTCAACAACCTTCCTTCTGCAGGCGGCTCTGTGATCCCTTTGCAGATGGACCAAGTGTACTGTTATTAAGAAAACTGATTAGTGAGATTAAGTTACATTTAATTAAGAAAACAGTTGATGGATTGGATTCAGCTCTTTGGCAGTTGTATCCAGGGGTACAGCTTCAATAACATCTGTGGGAATTATGCCTGAGAAGGGGTGAATCAAGGATTGAATTCAGGTTCTTATGCACGCGGTGATGCTCTGAAATGAGGACCAAGTGAACGCCTCCCGCTCTTTCAAAATCATTTTAGCTTCTGTTAAATTAATGTATAGGAAATCAGAAAACTCCCATTTCTTGACTACGAAAAGAGCTTTGACAAAGCATCCAAGCAAGTCCATGTCCCTGTTCTGCTCCTCAGATGAGGTGCACTTGTTGGGCAGCACGAACAACTCTTCTGGGATCACCCAAGGATTCTGGGACAGCGCTGGACCAGACACCCTTTCCCCAAGCCAGCCAAAGCCTTCCTCATAGAATCATGGAATGGTTTGGATTGGAAGGGACCTTCAAGATCATCCAATTCCAACCCCTCTGCCATGGGAAGGGACACCTCCCACCAGCCCAGGTTGCTCAAAATCCCATTCAAGTTCCTTGCTGGTCCCTTTCCCCTAAGAGGGTGGATGTTATGAATCCGAGTGCAGGTGTGTGCGATGCACATGCACGCACCCCCTCCTTCACGGGCAGTCGCTGCCTCCCACAAACACACAAGGCTACCCTCCCCAGCACACACACGCTTGCCCACGCCGAGTGCCCTCTTCCAATGGCCTTGCATGAGCACCTCGTGACTCCGTGCCCAGGAATGCTGCTGGGGACTGGTCGCCCGCTGGGGATTGCATCAGGCCCGTAAACTCGTTCCGCACAGGATGAAGCGGCTTGGTGACACCTGCTTGTGTGCAATGTGGCACTTCTCTGGGGATGGCTGGTCAAGGAAAAGGGAGGTGAGGGCTCATTCATCATCCTGGCACCAAGCAGCATGGGATGATGTCCTACCAGCCTCCACAAGGCTTTGGGACCTTTTCCACTCCTCCTGGAAGGGGTTGGAAGAAAGTTTCCCCAGTTTCTAAGATGTCTGCAATTTTTTCCAGTTCTCCGGCTAGGAAGAGGAGATGGGTCTGCTGAGCTAATAACAGCCCACATGCCTTAGGCTTTTCTTGTCCTTACACCTCCAAGCCCTTCCTTTTCCTCCTTAAAAAAGCTAATAGAGCCTTTGCTGTTTCTGCTCAACATCACTGGGCTGTGTCCTGACCTGGTCCATCCTGCTGGCCTTTCATCTCCAAGTGATGCTTGTCCTGGGCCGGGTTGTCTCCCAGCGACAACTCGGCAACGTGCAGTCAGACACAGCGGAGTTTCTGCTGCTTCCCGCTTATGCCTTGTGCGTACGTAGCATTGCCCGGAGATGTGCGTGATACCAGGTCTGGATTCGCCTTCCCTCGTTCACACATCTCTCCCTGTCTCCGCCGGGCGCTCTGCCTGCCTTTGTAGTCAACTGCGCGAGATCAGCATTTCCAGGATTTCGGCTCTCGCTGAGCGAGGCGCCTGCATTAGGCTGGGTGAATTACCGGAGCCCATTTCTCTCTATGGACTGTAGACAGAGCCCCAGGTGCTCCGCTCTCAGGTGCAGACATCCTTACTCTGAACATCTAACGCCGGGTGAAACAAACACCACCCTTTACCTTTCTCACATACATTAAGGGCTAAGTGGCTGATAAGGAACCTGCTAGATTCTAGCCTAAATTTATTAATGTCCAATTTATACAAACCTGTCCTTGTAGCAACGTTGTCCTTCAACTTTACATTGCTTTTCCACCCCCTGGGTACTTGGGCTGTGCCTTTCTTTAGCAGAACAAGACCATTCCCTTTTATCTCTCTGTGAAAGCCAAGGTCTCCTAGCATCTTCCTTGTAAAAGGGCTCTTCATTGCCCTGGTAGTTCTCCACCCTTGATTTTCTTGATCAAGGGTGATTAAAAGAAGATACTGTATTTCAGATGAGAACCCCTGAAGCCCTATTGAGGGAATACTCCTCCATTTCTGATGGAAACATTGAGTGTGGTGATGCTACGTTACCCCACACGCACGGCTGCACCATACTGGCAATTCATGGTCATCCCTGGGCTGAATAACATTCTCTGATTTTTCTCTCTTTGTGCTGGAGGGAACTGCTGTCTGGCCCAATGTGAAATGCTCAACCTCTTCCTGACCTAAGCCTTATGCCTGGATAACTCATCTCCAGGTGGAAAGCCTTATCTCAGGAGTTACCCAACAACCTGTGGAAAATCACCAGGATTCAGCCAACTCTGAGTCTGTCTTTAAGGACCTCTTGATGCAAAAAAAGAAAAAAAAAAAAAAAAAAAAAAAAAAAAAAGTACTGAGAAGCCAAAAAGAAAATATTTTTTCAAAACCATCTGACCTTTGAGAAGAAATGATTCCAGAAAAGAAAACATTATAACGTAGAATGAAACCGGCATCGCACTTGGCCAGGCTTTGCTGAAATGAAATACTGTGACGGCCCTTGAGAAGCCGGGTGTCTGCACGGGGCTGGGCTGGGCGAGAGGTTTGTTCTTTGCTGTTTATTCAGCTTTGGATTTTGGGAAACGTCAACATCGCTTTTTTTTTTTGTTTTGTTTTGTTTTCTTTCCTTTCTGAAAGAGTTAGAAATTTCAAAATCCTGAAACTCTTCCCAAAATGAAACAGCTGGTTATTGCTCAACTCTCTCTGTTCCTACCTCCGCCCTCCTGATGAGTTACACAGAGGGTGTGACGTTCTGGGATCGCGCTGATCCCCAGGTGCTGGAAAGGGCCACTTCCAGCGGCTTCTTCCAAAGTAGGGCTCAATCCTAAACCCGTCCCTGCCAAAAAGAACACCCTATTCCCTTGGCTCAGCCACCTAAAGGTGCAGTTCCCGGCTGCATCGCAGAGACGGCTCTTAAAGCTGCTCCTGAGCCCACGTTATTTATCTCCGTGGACTTCGGGGCAGTTGGTTCTCATTTATACCAGTGTAAATAAGAGCCGAATCGAGCTATTAGTGTCTCACACCTCAAGCATTAGGGCTTTCTCTGCATTCATAGAAAAGGTTGAGGTTATTACCAAAGAGGTGAAAATTAGATAATAGCTGATGTCTCAAGGGTGCCAGCCGTCCTGGTCTTAAGTGATTCTCTATTTCAAGCTCCTCATAATTCACCGGTGACTGCTAACTGGAGCCTGGTGTCTTACTTGCATTTATGGGCTGCGAGTAGACGATTATAGAAAATACGGTAATTAAATAAGTACTTCGGCTGGGTAGGTTTGGCCTGGGAAAGAGTAAAATTAGACGAGGCAGTATGAGCTGTTCCAAATTGTGAAGTCTGATTAATTTCACTTTCTTTTCTTGTAATGTGTCCAGTAATATTCAGGAGGAGGAGGAGCAGGAGGGGTCACCCGGGAAAGCCTCTGACTGGAGAATTGGAGCCGATAGCCTAAAATCCCCAGTCCCATTCCGCAAGGTGCAACACAAGCAGGAGACCTCCACAGCTCTGGGGACCAGCAGCAGTGAAGCAGTCCTACCAGCGAGGGAGATGATTTGACCGGATCTGTGCAGCAGATGGGTGGGAAGCCGTAGAGAGATCCCAGATCTGGCTCCAGCAGGAGGGCAACACGCTGCCTTTGCTGCCCCGCTGCTTGTTCCCTTGGCTAGGATGGGCCACTGGGATTCAAGAGTAGAGGTGGTTCTTGGGGCCGGCTATTTATCATAGCATCTCTTCGGGGGAAGCTCGCCACTCTTCCCCGCTGCGTTTTACATGCAGTGCTCCTCTCCAGCATAACAATTTCCAGCAGAGCCGAGGCCAGGGGTTGAACTGGTTCCAAGCAGTAGGAACCTGCAATTACCCAAGCATCTACGGGATGCCATCAATGCAGGATTCCCTTTGATGAAGCGTCGTATCCAGGTAACCTGTTCCTAATCAAACAAGACACCTTGGTGTGCAGGAAAGGGCACTGCCGGCCATTCCGGGTGCTCCGGGAGTGTGCTGTGGGCAGAGCAAACAGGAAGCCGAGGGATGGACCACTGAGAGCCACTCCACCTTTGCCCAGGGGTGTTGGGCAGGTGACGAGTCACTTAGAGCTGGTCCTTCTCTTGCTCTGGCAGTGACGCATTGTTTTGAACGAGAAATTCCAAGAGCGTTGATAGTCCTTTTGCTTTAGGGACAGCGTCATTACTTGAGGTTTTTGGGGTTAAATCCACAAAGGTGCTGACCTTCCTCGCTCTCAGGAGCCCTACAGGATTTGGGGCCAGGGCTCACCCTACGAGCATTGAGTGTTGGAGGTGCCAGAGGAAGAAGGATGGTCACTAGAGCCTTCCTCTTGAGTAGATGGAGAGAGCAGCCATTCCAAAACATGAGTCATTGTACTTAGGCTCTCAACCACCCTCTTTGGTGGAAGCCACCTCTTTTCTTTCCACAGCCCATAGAGGGAGCTGATGGAGCTTTGAATCATCTGGCGTGAAATCTGGCCTTGGTGCTTACATAAGAGTGGGATGCCGAAATACCTGTATGGCTTGGGCTTTTTGGAGCCACCCATGAGGCCTTTGGTCTCTCCTAGCAGCTCTTGCAGCATCTCATGATGCTGGAGCAGAGGGTTAGACAAGGTAACTGAATGCGTTAAAGATGCCATTTGAGATCTGTTCAGACTGTCCTCTCTGGGGTTCCCTTCTCTGTTTGGGTTTCCTTCCTCTTCTTCATCCGATCAAGAGATGAACTCTGTACTGAATCTCTTAGAGGACTTGGGTCTAAGGAGAGGAGATATTCTAGGCCCCAGGAGTGGAAAGATGAGTGATATTTTGAATGTCGTCCCCGCTGGAGCGTGATGAGATTCCCTCAGACGTGTATAGTTGCTGAAAACACTCAGGTTGAGACATGATGCAGCAATCCTAGGAGCACTTCCAACAGATTGCCTCTTGGGCCAGCATGTGAGGAATTGAGTTGGGGCCATCAGAGCGAGCAGCAGCAGTTGAGTCAAAACAGCTGCAGCTCTTTCTGTGGACCGAAGGGCTCTGCAACACACACACAGGGACAAGGGTCTTCTGCGGTCTCCTTGGGGATTGCTCCTCCAGACTCTTTCACTTGACGATGCTTTGCTGTTCTCAGCGCCTTGCAAGTAGGGAAGGGCAGACATCAAAAGCTCAATGGGAGCATCCAAGAGTTCATCTGAAGCATGCAGACCTTTAGCGTTTGTAACGGGAAGTTGGAGAGATTTCAAGCACTCTCATCCCACCTCCTGGCGCTTCTGTTTCTGGTTAGGGCCAGACATAACCACAAGAACAAGCTTTCTCACGGTGTTTCAGCACATTTCCTGTTGGTCCTGGAAGAAAACTGGAAGAACGTTTGAAATTAAGAGGACATCTAGCCTTTGTAGAACCACAAAGGCTCTGTTTTGGAAATAGGCACAGGCTCTGAGTTCTGGTTAGGGGTGAGTGAGTTTACTTTCTTGAAGCAGTTTGCACCATCCCAGCTAATAAGTGTGTCCCCCTGCCCCCCCCCCCTCCCCCCAAAAAGGAGAAGGAGAAATGAGTCACGGTCCTGCAGTGCTCTAGTGCGATGGGAGCAATCGCGGGATGCTTCGGGAGACTCAGATGGAGCAGCCTCGTGCTAGGGGTAATTTTGGAGCCTGCAGAGGGTCAGAGGGTGGGTTTGAGGATGGAATAACATTGCTGAGGAGGGAACATCCTCTATCGCGCTGTCACGCAGACCGGGGTTTCCAGGGAGATTTTGACAGTCTTTTTTACTAGAGGATGCTGGGCTGTGTGAAGCAAAGGGCCATGGGCAGAGCTGGTTGGAAAATTGTATATGTGTGTGGTTGTGGGGAGGGGACTAGATGGAAACATTTCACTTTGGGGCAGAGGAACACAGCTGAAAACAGTTCCATCAAACTGTTTATGTCGGAGAACATGTGGGGGTTTTTCCAATGCAAGTTGAAGTTTTCCTGCGTCTTCCTGGGATTGCTTTTGTTGTGACAGACATTTGTAATCAAATTAAATCAAACCACAGAAAAAACAGCCAAGAGGAAAACCCTTCAGCTCAGATTACTCCTTGGTCTCAAAAGCCCTTGGAGGATCCTTCTCTGCCGCTGTCCCTGCTGGGGACCGGAGCATGAGAAAAGCAGCTTTGGGCTGGGAAAAGGCAAACTAAGAACCCACTGTGCCTTGCTGCCACCACAAGATGTGAATTGTGTCCATGTAGACACCCAGCCACATCCTTTATATTCCATCAAGTGCATGCTGCACCTCTGGGTTTAGTTTGGGGCTCATGAAGGAGCCAATACCTGTTTTTTTTTGGTATGTGTTGTTTGGGATTTGAATCCTCTTAATCTAATGCTTTTATTTATTTTTTTAAAGATTAAAGAGCATCACAGCAGAGAAGTTTAGACAGCCAGCTAGAGACTGTTGGGACACATCGAGAGAAGGATCAAAACCACGGACCTGGGCTGGGATTTAACATCATCTCCCTACGAAGCACAGGTAGTTTACTTTCCCTGTTTTATCTTTGCTAAGCCTTAATCGCGGCAATTTCTTCCATGAGGTTAAGTCAAAGGAAATCCCCAGGTCACGTCATCCACCCTCTGTGCTCAGTTCTGATCCCATGCCTGTACTTTGCCAAATCCAGAAAGACATGAATTGTTGGGCTCAGCAGCGGGGTTGGAGCTGGAGGCTTGGGTGCGAGCACTGGGGGGTTGGCACCCCTCGATCGTGGCAAGCCAGCGAGGGTGGAAGGATGTCCAGGTTTGTGTTGCTTCAGAAAGGGTTTCCACATCTCACCTTTCTGCCTTGAGGTTTAGAAAAGTCAGAGCTCTGTATTTGATGTCAGCTGAGAACTCTGGTCCATTTTGTGGTGAGAATGTCAGTTCTCCATCGCTGGCAGTCTGAGAGGGTTCAAAGGAACACTCGGGGTGATTCAGGCAGAGTTGTCCCTACTTGGGACTACGTGATGAGCGAGGTGACCTCTTGCATTCCTCCTGTCCAGCTCCATCCCTTTGCTGCCTTTCCTCTGCTCGGCGGAGCTGCGCTCCTGAGGGTGCTGCTCTGCATGGCGAGGCAACGCGAGGTGCTCATCTCGCCTGCTGTAAACCTCAGGTCCATGAGGACCAAAGCCCTCTTTGCAGAGGGTGGCTCTCCAGCAGGACCCACTGCAGGCTGGCATCCAGTCAGAGACACCTTGCCGAAGCAGTGGGAAGAGGGTAGGGGAACTTGACCAAGACCACACAGGGGCTAGCAGCTTTGCTTGGAGCAGATCCCAAATCCCCAGGCTAGTTTGCCACCCGCAGGGCCACGCTACCTCCCTTGGGCAAGGGGAAGTTTCCCTGGGACAATCCTTCCTTCTCATCGGCCTTTTTCTTTTCTTTTTTTTTTTTTAATTAAATTAAATTAAATTTCTATAGCATTTTTTTTTATTATTATTATGTACCTTAGGCATTGCTCTGAGTCCATCGGGGTGAGTTGTATAACACAGGGAATAGACGGGTTGACTATCTGCCCACTACTCCTCCCTTCCCTCCCTCTCCTCTCCTCTCCTCCGGCCACCCCAGAGCTACGCTGCTGCGCTAAATGTGCTTTGGTTTCATCAGTCCCCAAGCAGCACATCAAAGGCTGCGTGTGCTTAGCTGCGCGCTTCCCCGGCAGGCTTCAGGGATTAATCACGCCCGAGCCTGCGTGAAAAGCGTGACCGTGTCACCCTTGTTTGTCTCACACGAGTGCTTTTCTGGTTATCTTACAGCAAAACCAACTTGGCTGCTGGCCTTTATGGATGTGCCATTTCCATTTTTATTTCTTTGGGTTACCGGCCACAAGCCGGGTTGGCTGTAGGTGCCGTACGAGCATAGCGGAGGATGCTCTTACATAGAGCAAATGAACATCCTTGATTTATTGGTGTTGCTGTAGCAGCCAGGAGTCCCTGATACAAACCAGTGTCCTGCCAAGCTAGGTGCAGCGCAGGCAACAAGAGGTGATTTCTGACCCTGGAGCTTTGTAGGCTAGTAAAAAAAAAAAAAAAGAGAAAAGCAAGTGGATACCTCCTAGGGAGCCCCAAGAAACCACGAGACAACAACGATGGTTGCATGATCGGTGTCGGACTCCATCCGCCCCCAGAGCTGTCAGCTTCAGAGACTTGCTGGCCACCATGAGAAGGTTTAAAGCAGCATTTGGAGAGGAGCGAAGCCTCTGCGGAGAGGGCTGGCACCCGGAGATAGCACTTGGGAGTTGCCTGTGCGCTGGTGACAGCCCTGCGCTGCCAGAGGTTCGCATGGGCTGTGTTTGTACCCTCAGAGAATGAGAATTGGGAGCCAAAACTGCAGCTGGATGGAAGTGAGGATCCTTTCATTAACTTCAGCTGCTGCCCTGGGTATGGGCTGGCATTGAGCTGACCTCTGGGAGGGACCCAGGGACTCTGGTTTGCTTGGATGGCAACCACCTTCCCTCGTACACTGAGTGGCCTTTTCCATAGCCTTCTGCGATAGCAGCGATGCTGCAGGGTGGAGAAAGCTAAACTTCACCCAGAGTGTGCAGTTCGGGCAGGGTCTTCCTGGAGATTGACCCTGCACGTGCAGAAACGCTCACGGAGATTAGCGGCGGGATCCTGGTTTGGGTGGGATTGTAGCCTGGATTTTTTAATTTTTTTTTTTTTTTTTTTTTAAATCTTGGGCATCATCTCTGGCAAAAGCATGAGCTCACAGTTGCAGAAAGAAGCCCCGGGAGAGAGCAGGGCTCTGTATTGAGTAACAGGCGCTGCCCCAAGGAGCTTGCAAAAAAGCTGGGAGGGGAAGTAAACACAAGAGAGCAGGGCTGGGATTGCGGCACACTCCCCGTGGCCCCGTCCAGCAGCCTACTCACGGGGCCCTGGTGTCCTCCTGGCGCTTTACCGCCCAGCACTGACCCATGCCGCTTCGGCACCAGGGGACAGACGACACTGGGGCCCCAGATTGCGATGGAGGTAGCCGGTGGACGTGGGGCTGAGGAGGTGTGATGGTCCCCACTGGCTCGAGGCTGAGGATGGAGAAGCCCGTGGCAGCTGGAGGAGCTGACTGTAGCGTTAGCAGGGACGGGACAGAGTTGGCCGTTTCCAACACACCTGCTGTGGCGGGGAGCCGGAGCAGACGACTTGCGAAGCCTGAGGGATGTGTGGCACACACTCTTTGAGCCCCAGGACTTTAGGGGGAGAGGAGACTCCTGGATCTCTGATGGGGATGTGGTTTTGGACCAGCACAGTGTCCCCAGGAGGATGCCTGGGTACCGCCAGGAGAGTCCCTGCGGGATGCAGGCAGGGGAGGATTATGGCAGATGAAGTGATACCCACGGCCACTGGAAGGCTGCGCAGGATGATCTTGTTCCCTAGCTAATTTCCAGCTCCCAATTTAAATCCTCTGCACTTCCTCTCTCCCTTGACGAGATAAAGATCCTGGGCACGCAAGGGTGAACAACACCCTGCCATTGCGTCCTCTTCCACAATCAAACCAGGCATCGAGCGATGCCTCTCCCCGTGTGCGCCATGGGGAACAGGGAGGTGACAGGGGGAAAGAGGAGGTGGCCGCCTTCCTGTGGGTGTGTTTTCCAGAGCAGGAGAGAAACCAAGACGGATCAGACGCCAGCCAAACAAGGTGACTACGTTGTGAGGAATGCAGGCACAGGCTCTGCTCATGTGTGAGATGCAGAGAGGAGATAGAGGGGCAGCTGCAAAATGCTTTTGCCAGCACAGCCGCGACACTGGCTCCTGAAAGGCGAGTGGAAGGGTCAGTCTCAGCATCTCCATCCAGAATGGCATAACGTCAAAGCAGTGCATGGTTGATCTGCGAAACTCATTGCCACAAGATAGTGCTGCTACCGACAGCTTAGCAGGGCCAGTAAAGCTTTTAGAGAGGTATTAAGATAACAAGAACAGCGAGAGTTTTAAACTAGTAAGTTGTAAAAAGATAAAGGGGTTGGGTACAGATAAAATCTTCATCCAGAAGATGAAGGGACAGGCAGGAGCTTATTCTAGGGCCAGGTAATCCCCAAACCACTTCCTTTAGGGTTCCCAGAGGAGGAACTGGAGGAACCCCAAGTCTCATCCTGGAGAAGTTCTCCTCCTTTGTGACATTTTTTTTCTGGGGTAATATTGGATTTACTCTCCTGGATAGGGCAAGGATCTGTCTATCCGTTTCTCTAGGATGAAATAGATCTTGGTTCCAACATGGCGAAGCACAGTTCCCTCTGGGCTTGGAAAAAGAGACATTTGTGCGGAACTTGTAGGGAGTTTGTTCTCAGGACGCCTGCCCGTGTCGGCTGGGGGTGAGGCTGGCCGGCAAGGCTGCGAGTCCTGTGAGAGAGCACACCAGCAAACGCAGAGTGAACGTACGAGCTTCCCTTTCTCTGGAAATCTGGCCCAAAAAAAAAAAGCAGTGTGCCCCCAGTCTGCAGCACCAGTGATGCTGGACATGACCCTGTTCCTCCCAACCAGGGGCTTTGGAGTTGGAGCTTTCCTCTCTGGGTGTCAAACAAGCCCTGCTTCTCCCCTCTGACAGTTTGGGAGGCGGGTGAGCAGAGAGAGATGAGCGGAGTGGTGGATGCTGCCAGCACGGAGAGGTGGTGGGGAGCAGGAGGCAGCGGGGGGCAGTGCTCCCCACGGGGGGGTGGCTCAGGCGGGACCCCACACCTCTGCTCCTGCTGATAAAACGGGGTGAAGGACCCTCTACCTGACTCTGGCCTCCGAGTAGAGCGGAGGAGACTGGGAAAGCTCTCCTGTATTTATCAGAAGTGAGTGGTTGTTGTGTCCTGAGTTACATCACTGTTTACACCTCTGCACAATGCCCCGCACTCACCGGGGACCCTCTGGGACCATTCCGAATTCGGTGCAGGTGCAGCCCGCTGCGGGGATGAGCCGCACACGTACTCGGCCCCATCTGCCTTTGATCTTAAGCTCTGTCAAGAAAGATGCTTTAGCAGGAATCTTGCCCATCAAGTACCATCCATAGGCGGCTGCAATGTCACAGCTGTGACCAAGCCCTGACAGCTCCAGGAGCTGAGGTGTTGCCAGGTTTAAGCCAAGCCTCCACCTTCTGCCCTCGGGCTGGAGCACGCTCCTTTCCACGCTGTGCAGAAGCTCAGGGCTCCCTGCTCCTCTGCCTGCCCAATTTGGGGGTCTTTGCTGCTTTCAAGCATTGTCAGAGGTTGGGGGAGCTGCCACCGATCCCTCCTGAGCGCTGGGTCCGCCTGTGGGGATGCTGACCTGGCTGGGAGTGGGAGCTGCTGCATGGTCTGAGCTGCTGAGGAAGAGGATGGGATGCTGCAGCTTGAGCGGAGAGGCTGAAGCTTGCCCATCGCATCCTCAGAGGAGCCAAACCCTCGCTGCTCCCTGTGTCCCCGGGCGTGGGTACCGCTGGGGGCGATGTATTGAGTAACAATACATCACCGGCTCCCACTCGGGTACCAGTGCACCAGTGATGCTTCACCCATCCACCCTCCCATCCTCTTCCCAAATAATCCCAAAAGTGGCTTCCTTCCCTCGGCTCGGGGTGGGGAAGCCACTAGATGGCAACGTTACCTGCAGTCTGGCCGCTTCTCCCGGGGACGGAGCGGGGCCGGGGGCGCTCCCGGGGCTGCGGGGACCGGGACAGCGCTGTCCCCGTCCCCGGCGCTGCTCGGGGTCCGCGGGGGGAGCCGGGCCCGGTGGCAGACTGGTGGGTCACCTCTGAGCCGCGACTCAGCGGCGTGTATCAAGAAAACGAGTTATCTTAAAATCACTTAAATTCTCGGTCATCGGTTTCGCCTTTAGCAGCAAAGTGGCCGCAGCGCTGTGAGATGTCACATCGCCGGGCAGAGGGGTGACAGCACCAGGGCACGCGTGCTCCTATGCGCATACATAGTCACATATACGCGTGTCGCTATCCCCAGAGACTCTGTTTACCTGCAGAAATTCTCAGGCAACCCCCAAACTTTTGCAAAGTGCCTGGGTTTGACCCCGAGGGACGGTGTGGTCCGTGCAGCGTGTCCAGCCCGCGGTGGCCCGCAGAGACCCTTCAGCGCTTGCTACGGATTTTGTGAGTTGGTGTCACCGCTGTGGCCGGGGCGGCTGATTTTGCTGGTGGTGAGGGCTTTTAGGCATGGTGGAACCAAGCTGGCTTTGAACCAGGAACGCACAGCAGCGTGTAACCTGCCGGGAAACACCCCGTGCCGTTCCCTGCACCCTTCAGTTATCGCTGCTGCCCGTGTTATATCAGCGCCGGAGTCGAGCCCTGTTACGTGAAGGGCTTTAGAGCCGCTCAGGTGGGTAGGGCAGGTGTGAAAAGCCATCTAGAGTTAACCTGGGCTTGTTCCCTTGGAAAGGTGGGAGAAAGGCTGCTGAGAGCCCGGCGGTGCACTGTCTCTGCTGGGCCACATCTGGCTGGCCAGTGAGTCCCTGCAAGCAGAGAAGTTGCTGTCCTCCAGCCTGTACCATTGCGTGCCTCAGTTTCCCCATGTCGAGATCCTTTCCTGCTTCCCCTAAAAGGAGGAAGAGGATGGAGGAGCGTGGTGGCATGGTTCTCTGAGGCAGCCAACCGGCCTGAATGGGACTGCTAATTAATTGACCTTCACACTGGGGCCACAGTGCACGAGGAAATGAAACGACAGCATGGTATGGAAGAACAGCCCTGAACAGAAAAGGGATGTGCTGTTCACCCAGGGAAAGATTTATGGGAGTCAGGTGTAAAACAGGTAGTAGAATTAACACCGGAGGACAGCGCATGCAAAGGGGCAGGAGGCATCGCTGTGTCTTTTTCCATGAGGCCGCAGAGCCTGGAGAAGATGGACTGTGGTGGACCGGGATGGGGAGGGAGGCAGGAGCACCGCCCTGCCGATAGCCCTACCCTCGCTTCTGAGGTCCTCCAGTCTCCAGTGCGATGCCTCCGGGTATTCAGCATTATTTTTCTTCCTTTTTTTTTAGGGCGCTTTTCCCTCCTACCCGCCGCCCTGTGAGCTCTGAAAACTGCAAGTTTGGAAACCAGCCTTCATCACGAAATGGCTCAGGTTCTTCCAGCCCCAAACCTCCACCCTGTGTGCCCCGTACTTGAAGCCTCTGAGAGGAGCCCCCAGGGTGGGACACCACGCGCTGAGCCCGCCCCAAGAGCGATGCCACAGCCAGGAAAGGTGAGATTTGGGCCAAGGGCAAGGAGCGGAGGCCAGGAGGTCTCAAGTCGCAGGTGCCTCCTCATGGTTCCTTCACGGCAGAGAGCAATGGTGTTCATCCACCAAGTCCTGCCCGCTCTGCCCTCTCTGCCGCCCTGGCAGGGCTGCAGGTCTTTCCAGCCTCCGCGCCACCCGGCGTGACTAACAGAGCTGGCCGGCTCCCAGGGGTGTCAGTCCGGGACCCCAAACAACCCCAGGGAGCCAAGAGGAACAGGAAAACCCAGAGTCTCCTTCCTCATCGCCCTCCCCCTCCTCCTCCTCACTGCCTGCCAGCTGCCTTCCCGGGGCCAAGGGGTGGCCCTGGGTGGCCCCGTCTCCCGTTGGCCCAGACGGGAACGACCGCTCCCAATTACTCATGGGGATGATGTGGGGGGGATGCAGGGGCGGAAAGTCGGAGTAAATGGAAAGTGGGCACTTGCCTCTGACCTTGTCTTCCCATCGCCGCAGCTGGAGCTGAGCTCAGCCGGCGCGAGGCCACGGGTGGCAGGCGGCTGGCGAGGGGACACGGCTCTGGGCTGCGAACTTGGACATGCATCTCCATCCCGAGCCAGGACAGGCTGCTGGGGGACACGGAGGTGAGAGCGAGCATGCGACCCCCGTCCATCCAGATGTGCCCCCGCACCAGAGAAACGCGCTGGGCTGTGCGCGCACACACACGCGTGCACAAGCGCCTTACGTCGGTCCACGCGGAGCTGTGCTCGGACACCCGTATTCAGCACTCTTTGGGTGACTGGTGCCCGTTGGGGGGATGCTCTGCCCCCCAGGAGAGGTGCACGTGGCTCCAGCAGCTCAGCTGCCTCCTGGAGGGGAAGAGGGCTGCAAAGAGGGGGGAGATGGAGCACAGGAGCTGAAAAACAGCAGTCTGAATTCGAGCTACAACCTGAGATAAACCTTGTTTTCTTGCTGTTTGCACTACAAACCGGTGACGGCTGTGTCTTATAGACGTCTTCAGAGGTGTCTGTAAGACACGTCTTCACCCCGTGCTCTGGGATTCCCCCTCAGCACCCCCACCCATCCCTCTGCCACAGAGGAGTTAGCGCTTTCCAGACTCATCTTATGACAAAAATAAACCCAAAAGTAAGGTGAAAGAAAACACGCCCAAGCCACGCTGGAGGTTGTCTGAAAAATGTTCCTTCCACCTCTGGGTCCTCCTGTGCTCTGAGCCCTTCTCCAGCTCTGGTGGTATAAAGCTGTCTCGAAACCAAACCCACCCGCAGCCCACAATGACGATCACCCGCCCCAAAGCTTTCCAAAATCCGGACGATCGTCCCTTTTTCCCAGCAGCGAGGTTTTCTGGCGTGATGGCTGGGCCGTACAGGTGAATTCGCAGGTCGTGTTGCCACGATTTCAAACCATTTCCCAATCGAGCTTCTGCGGGCTGGAGAACGACTCGCTTCCCACCTCGAATTTTCGGAGCGCTCGCATTTACTAACGTCAGTATTCAAAACTTCTCCTTTGCCGAAAACCAGATTTCCCTACCTAAACTGAATTTCCAGGAGGATGTCCCTAGATGGGGCAGGCAGGACCAGGGACTGGAGGGCTCGGGAAGGCTGGCATCTTCTCGGCAGAAGGCAGTGATGTATTTTTCACAGAAAATACAAATTTTAAGACAAATCTTTTGACGTGAAGGACTCAGGCTGCCCGTGACCCTGAGAAGGGTGCGAGATGTGGACCCCAGGTCTCGAAGCGGGGGCAAATCCAGCCGGTGGGAAGGGAGCTGGGAACACCATGGGAGTCTCCTGTCCCACGTGAACACCCAAGCTGCTAATTATTATGGGATGGACACACACAACTCTGCGATATTTTGGTGAGAAATTCTGCCCAGGTCAAAGTGAGCAGATATATTCCTGGCAAAAATCGTTATTTCCAATGAATCAACATTTTCCTGTTTAAAAAAAAAAAAAAAAAAAAAAAAAAAACTAAAACAAAACCCTTTCAGAGCCTCTCTCAGTGACTTTGACTGCTCGGGGTGAGGTGGCAGCTGGACTCAAACCCACGGGCGCATTTTGGGCTACGGACTGAATGAAATGGGACCCCCTGGAAAGCCCGACCGCGACCAGGTGGAATTTTCCAAACCGACAGTGAGACAAAAGCTCGGCCGACCTCCGCCGGCAAATCTCTATCGGGGCGGGATGGGGTGGGGTGGGGGGGAACGTTCAAAGGGAGGGGGTGCCCGCGGTGCTGCCCACCCTCCCGGGACCAGGAGGAGGTGAGATTCAACCGCTGGTTAACGCCGGCGATGCCGTCCCGGCTTTGTGCCGAGCGGGATTGTGTTACTGGGCTGGGGCTGGGAAAGCTCCTCCGCAGGTCACAGGTGGATTAAGGAATTCCAGTCCCCATTCAGCGCCCACTGAACCACAACTAATACGGGAGCTGTAAAGAGCCGGGGCAGGCGAGATGGGAGGTGTTGAATGGGAAAGCCACCTGCGAGGGAGCCGGGCTGCTGGAATCCAGCGGGCGGTGAGGAAATGGTGTGATTTACCGTCAAACCTGGCCGCAACCTGCTTTTTTTTTTTTTTTTTTTTTTTTTTTTTTCTTTCCCACCTTTGAATAGGGGCAGCCAGGGAGAGCCCTGGGTGAAGGTGGCAAGGGAGGTTCACGTGTCGCCTCTGTAATGGGGATGCTTCCAGAGAGAGGAAAAATAATCACCCAGCGCAGGTGGATTGGTGAGCTGGGTCGGAGCCAGGCTACGTCCCGGAGGTGGGCACGGAGCCTGCGAGGGGCTGACTGAAGGGAGCCTGAAGGGCACGGTGCCGGGGAGCGTGGTGGGATTGTGGGCAGGTCTCTGAGGATGACATGGACTTCCCGGTGAGGGTGAGGACCCAATACACCAACAGGGTTGAGAGATGGAGAGGGAGTAGCCAGGGTGTAGGAGATGGTGAAACCCCGAGTCCATGCCAGCGCTAACGTAGATCAGGCGATAACAACTCCTTCTTTTTGCCTATTAAAATGCCTCTCTCCTCCAACAGCTCTGCCGAGCCGCACGGCTCCGGACGGGCATCGCCCCACCAAGCCCGGGACAAAGGCTGGACCCTCTGCTTGCCCGAGGTCGGTGGCCGCTTGCTCCAGCCCTGTCCGAGGGCGTTTGGCCTCAGAGACCACCCTGCACCTGAACTGGGTACCTGGGCCACCAGCCTGAGCTGTCTGGGGACACGCGGCTGCCGGGGGGAGCCGGCAATGGGACGGACGCCTGCCCGCAGCACCTCTGAAGTCAGAACAAGGCTGCAGGGGACGGGACAGGACTCTCCTCCCACACCACAGCCGGGCCTTGGGAGGGATGCCCCAGCGCCGCAGAGACCCCGGCGATGCCACGTCCCCTGGGGCAGGTCCCCCTGAGCCCTCCTGGCCATGCCTGGGGCGACTTTTGCACCCGAGAGCCATCGGGGAGGCAGCGATCTCGTACACCCTGCTCCCCAGGAGACTGCGAGGCGCCTCTTAATAGGACTTTAATTATACATTTACCGTCACCGTTTTTTGTTTTTTTTTTTTTTTTCTCCCTCTTGAGTTCAGCTTCCCCAGAGATGTAAATACCCGGCGCGTGCTGCGGGGATTGTCAGCTCCACTAATGACCACCTGCCAGCGTGCTGGGGAGGGAGGACGGTGGCGTGGGGACATCTTAGGTGACACTGCCCCGACTGGCTTGGCAGTGGCTCCCCGGCTCGGCGGGGGTGTCCCTGGGCGCCGGGGGCGGGTGGCTCTGCCTCCAGCTCTGCAGGAAAGGACGGCGGCTCTGGGAGTAGGGGAGATGGCTGTCACGGGCCAGAAGAGGAGGACTCAGGTCCTGCAAAGGGACCAGGATGCAGGGCTGTCCCTGTTCTTGCTCCGATGCTTCCAGCTGGCTTGTTAGCCCTGGGCACTAGCCAGCCATCGGATGGAGGTGGCCACCAGACACCTCTGCCCTAGGGGGGATCCCAGCTCCAAACATCACACCGCCAGCTCTGCCAGCGTCCTCCCTCATGGCATCCCTGCCAGAGCCATCCCGCCTGCCTCAGACGGTGTCTGGTGCCCACGGCGCTGTCAGGTCGCTGTTCAAAGCTTTCCCTGGAAGCCCTCCGCAGCGACGTGCGCGATTTGGCAGGGACCGAACCCTCCTCCGCAGAGGGAAGGGGCTGGGCTGGCTCGAGCATCGCCTGGCACCGCTCCGCTCTGTGAGCGGGTACCTCTGTGAGCGGGTACCGCGGGCTCAGCCTGCTTTAGAGGGAAGCGGAGGGTCGGCTTCTGCCCTTTTCTGCTCCTGGGCGAAAAACCCTGACTCCTTTATTCAGGCAAAAACACACGCTGAGAATTTCGCTTAAGTTGAGCCTGGGAATTTGGCCCCAGAGGCTTAAATAATTCTTTCTGTGTGGTACACGCAGAGAACAAAAAAAAAAAAAAAAAACCAGGCAAAAAAAACAAGCAAACCAGAAAACAGCAATATAAGAAGAACAATTTCCTTTACCACTAATTTTCTCTCTGTTAATTAGCAAGAATGTGGGGTCACTGATTATAATGCTCTTAATGTCGCTCCAAACCCACACGTCCCGGCTGGGGACGGCGAGTGACCACGCAGTGCTGAGCCTCTCCGGATGCCCCGGCAGCCTCGGCATCACGGGGGGCAGGAGGAAATCTTCCCCGGGAAGGCTGCGTGGGTACCCGGGGCCGGACCCCGCTGGCTGCCCTGCTGTTACCCCTTCTGCGGGTAAATCGAGGGCTCTGAAACGACAATTTTTTCCGAGGCTTGACCTGAGCCTGCTCCCTCCGAAATTCGTCGTTGGCTGCGAAGGAGGGGCAGGGAGCCAGGCCTGGGGCTGCCAACACGGCGGTTTTCATCAGCGCCAAAATATAGAGCCGGAATACGGAGAACGCGGCGGGTCCAACCCGGGGAGCTTCTCCCCGCTCCCCTAACGCTGTGCCCAGACCAAGAGATGAGCTGAGCATCTTCGTTCCCCCAAAGACACCCGCAGCCATCGTCTTTGGCACCTTCCAGCAGCAAACTCACAGGAGCGAGTCACTGGGATGGGTCGGAAAACACCCATTTCTCCAGAGATGTTGAAGCTTTTCCGATTTATTGCTCCTTTCCCTCTTAAAAAATCCTCAAATATTTTTTTTTTCCAGAGTCTTAACCACCAAAAAGAAAAGGACATTTTGGGAGGCCGCTCGTCTTTAAAGCATTGAGGGACTTTGCGTGTGCGCTTGGGGGGGTTGGTGGAAGACTTGGGATTTCACCGAATATGGGAAATGTCAACAGAATGTATATTTCTTTCTCACCAAGTATTTGTTGAAAAGTTTCTGTTCCATCAGTAAAATGTCACAGTGCTTTCCCCCCCCACCCCTTCTAAGGTTCACCTGCTTGTGGAATTTGCCATGGGAGTCCGACGTGGTTTCTTGCGAGCCACACTTGGCTGACCCACACTTGGCTGACCCACGAGCATCCCCCATAGCCACACACTGCGTCTCGAGCTCGGTCTGACACGGGGCTTTGCCGAAAGCACCTCCTGATGAAAATAAATCCAGGGAGGAAGGGCTGATTAAATCGCTCGTCTATTTTGGGCAGAGAGAGTAGGTGCAGGGGAGGGCCGGGCTCCCCCCGCCGCCGAGGACCCCTCGTCGCCAATGCACAGATTTCCCGTCGCTCCATCCCCACAACCTGGGCAACGAAATGGGGGATGCAGGTGTTGTCCTGTGGCATCTGGATGTGGAAACGCTGCCCAGTCAGCATCTCTTCCCACAGCTGGAGCATCCCTGCCCACAGCTGGAGCATCATCCCTTCCCACAGCTGGAGCATCCCTGCCCACAGCTGGGGCATCCCGAATGTGTCCCCCCAAAGTGAAGATCCCCCAGTTCTCCCCGCTTGCTCTGACTTGAGATCGGATCATTTCATGCCATTTCTCCACCCCCAAAATCAAGGGATTCCTCTGTGAGTCTTCCTCCCGCCGGTCCGGTCAGGAGAGTGCCCGACCCTGAGCTCAGAGGTTGGCCTTTCCCCAGGTTTCTGTAGCGCTTCGGAGTGGCCCGGACAGGGGGTGATTTCAGAGGAAAACCTGTTGTTTTTTCCTGATCCTTCGCAAAACCAGGATGAAAACATCCCACAGACGGTGAGACACTCACCCCCCCCCCCCCCCCCCAACCCTTGTGACCCATCAAAATGTTTTGCTTTGAGGAAACAGAAGGATTTTGTTCTGCTTATTGAAATTTAAACAAAAGTAGCTTGATTTCAAAGCGAAAAATTACATCTTTTCACTGCAACAAGTGACAGAAGGGGCTTCTCTTCGCAGGAGCTCATCTCTTCCACCCATCCATACCAGTTCACCTCTTGGGTTTTGCCTCCCATATATCCTCAGAGCATCCCAGCATCAGCGGATTTGCCTCCCCCCACCTCCCGCCCAGCGTCTGGACCCAATGGGTGATGGAAGCGTGCTTTGCTGGGAGCACTGGGCGGCAGCAATGGCAGGGACAGAGCCCAGCGCTGCCAGAGGAGGTCTCAGCCACAGCGTTCAACTTTCCAGCCAGGACATTAAAAAAGAAAACCAACAACAACAACAACAACAACATAAAAAAAAAAAAAAAAAAAGGAAAAATCTGTGGGTTTTAAATTCCATCCTTGGCCAAGCCCCTTCCCAGAGAAACATGTCAACAGGCGCCGCAGGCAGTGGGATGCTCGGGGAGGAAACGTGGGGTTTAACTCCTCCCACCCGATGGGCAGAGGGGTGGGAGCGGAGCTGGTCCCGGCGGGAGCATCACCCCGGGATGCCGATCATAGAACCATAGAATGGTTTGGGTTGGAAGGGACCTTGAAGACCACCCCGTTCCACCCCCCTGCCCTGGGCAGGGACCCCTCCCCCCAGCCCAGGTTGCTCCCAGCCCCGTCCGACCCGGCCTTGACCACCTCCAGGGATGGAGCTTCCCCCAGAGGACCCTACTGCGCGTGGGTGGGTGCTCCGCAAGCACCGGGGATGGAGGGGAAGGAGGGGAAGGGAACACCTCCGTGGGCATCGGGCACGGCTGGAAGCAGGAGAAGGCTGTGCCAGCACCAGGGTACCACGGTGGGCGCATCCCCCCTCTGCACACACGGCATTAAACCCCCCCTTCCCCATCCTGGTTTGGCAGCGGGGCAGCTATTAACGCCTTAAAATAGGCGCTGCCCATTTCAGTCCTAACCCCAAAGTTTATAAAGTTTCTCCTCTGGAGACGTGTGCCCCTTGAGAGATTGGTTTAAAACAAATTCATCAGGGTTTATCGGATCAAATTCTCCGCTCGCCGTTACCCGCTGCCGCGGCGCGTTGTTCAAGTTGCAAAGCCTTAATGGGTCTCACTAAAGGGAAAATAACAGCTTCTCAAACGAGGAGCCTGCGATAGGGAAGGAAAAGACCATTTATGCAAGGAAGAGTCTCCTGGAAATCGTGTGGAAAACCTGGGCCAGATCCTAAGGGGGCTTGTTGGAAGGGGAAAACTAACCTCCAGTTATCTAAAAAAAAAAACAAAAAAACCAAACCAATATTGTTCATTATTTAAATGCACAGCAAATTCAAGCTATCTAAAAAAAAAAAAAAAAAAATCAGAACTAATATTTCCCATTATTTAATTGCTCCGCGTACAACACGATAAATTCAAGTTATCCTCTTGATCTGCTCCACCCAGAAAGAGGCAATTTTGCACCGCTCCAGCAGAGGCGGTGGAGGCAGGGAAGGGGCAGGAGGGGCAGAGCATCCCGTTGGAAAAGCCAAGTGAAGTTTCCGCCTGGTGCCAACCTCCAGCCAAAGCCCGAGAGACGGAGTTTCACGTGAACGGAAAGAAAGGAGCCGTAACTGGGATTTTTTGGTAGGTTTTTTTGGAGCACCCCAAAAGGTTTTTCTGGGTTTGCATCGGCAGACAAGACGTTTCGGCCGAACCGGCCTCCTCGCCGGCTGGGGCAGAGCTTTGCCAGTGACCACCGAAGCGAAGACGAAGGGTTTCGGGCTGCGACGTGTCGCCGTCCCCGGCAGGAGAGGGTTCGGCTCATTTCCCGCTTCGGTGCTCTCCAGCTCCCGGCGTTAAGGGTGACGGGAAGCGAAAGAGGGTTAAAAAGCCCCTTTAACCGGCGCTCTTGTCAAATTAGCAGGGCAAGGCGCTGAGGCCGGGGCTAATGAATGGAATAATTGATTAAATATGTCATATTTCTGCCTGGCAGGTTCACACCTTCCCCAAAGGTTTCCAGATGGGGCATAATTATCCCCCAAACTGGCTTCGCGCGCAGGGGGCACAGGGGGAGGAATGGTGACACGGGGAATTTAGACAGCAGAAAATTGCTCCCGCAATTAATCCCAGGCACTTAATAAGCTCGCCAAAGAATAGCAGGGATAGGGAGAGACCCTCTCGGGTTCGGCCCTCAGCGGTGCCGGTCAGGAATCGTTGGCGATGCCGCCGCCAATTTTCAGCCTCTGTGTATTTATGGGGTCGCAAAGCCGACAGCGGGTTTGCGTCTCTCCAAACAAGGTGCCACCAAGAGGAACTGTCCCCTCTGCTTCGCTCCCTCGTTCCTCTGCCTCAGTAGGGGCCAAGGGCTGAAAGCGATGTAAATCAGGGGGTCTACATGCCCCTCGGTGGATTGCTGCTGATTTACATCGGGATCCTTTTTATTCCTTTGATTTCCAGCCGGCAGTCCCTGCGAAAATCAAACCCAGACCAGATCTATCTCCGGGAAAATATTTTAAGTTCTAAACCAAAATATTTGCTTTATTGGGGGGGCTGAAGCGGGAGGGGGTGGGGGGGGGAACGATTTAAAGAATTCTTAACATCTGTATGATTTCATCTCCACTCAAACCGGCGACGAAGAGGGGCGCAAACCCCGGCCGAGGCGGTGGCTGTGACCACAGCCATCCTTGGGGGGGGGGGTGGGGGGGGAGGGGGGGGGAGATGCTGTATCGCAGCACCCGGACGGTGCCTCTGATGGCTCCGGGCTGACCCGCAGCCGCTGCAGAGCCTCGGGGTGCTGGAAAGTAAGAACCAACCTCCCCCCCCCCGCCCCCAAAGCCCCGGCCAGGGGGATGGGCTTCACCTGGCACAAGCCCCCCCCCCCAGGCTGGCGGCTGAGGCTGCAGCCTTTGGGATGAGGCGGTTTCGAGCATCTTTTTTTTTTTTTCAGGAAAATAAAACCCGCCAAATCCCACCTGGGGATGCTGGAGCCCTGCACAGGTAAAAGGGGGGGGGGAAAAACGCTAATGTGATTTTTCTCCCATCCCTCCGAAACCTCCCCCTGGCCGGGTCCCAGCCCCTCCCGTGGCGGCCACACGGCTGTGGGATGTGTGTCCCCCGGGGCCACCTCTGCGCCGTCCCACCAGGAGCTCCCGTCTGGGCCGGCTCATGCCGTGAGTCATTGCCGTGGGAGAACAGGTCCTGGGCGCTTTCGGGGGTGTCTGACACCATCCAGGGGACGAATCCTGCTGCCACTCGTGTTGGTGGCCCCCCGCGGGGCAGGATCGGGCCCTGGGAAAGGGGGGGTGTCGCGGAGCACAGCCTTTCCCCCGCACTGTTACCTCCAACCCCTTTGAAGGTCCCTTCCGACCCAAACCATTCTATGATTCTGTGCTCCCAAAGGGCCCCTCGTGCTCCCCTTTCCCCCCCTCCCCGGGATGGCTTTATCTCCAGCCAACCGGCCGAAAAAACCCAGGGAGAAGCCAGGGGAGCAGCTCGGGGAGCTGCGCAGAGGAGCACCGCCTCGCGCCGGCACCCCGTCTCCCCGCGCTCCCCGGGGATTATTGCCGGGGCTGGAGATAGCGCGGTTGTTCGTTAGCGTGGCAGCGGTGGCGTGTGGGAGGGCAGACGCCAGGCTGTCTGCTCCCACTTTGTTCGGCTTGTTATTAACTTCTCCTTGGGCTGCCATTAACCCAGAATTCCTGTACTTGGCTTCAGGCTTTCCCCGCGCCGCTCTATCTCCAGCGCGTAATTACAGCTGTTGGGATCTCCCTTTATCTTGGAGGATCTTGTAGGTTTGTTACCTGGCGCATGCTTTCCTGGTCCTGCCCCCCCCCACACACACCCTTCCCTGCACCCCTTTAATCCTTCCCGCTTTCATCAGCCTCGGCGAGGCGGCAGGTAAAAACCCGGAGCCTCCATCGCTTCGGCTCTGCACCGGTGAAGCCGCATCCCGAGCGAAGAGCATCGCCGGGCAGGTGAACGGCAACAGCGGCGGCGGCGGCGGCTCGCGCATGTCCCGGCTGGCAGCGCCCGGCGCGTTCCCTGCCACCGCGTGGGTCCCGGCATGTGTCAGCACCTTCCAGCCCCGAGACGGAGACTTTGAATTGGCTCCCAGCGTGGCCTTGATTTATTTTTTTAATTTAATGCGAGTCGACTTGATGTATTTATTTTGGCAGCGGGTCACCCCTCAAACCCCAAACCCCGCTCCAGCAGCATGTCCTGTCCCCGCCAGCCCGCCCCGAGACAAACAGGAGGGCTGGGACCTGGCCCCCAGGCGTGCGCCCCGCGCTCGTCCCCGGGCAGGTGCCCCGGTGGCACCGGCTCCTGCCCTCGAGCTGCCGAAGCCGCTGGGAACCAGTCCCCGGGTGAGCGGTGACTGGGAGCTGGGAGGGTTTTTTTACAGCCTGAAGGTTCGGTGCCAGTTTCTTACCCCGTCTCCCAAGGGAACGCGGAGCAGGGAGTGCTGTCCCTGCTGTCCACCTCGGTGGGATCGGACACGGGGTGACCCCCCGGCACAGGATGGGGCTGAGGGATGCTGAGATCAGCACCTTCAGCAACCCCCCCCCAGCCCGAAGCTGGGATGGAGTCAGGGAGGAGGAGGAGGGAAGAGGAAGAGGAGGAGGAGATGCACTGCCTCTCCTCTGGTGTCACCGCTGCCTCTCCTCTGGTGTCACCGCTGCCTCGCTGCTCACCCTGGGCTGCCCCATGCCGTGGGACCCGCTTGGACATCCTCAAGTTGGGGGGGGAGTGGAGGTCCGCTTGCTCTCCAGCCCCCAGGCACGGTGGGGGTGGGATCCCTCCTCGGCATCACCCATGAACCAGGAGGAGATTTGACCCTGAGGGTCCTCCTCCTCCTGCCAGAAGTCAAATATTACCCCAAAACACCCCCGGGCACACCATCCTTCCGCCAGCACCCGGCACGGGGACCCTGGCTCCTCTGCTGGGTGGTGCACATTTTGGGGTACTTACATTTATAATTAATTATGGGTATTTATTGGGTCTACCACGTAGGAGAGCACAGGGAGTTGGGAAGGGGGTCCGGGTGCCCTGAGCATCTGAACCCCCCGGGATCCAGCCCTGGGAGCCCCCCGCCACCGCGGGCAGCCTCGGCGGCACCGGGGGGACGGGGGGACGGGGACACAGCCCCCAGCCCCAGCACCTCCCTCCCACCTTCGGCACCGGGGCGAGGAACACTGGAGGGAGAGGAGCCGCCGGTAGCTCATCCCAGCAAGCCGGTACCCGTCCCCGGAGCCGGTGAGAGTTGAGTCACCCCGGCCGGGAAAGTGAGGCGCCGGGATAAAAGCGGATCGGCAAAGGTTTCCTTTGACACCGGCGGTGGCCACGCTTCGCCCACGGTGCTGGCCAAGCCGGGCTCCCTGGAGATGCTTCGGCCAACCCCGGGCAGGGCTGGAGAACATCTGGATTTCTCCTTCTGCCTCTTTTTTCTTTGCTGCTTCTCCCCCGCTTTTGCCTGGGTGGGGTCGTCGGGGGATTTTCCACGTTGGCCCCTGCAGTTTGGCGGCCCCGGGCGGAGGTGGCGGGACAGCTTCTCCCTGTGCCCAAATTTAGGGCTTACATAGGATTTTGAGCCCATGTTGTCCCTGAGGACAACGTTGGGGACACTGGCGCTTTGCTCCATGCTGGGATGGAGGGATATGGGGACCCCGGAGCCTGCGCCCAGCACCGAGGGACCGGGTCTGTGGGTCCGGCTGCGCTGGAAATGATCTTTACGGGGTTGTGAGCGAAGGTTTAGGGAGGTCGGGATGGGGAGAGGGCAGAAGCCATCAGCTGTGGAGGGTCGGAGGCGGGTCAGGGGAAGGGTGGTTGTACTGGGAGTGCGGGGCAGGACGCGGTCCCCGTGTGTCCTGGGGTTAGCCAGGAGCTCGGCTATTTATATCGGAGCTCCTGGCCCCTGCTCGGGGTGACTCAGACCCGGCGCGATGGCCAGATGGAAACATGTTTTGGAGATGGTCTAATGGGAGGGTGGGGACGGGGGACCCTCCCTGCCAGCACCCCCGGCCGCCCGTCACCTCCTTGCCCCCTTGGGGCTGCTCCTCTACGGCAAACCCCGCGCAGGGTGGCAGCTGAGACCTCGTGGCCGGTGCGCGGCTCGGCATGGGCCACCCGGCTCCCTTCCGGGCTGTGTCACCCCGGTGTCCCCGACCCCATCACCCCGTTGCAGCCGGGGCTCACGGACCCCGTCCAGAGCTCGGCGTGAGAACGGGAATTACAGGAGGTGCGGATCCTCCCTGCCAGCACCGTCGGGGCCCCCGGCTGGCTGTCCCCAAAAGTGGTGACAGCGTCCCCCAGCCCCGGTGGGGAGTTTTGCCCCCGGTTTGCCCTGGCTGGCAGGCGGGGTGGAGGCAGCGGGGCTCCTCCGGGCCCCACGCACCCCGCCGGGGTCAGGGCTCCCCGGGGCAGTGGGAGGGAGCAGCCGGGCAGGTCGGCGCCTGCCGCCGGGATCGGGGCCCCGCGGGGACGGGGTGCTGCCGACGCCAGGGGAAGGGGCCTCCCGTCTGCCAGGGCGGGCGCCGACGGGGCGGCTGCGGGGCTCCCACCCCCCCCCCCCCGGCAGCCCGGGTGTCCTCCCGCAGCACCCGTGGGCACGGGGACCGGGGGGATGCGCGGTGGCCTCGATGCCATCCGCATCCGTGTCCCTCTGTCTGGTGTCTGTCCCTCCCGTGTCCATCCTTCTCCCATCCCCACTGCGTCCCACCGTCCCTGCGCAGGTGAGATGAGTGCGAACGGCCTCAGCTCCTCCTCGCCCCGGGGTCTGTCCTGTGCCCCCCCCTCAAGGGGACACATCCCCCCAGAGCCATGTGTGCAGGGGGTCCCCATCCACCCCCCGTACCCCCGATGGAGGGGGGTCCCTGAGAAGGGTTTACACCCCCACACCCCCACAGATCACCCCACATGGGCAGGAGCACGTGGGTCAGGTCCCCCCCAGGGACACTCAGCCAGGACACGGAGGGGGGGTCGGGGTGCCCCCCCCCCCCCCCCCGGGTGGGGGGCACATTGCTCCGGGATGGGGGGGACATGGGGGACATTGGGGAACCCCGGGATGGGGGGACACACAGAGGGGGCTGCCCCCCGGGGGGGAGGGGGGGGGGGGGGGCAACACAGGGGGGGTGGGGGTGCCCCGGGGGCGTGACGTCATGGCGGGCGGGGCTTGGCGGGGCGGGGCGGTGCGGGCAGGGGATCCCCCGGGCGCGGGGGCCGCGGTGCGGCAGCGCGGAGCCCGTCGGGGGGCGGCGGGGCTCGGAGCGGCACTGCGGGCACCGGGGGCTGCCCGCCCCGGCCCGGCCCGGCCCGGCCCACCATGACCATGAGCTCCGTTACCGAGAGCCTTCTGGGGCCCGATCCCTCTAAAGCCGCTTTCCTGGAGCTCGGTCACCCCTCGCCGCCGCACTACCCTCTGCACGGCCTCCACCCCGCCGGGCACCCCCAGCACGACCCGCCGCCCTTCGCCTCCTACGCTCGGCCCGGGCCCTACCCCTACACCGGCGGTGCCCCCCCGCCGCCCCACGGGGGTCCCTACCTGCCCTACCCGCCCCCCGGCGCCCAGCATCCCCCGGCCGGGCTGGCCCACGGCTCCAGGCTGCAGGACGCAGGTAAGGTGGGCGCGGGGTGCTCGGCGCTGCACACCCACCCCCGGGCGCCCGCCCTGCCGGGAGCGGCGGGGGTTCACCGGGAAGCGCCGGCACGGAGCCGTCGGAAGCGCGTCGGGGCTGCGCCGGCCCGTCGGGGCAGCGGCGATGCGGGGCTCGACCCGGCGGGGACATCCCCGAGGGGACCCGCGGGGACCGGGGGTGATGTCCCCCCGCTCCCCAGAGCGCCCGGACCCGCCGGAGCCCCGTGCGGATGGGCGGCTGCGTGGTTGCAAGAAACCCCGGGGATGGGGAGCATCAGAGCCCTGTCTGCCCGCATCCCGCCCCCTGAGACCCCCAACTGCCCACATCCCACACCTTGAGACCCCCAACTGCCCGCATCCCTCCCCCAAAGACCCCCAACTGCCCCCATCCCTCCCACTGAGACCCCCAACTGCCCGCATCCCTCCCCCAAAGACCCCCAACTGCCCACATCCCTCCCACTGAGACCCCCAACTGCCCCCTTCCTGCACCCTGAGAGCCCCAGCTGCCCCCATCCATCCTCCTGAGACCCCCAACTGCCCCCTTCCTGCACCCTGTGCCCACCCGTGCAGGGCAGACTCTCCCCTCTGCCTCACCGCCAACATGCTCCAATCTCAACTCCCTGCCCCATCGCATCCCTATCCCCCACTGTTTTCCCCCAAAACTGATGGAGGGAACTGCAAGCTGAGCCACCCCCCCCCAGGCTGTCCCATGGAGGGGTCCTGAGCCCGGCTGAGCCCCCGGGCCCTGTTGGCCCCCCGTCAGCTCTGGAGAGCCTCAGCCGTGGCCAGAATAGACTGAGTGTGGGGCGTATGTGGGTGCACCGATACGCTCGCCCCATACCAGCCCCGTGCTGCTGAGCCGGGGACCACCTTGTCCCCGGTGGGTTTCGGCCCCACACAAGCCACGTGGCCCAGGAGGGACCCAGGGATGCTCAATGGCACCGGGAGCGGGGAGGAGATGGTCCGGGGTGGGGGGCACGGACCTCACAGCAAGGGGCTGCCCCGGGGGGGGAGCAGCGTGCCCACGGGGTCCCCGCGGCAGGGCTGTCTGTCCTGCTGCCCCCTCCGTCGCCCCGGGGGGCTCTGCCTGGCCCCCCCCATAGGGTGCAGAACAGATGGGCCTGTGGCCTACCGGCTTTTGGGTTTGAATAGTGATATTGAATGAATAATACCATCCCTCCCTTCCTCCCCCTGTTCCCGTTTTGCTTTACCCGCGGCTTAAACAACACAGCACAGCAAAAGCCGGTTCCCCCCTTACTTATTCCCCCTCCCCTCCCAAACTAACCTCCGAAAAGCCAAACCTGCCCCACCAGGGCCGGGGTGGGATGGTTCGAGGTTGGTTTGTTGGTGGGGTTGTTTTTTTGTTTGTTTGGGGTTTTTTTTGGTTTTGGGTGGGTTTTTTTGTTTGTTTGGGTTTTTTTGGTTTTGGGGTGGTTTTTTTTTGTTTTGTTTTGTTTTGTTTTGTTTTGTTTTTTTTAAACCTCCCAGCACGTGGGTTTAACTCTCTATTCCTCTCCCCAAGAGCACGAGAAGCCCCCGGCCATCGCCAACGGGGAGCTGCGCATCAACGGCAAGGGGAAGAAGCTGCGCAAGCCGCGCACCATCTACTCCAGCCTGCAGCTGCAAGCCCTCAACCAGCGCTTCCAGCAGACCCAGTACCTGGCGTTGCCGGAGCGTGCCGAGCTGGCGGCTCAGCTGGGGCTCACCCAGACCCAGGTACGGCCCCTCCGAGGGACGAAGGGATGGGTTTTGGGGTGGGATTCGTGCCCGGGAGTGACTCCGGATTAAGGCTGCGTCACCGCGGCGGGGTGCAGCTTGGAAGCGTGCCGAGCCGCGCCGCGCGGCGGCGGGGGGAGCTGGCGCCGGTGGGGCCCCCGGGGCTGAGGTTCGGGGCGCCCCTGCTCGTACCTCCCAGCGGCACCGGGACTTTCCCAGCCCCGGAGCCTGGCTGCCGGCCCGGCCGTGCCCGGCGTTGGGCCGCGGGACGGGGCGAGTGGGTTTTTGAAGGCGATGGGGAGAGACAGGCAGGCGGCAGCGGTGCAGCCCGGAGCCAGGGGCGAAGCGAGCTCATAAAGCCGGGGAAGAGGAGGCAAGTGGGAACCTGTCGGCAGCGTGGGGGGGGGGAACGGGACGGCAGGGAGGAATGAGCGGGGGCCACCACCCCAACACGGCGGGCCCCGCCGTACCGCACCGCACCGCACCCCGGCACAGCCCCCCGGCACCCGGCTGGGCTGGTGGGGGGCCACAGCCTGAACCGGAGTTGGGGGGGGGGGGGGGGGGGAAAGTGGGGATGTGGGCGGCTGGGGACTCCTGGCTCGCTCCCCGTTTATCGGGCGTTTGTCTGAGCTCCCTGTGCCTCTTCCCACGTTCTTCTCCTGCTGCCCTTAGTGGATTCTCTGGTGGCTTGTAAGGGGTTGGGCGCAGAGCCCAGCTTATCTCACAGACCACCCCACCCCCCCACCGAAGCGGCTGTGCCCCCGGGAAAGGTGTAGACAGAGGATATGGAGGTGCCAGAGGGGTCTGTAATTATTGATGCTGGGGGTTGGGGACACACACACACACACGACATCGGCCGCAGACCCCCATCCTCCCCGCTCACCCCCTCTCTCTCCCGCAGGTCAAGATCTGGTTCCAGAACAAGCGCTCCAAGTACAAGAAGATCATGAAGCAGGGCTCGAGCGCGCCCGACGGGGAGCACCTCCACACCGCCGCCTCCCTCTCCCCCTGCTCCCCCAACATCCCCCCGCTCTGGGACATCCCCGTGCCGGGCAAAGGGCCCCCCCTGGCCCCCAGCAGCTACATCAACAGCTTCGGAGCCTGGTACCAGCCTCACCCGCAGGACACCATCCCCCGGACCCCCATGATGTGACGCTGCCACCGCTCCAGCATCCGCCGGCTCCGGGAGAGCCAGCGAGGCGGAGGGGGGGGAGGGATGCTCTGCCGCCACCCCCCAAGGGATCAGGGAGCCCAGCGAAGCCCTGGGAGACCCCAGCGAATGGAGAAGGAGGAAGAGGAGGAGGAAGGCGACCGCGGTCTACAGGGACCCGGGGATCGCCCGCTCCACGGGGGTCCGAAGCGAGCACGACGCCCCGGTGCGCCCGTCCCGGCGGGACAGGACTTGGCCTCCGGCCGCAGCCCCGGGTCCCTCCGTTCATGGACATGGGGGGGGGCGGGGGGGGACGGACCCGAGAGGGGCTGATGGGGGCGTCCCCGGACCTCCCCAGCCTGGCTTTATTTATAAATACCGTCCGTTGTTGTATGTGTGTGCCCCCCCTCTTTATAAATAGGCTGTACACTTGTAAAGTAACGACCGCTCCTCTGTACCTGTCGCTCCCTTCATTAGGGGGGGGGGGGGGGGGGGGGGGTGTCTGTCCCCGGTTTGGGGGCGATGCTTCGGTCCCGGTCCTCGGAGGCTCCCGTCTCCAAAATCTCGTGGGAAAACGGCCCCGCCGGGGATGGGGGTGCTGGAATGAGGGGCTGTGGTGTCCATCCGTCCCGCAACCCCCCCCCCCCCCAACATCTGTGCAGGACCCGCCACTATTTTCAGACACACGATGGGTCCCCCGAAATGGAGGCGCAATTATAGTAATTGTGGGGCCGGGCGCCTCGGTGAGGGGCTTCTCACCGCCTCCTCGGGGTAATTACCGGCAATTTGGAGCTGTTGAAGATGTCTCCCTTAATAGGGGCGGGAGAAGAAGGGCGGGGGGAGGCGGGGGGGGACACCCCGGGGCAGGTCGAGCTCCGGGTTACTGCCCCACTCCGCAGCAGCCCCTGGGAATTCCCACCCCTGGGAGCGACGGGGGCTTTGGGAGAGGGGGATATTTTTCAGCCGCGGGTTTGACAGTGAGTGGGGTAACATCTCCCTTTGTGCTTTTCAGAGGCCAGAACCCGGCTGGAAAATGCGTTATCGTTATTTCCCACTTTTCCCAGTCCCGCCCAGTGTTTGTCACCCATGATGGGGACAGGACCCAGAAGGGATTTGCTGGTGCAGGGGGCCCGTACCGAGGTTTGCTCCGTTGCACAAACGCGCCGTGCTCCTCATTCCGGATATCCCCTCCTTACATTTCCCCGGCTCCGAGGGTCACCGCCAGCCCCGGGGACCACATTTCCCATCCCGGAGATCGGAGAGGGAGCGATGATGCCGCGACGCCGCGATGATGCCGCGCGGGGCTCTCTTCGCTTCGCGCCTTCGGCAGCGCGTGGGGCCGGAGTTTTTCCGAGCGCTTGGCTCCCACCCGAGGAATGGGCTTTTTCAACGAGCGATCGATAGCGGGGAGATGGGAAGGGCTGGAGGGCTGGTGCCGAGCGTGGGAACGGCGTGCCGTGGGGCCGGCGGCACGTGGGGAGCCCCGGCCACGAGCCCCCGCCACGCTGCCAGCCGGTGGCAGGTTTGATCCCTCGGCTGAGAGGTTTGGGGTGCTGGCAGTGACCCCGGGGGGACGCGGGCACGGTTGTCCCAGGTTGTGTCCTGCGACGGCCACGGGCATGTGGCAGCGATGGCGTGTGGAGGACGTGGAGCCCACGGGCTGGTTTGGCACCCTGGGGGACACCGTGGCCGGGACCAACGGCGGTCCGTGGCCAAGACACGGTGCGTGGTGTCCCCTGCACGGGTGGACGGTGCCCATGGGTGGGAATGAGTCCGGCAGGAGCAGGGGTCTGCGCAGGGCAAGGCTGGCTTTATTTTCCCCGGGGCGATGGAGCCCAAGGCTTGAGGGAGGTGAGTGGATTTGCTTTGCCCCAATTTTGGAGGAAAGGAGAATTTCTCTTCCAGAGACTGGGGGGAAACCCAACTCCTCACGGGTGGGATTTACCCGGGGAAGGGGGTTTGGGCTGGAAGGGGCGACTTTCCTCCGGGAATTACTCTCTGGCCGCGGAAAGGGGCTGAAACGTGGCGCGGTCGCAGCCACAGAGGGCTCTTGGATCTCTCGGGGTGCCGCCGTGGAGGAGCCGGGTGGTGGGTGCCATCCCTGTGCACTGGGGTGACCCCCGGCGGTGGGGTCGGAGAGGACTCGGCGCCGTGGAACGCCCGGGAGGGGAAGGCTCTGGTGGGATGGGGGAAGCAGGAGGCAGAGGCTGCGGCGCCCGCTCGGCTTTCCCGACGGATGTGCTGCCAAGGACCTGCAGCCAGAGCCGCTCGCAGGTCCCGTCTTGCAGCGGGAGGAAGGCAGCAGCCCTCGGCTCCCCGGGGCCGGGATCTGGCTCGCCCGGCGCTCGCGGTGCGACCGGGACGGCGGCTGGCGCCCAGACCTCACGGAAGGAGGCGGGGGGAGAAGGCGTCCGCCTTCGCCTGCGGCTCCCCCCTGCACCCAGTCCCACACATGGGGAGAGCGGCGGCCGACCCCTCCTGCCCTGACGCCTGGGATCGGATCCCGGTTCGGGCACCCTTGGGTGCGGGGAAATTCCTGCTCCAGCCCATCTCTGGGGCACCCAGGGGAGCCCCATCCCCACTGCCGCCCACGTGTGCTCACATCCTGCTCGGGATGCTCCTGCAGGACGGGGATGGGGATGGGGATGGGGATGGGGATGGGGATGGGGATGGGGATGGGGATGGGGATGGGGATGGGGATGGGGATGGGAACGGGGATGGGGATGGGGATGGGGACAGGGAGGGGGTCCTGCTCCAAAACCGGACGGTGACCCCGCTTTCCCCTGCACCCCAGGAGAGGGGCGGCGGCGCCAGCACGGCACTGCTGGAGCTGCTCTTGGCTCTTCTCCGCTGGCCAAAAGCATTCCCGGTTGGGGACACTCAGAAAAGGCCAAGAGCCCTCAGACATCCCAGTCCGGTAGAATTTAACTCGCTGGACGGGAGACGTCCCACTGAGGGACGGGGATGTCCCTGGGCTTGTTCAGGTCCCTTCTTCCCTCCACCTGCACAGGCTGGAAATCCAACCGGCCCCTTTCAAACTGCCGGGAAGGGGTTGGGCAGCAGCGGGGAGAGGGACTCGGTGTCCCCTCCCCATCCTCAGCCTGGGCGGTGCGACGGGACGTGGACCCGGACAGGGGGCAGAGAGCTCCCCAAGGCCACTCGGGACAGTTCCTGTCCTATTTTCCAGCGCTGACAACGCCGACGGAAGCCTGGCTGGCGGCGGGTGCCGCGGCTGCCCCGGCGTCGCTCCTCGGCTCCGGCTGCCGCGTGCCGGGTTAGCCAAGAGCCGGGGAGGGGATGTAGGCACGGTGGATGCCAGGCTGGGCCGTGGGCGGGCGGCTGCCCCCGCTCTTTGCGCTGGCAGCGGCGTGTGACGCAAGCGGCTGGAAGCGGCGTGTTGCAACGGGGCAGGAAACGTGCGGCGCGCTGGGAGGGCGCCGGGGCTCGTGCGCGTGGGGCAGAGCCGTGCGGGGACGCCGGTGGGACGGCGGGTACCGCTACCCCACAGCGTGGACCCCACCACGGGGGACGGAAACCGCATGTGAACCCTCACCCTGCCCGTAGCCGCTGGCAAAATCCTCCTCCGAGGTGCCGGGTGTCCCCGGCATCCCCATCCCCGTACTGGACGGTGCTGTTCTGCATCCCCAGTGCCAGCAAGGGATAGCCGGGATAACTGGTCTAATGAAGGATGGTCATTTTATTCCTGTGCCAGGGCTGGGTGAGGGATGCCGGGAGGAGTGGGGTGATGTCCCCTCCCGGAGGGGGTCCTGCTTCCGTCCCTCAGGCCTCGTTCGGCTTTCGGGACCACACCGGGACCGCAGCCGCTGGCAGGAGGAGTGGGGAGGGATGTCTGGGTCTCACAGCCCTTTTTGGGGAGCCCTGGGGGGGCCTTGGCCACCTCTGGGCTGGAAGAGCTGCAGGTGACGCTGGTGGTGAACCGTGTCCCCCCTCCCCGGGCTGTTGGAGATGGGGCTGAGTGAGGAGGAACAGGGGGAAAGCGGCCGAGAGGGACCATGTCCGGCTCTGCCGCGGCTCACGGGGCAGCTGCAAAGGGCTCCCGGCACCCAGACCCCCCCCACATGGGCCCCCGGGGACCCCCAGCCCCACACGGGCTCCGGGACACGCTCTGGGACTGGGACAGAGGAGTAGGACAGGAGGGACAGGGGGGGTTACATGACTGCAAAGTCTTCCCCAGTGCCCATCCCCAGGGCGTCGGGGCTGATGGCACAGGCTGCCGGGGGAGCCCAGCTTGCAGGCAGCGCTGCTGGAGGGGGGCAGGATTAGTGCCTGTCCGCAGGCAGTGATGCTCTCAGCATTTATATAATCCACAGATATGTAATCTTCTCTCTTTTTTTTTCTTTTTTCTCTTTTCCCCCCCTCCTCCTCCTCCCCCCCCCCCCCCAAAAAAAAAAAATTAAAAAAGAAAAAAAAAATAAAATAAACCCGCGCCAGCTCATGCCGTGCTTCTCACTCCAGGCAACGCCGTTCGGTTTCCTCCTCTCCCAACCCGCCGCCTCCTCCTGGCTTTTGCTGGCAGCCTCCCCCCCCGAATAATCACCCCCGTGTCTCCAGCGTGTCTGCCCGCCTGCCGGCTCCGGGGCGGGATGCACGCAGCCTCCAACCCCAACCCCAACCCCAAATCCCCGAGCGCTGCGGGACGGGGGGCTAGCGGCACCCCTTCGTTCTTTGCCACCGGCCCCGGTCACGCAGACGCCCTATGGGGATGCCCACGGGGTCCGGCTGCGCCCGGTGGTGGCACACTGGGGACACGGGATGGGGATGGGGATGGGGACCCAACGGGTGCAGCCCGTGGAGGGGTTCGGGGAAACCCCCATGGGTGCGAGGCGTGAGGTTGGCCCCGTGTGGACGCGGCCATGGGAAGGGGGGACATGGGGACACCTCTGGGGACTGGGTGCGTCCCGGCAGTGACACTGAGGGTGTCCTCGGTGGGTGCAGAGGGACCATCCCCGGGGCCACCCCGCAGAGAGCCGGGTGCTGCGGGGGGTGGGGGGGGACGACGGACCCCTCCACGGCCATCGGGGATGTGATGGCGGGGACCAGGGCAGGTCCCCTGTCCCCAACACGGCTCGGTGGGGACAGCACCAGGATGGGCCACGGGGCTTCAGCCCCCGACCCGTTGTCGCGCTCCCACCCGTAAAACGATGATGGGGACAGCGGGGACAGCAGGACAGGGGGACCGGTGTGGTCCAGCCCCCGGGGGCTGTCCCTGTCACCATCCCGAGGACTCACATCCGGGGGGGGGGAGGGGGTGTCTTTGGGTCACCGGAGCCCTCCCAACGCCGTAACGCCCATGGGGAAAGCCACCGTCTCCGCAGGGGTGGGGAGTGTGGGTCCCCGGGGGGGTCGGTGCCTTGGCGGGGGTCCCGTCCCCCCACCAGCCCTCGTTCACGGGGTGTCCCCAAAAGGGGACACTGGGGCAGCCCGGCCACCCTCCCAGTTTGCGCAGCTGGGGGGGGCTGCCCGGTTCCCAGTACGAGGAGCGGGAGGAGGGAAGCGGCAGGTCTCTGCGGTGCTTCGGGGAAGAACAAACCGGGAATAAAATCCCCCCCCCCCCGCCCCCCCAAATTCCCTCTCGGTAGGGACTGTGCCCATCGCTCGGTGCCATCCCCCCCACACACACACCCCCCCGAGTGCCCCCCCAAAAACAAGGCGGAGGGGCCGCGGGGGTTTTAACTCCGTGTTTGCCAAGCCGGAAAACTCCGCAGCTCCACCCTGCTCACCGAAAACCTTCCCCCCCCCCCCCAAAAAAAAAAAAAAAAGGTGTTCGGAGCCTTCAAATTTGAAGGGCTTTGATTAACATGTAGAGACCCGGTTTGGGGTCACTGGGAAAGCAGCAAAGGACGCTCGGAGGAAGCCCCCCGTTATTAGAAGGGGGATCCCATCAACCAGAGCTTTTTTTTTTTTTTTTTTTCCCTTAAATAAAATTAAAAAAAAAAAAATAGCAAACAAAAAACCAGACCGAAAGCAGCTTGGTTTGGATCAACTTTATACAAACGAACCTTATGTACACTCTCTTTTTTTTCCCCCCATACCCCCCTATTTATATAAGGCAACATAAATAAGATCCTCGGGACTGTACAACGCATATGAACACTTCTTAAAACTGCACTTTCTGCTTCTAAAAAAATAGCATCATTCTCTTAAAAAATAGTAAAGAGGTTGTTTTTTTTTTTTTTCTTTAAAATGTGTTGTCGATTTATTTAAAAAATAGGCATTCCGCTTCGCCGTTAGCTTAAATGACGCAGATGGAGGCACTGGTAGAAAACGGACATTAACACAATTTTTCTCTTTTAAAAAATAACTTAAGCCATTCCCGAACTTTTTAAATATTAAAATATTTCCCCACCCCCACCCCACCATCATCCCCAACACACTTTTTATTTGTTTTTAAATAACCACCTTATCGTCTGAGCATCGTCCCGGGCGATTCCCGCGAAGCTGCCCCGGAAGAGGCCGGGATGGGGCAGGCGAAGGGGGTGGGGTGGGGGGTCCCAGTTTGCTCCAGTGGGGTGTCTGTGCCCCCCTTCCCCCCCCGAAACCGCTCTCGGTCCCCGGATTTGGGGTGCCACGAGGGTGAAGCGCATCCCGCTCCTTCGGCATCGGCGATGGGCACCCCCGTGCCGCGACGCCGCGTCCTCCTCCCCAAGGGGCTGACCGGGGTGCGGATGCTCCGGGTGCCCCTCGCACCCCCTCCTGGGTGCCCACCTGGAGGGGGGGTGAGGGGGTGGGGGGGTCACGGTGTGCCCCGAGGCAGCTCATTGGGGTGGCCCCAAGAAGCAAAGCTCCGGTGAGGGACACACACACACACACATCCCCCCCCCCCAGCGGGACGTGGCTCCTCGGGGGTCACGTTTTTATTAGGGGGGTGATGGAAAAAGGAAAAAAAAAAAAAAAAAAAAAAAAAAAAGAAGATGCATAAGAAGAATTTGCCAGCTTTTCCTCGCCTGCCCTGGGCTGGGAGCTAACCAGTTTAACCCTTCGCAGTCCTCTTGTTCCTGAGATGAGCTGGGAGAGGGTCGGATATATAAGTGTATATCTGGGGGTGCGTGTACATGGGTGTCCTTTTTTTTTTTCTTTAAAAAAAAAAAAAAAAAGAAGAAGAAAAACCAAAAATTAGGGGGGAAAAAAAAATAATAAGGAGGCAAAGGAGTTCTGCCACTGTCTCTCTCGTTCCTTTTCTCGCTGTTAATAGACGGCGCCGGTGTTGGGGGGAGGCCCCGGGGAGGTGTGATGCATCGTGGTGGCCGGCGGCGGCTGGTGGGGTCCGTGGGGTCCGCTGAGGGTCTGGGGATGATACCAGGGGTTGTGCTCCTCCAAAAAGCCGGGGGAAGAGCTGTAGGGAAGCGGCTGCGGGAGCGGGGTCCGGCCCGGCGCGCTGCCGTGCGAGTTACTGTCCCAGACGGCCGGGGAGGGGGGAGAGTTGCAGGCCATGGAGTCGCTGTTGTTGGGGCTGTGCTCCAGCGGCACCTCGCCGTTCTTGTACAGCTTCTTGAACTTGGAGCGGCGGTTCTGGAACCAGATCTTCACCTGGAAGGGAGAGACGGAGAGGGGTCAGCGCCCCGCTGCCAAAACGGGGCGCTCGGGGGTGGCGGGAAAGGGGACGCGGGATGGGGGTGAGGCGGGAACCGTGGGGACGTGGGAAGGGACAAGGGACATGGGTGTCGTGGGGAGCCCAGACGCACGATGAAACACGGGGACACAAGGGACATGGGTGTCACAGGGACACCAGACACATGATAAGATGTGGGAAGGGACACAAGGGACATGGGTGTCACGGGGACACCAGATGCACAATGAAACATGGGAAGGGACACAAGGGCCATGGGCGTCATGGTGGCCCCAGACGCATGATGAGACGTGGGAAGGGACACAAGGGCCATGGGCATCATGGTGGCCCCAGACGCATGATGAGACGTGGGAAGGGACACAAGGAACATGGGTGCCACGGGGACACCAGATGCACAATGCAACACGGGAAGGGACACAAGGGACATGGGTGTCACAGGGACACCAGACACACCATGAGATGTGGGAAGGGACACAAGGGACGTGGGTGTCATGGTGGCCCCAGACACACAATGCAACATGGGAAGGAACAAGGGACATGGGTGTCACAGGGAGCCCAGACACATGATGGGACATGCAAAGGGACAAGGGACATGGGTGTCGTGGTGGCCCCAGACACACAACGCAACATGTGAAGGGACACAAGGGACATGGGCGTCACGGGGAGCCTGGACACACCGTGCGCCGCAGGAAGGCACCCAGGGTATGGGCATCATGGGGACCCCCCCCACACGGTGCCTCGCGGGAAGCCCCCCGGGACACGGGTGTCATGGGGACCCCGGAGACACGGTGCATCGCGGGAAGGCACCCGGGGTGTGGGTGTCACGGGGAACCCGGACACACCATGCACCGTGTGAAGGCACCCACGGTATGGGTGTCACCGGGCCCCCGGGGACGCGGTGCATCGCGGGAAGCCCCCCCCTCTGGGGACATGGGTGTCACGGGGAGCCCGTCACGCCATGCATCACGGCACGCCGGGCGTCGGGAGCGTCCCCGGTGCTGGGCGAGGCGGCGGCGGCGCTGGACGCCCTTGGCCCCCGGGGAAGGGGTGGAGGTGGGGGGGCGGTGGTTGTCACCCAAACAGGATGTCCCTCTGGGAGCGGGTGACGCGCTCCGTCAGCCCTTTGCCGAGTGTCCCCGATTGCTTCATCGCCCAAGGGAGGAGGAGGAGGAGGAGGAGGAGGAGGAGGAAGGCCGGGTGCTGGGGAGCGCCCGCACCAAGGGCGGCACAAGGGCGCCAGCGCCGGCCCCGCAGGCAGGGAGGGTGCCGGGGACGGGACGGGGTGCGGGGGAGTCATGCGCCGCGGTGACAGCGGTGACAACCTGCTCGCCCTTCCCGCCAACAGATCGGTGGGGACGGTTCGTCCCCGCGCCAGGCAAACCCCAAAAAGCGAGGGTTTCGCCCCAAATCTGGGCGGCTCGTGGGGAGGAGAAGCCCAAGGCGCCCATCCCGGCTCTCCCAGTCCAGACTAAACTGTCACCCCCAGAACAGGGTCCTGGGGGGGGGGGGGGGAGGGGGGCTCCTGTCCCAAATTCCCTTCTCTCTGCCCGGACCAAGCGGGATGGGGGAGCCGGAGCACCAGGGGGACGGACCCGAGGGGAGCCCCAAAGAGCGCGGCCGGGGGGAGCGGGGTGCCCCCCCCCCCCCCCCCCATCCCGGTGCTGCGGTTGGACTCGGGGCCAGGACCCGCTGCCGGGATGGGGTGTCCCGAGCAGCCCCCGTCCCAAACGCCTCATCCCGAGTGTCCCGTCCTGACCATCGCGTCCCCGTCCCACTTGGGATTTGGCATCCCGCATTCCCGGGAAGCCGGGGGCATAGCTGACCCAGGACCCTCCCGTGCACCGGGGCAGGATTCAGCCTCGCACCCCGCCTGGGCAGAGCGAGGTCCGGGATGGGGCTGGCTCCGGAGGGAGGGGGATAAATCCCAAAACCCGGGAGCGGGGCACGGCTGCGCTCCGTGCCCTCTCTCTGCTCCTTCCCTCCTCTCCGCAGCACAGATCGGCACCGGGCGCGGGGAAATCTGGCGGCAGGGACCCCTGTGCCCGCGAGCGAGCGGGGAGCATCCGTCACCGGGGACCCCCGGGGACCCCCCCCGGGCTCTCACCATCCACCTGTGAGCAGAGCCCCCTCCCAAACCCCCACTGATTCGGGTTCTGCAAGGGGGGGGAGGGGGGAGGGCACCTCCATCTCCCCCCTCCTGCCGATCCCTCCTGCCCGTCGCTGGGAATTGGGGTGGTGGAGGGTGTCGGGAGGGGGCTCAGCCCTTACCTGGGTCTGGGTGAGCCCCAGCTGGGCGGCCAGTTCGGCCCGTTCGGGCAGCGCCAGGTACTGGGCTTTCTGGAAGCGGCGTTGCAGAGCCGCCAGTTGGTAACTGGAGTAGATGGTGCGGGGCTTGCGGATCTTCTTGGGTTTCCCATTGACCATCCGCACCTCCGGCTCCGGCTCCTCCTTCACCGACACTGGGCAGAGAGCGGAGGTGTGAGGTGGGTGACGGTCCCCAGCACGGACACCCTCCCCCCCCTCCTTCTCCAGCTCAGGGTCACCTGCGTGGCGGCACTGCCCCATTCCCCCGGGGATATTCCCCCGGACGGCCGCATCCAGCGCAGCTCCATCCTGCTGAATCCCCCCCCCGACAGCTCCGGGGATGCCGGAGCGGCGCTGAGCCCTATCCCAACATCCACCCCCATCCTTCCCCGGGGACAACACCCCCACCCCCCACCTCTTCCCCAGCCCCACGGCCACCCCGTCCCCAACTTGGGGACACTTAAGAGGGGTGCAACTTGGCGAAGCTCCCGCTGCGATCCCAAAGGATCGGCGGGACGGATACGGCCCCTCTCTGCCGAGCATCCTACCTGCTTCTTGGGCCGGGAGCTGCTGGTCCCTGAAGTGGCTGTACTGGCGGTAGGAAGGGCTGTAGGAATAGTCGGATTTGGGCGAGTAGGTGCCGGCGGCGCCGCCGATGCCGTTGAGGTTGAACTGGTGGTAGGGGTAGTGGCTCACGGGCTGGCTGTAGGATTGGCCCGAGTAGTAGTCATGCTGGCCGGTGTAGTAGCCCAGATCGGTGACGGAGGACTCGGGTAAGGTGGGAGAGTCCTTGGAGGCGGCATGGCAGCTGAGCGAGCCCGAGAGGTCGGTGAGGATGCTGGAGAGCTTCTTGTCGAAAGAGCCGCTCATCGCTGGAACTTTGGGGTTAAGGGGAGGGGAGGGGGGAAGGGGAAAAAGCTGCCCGCCTGGCTGGGGACCCCCCAACCTGGCGGCTCCGGCTACTCGCGCGTCAGGCCCGGCGTGCCCAAAAAAGCCGGCTCCTCCGCACCGGCTCTCGCGAAGAGCAACCAAGAGACTGTGCCCAAACCTCCAGCCCCGGCCGCCTGCTTAAAGCCTTTAATTAGGGAGCAGGGCAGGGTGGGTGCGCATTCCGATTGGCTCCAGAAATATTGCCTGGGAGGCAAAACAGGCTCCTGCCTCCTCTCCCTCTGTGTGTGTGTGTGTTTTTTTTCTCTCTTTTTTTTTTTTTTTTTTTTTTATTTCCCTCCCTTCTTTCCCTCTCTCAAGAAACAACAAAGAGTGGGTGAAGGAGGGAGAAGGAATAAATAAAGATCGCGGCTCCTGTCTGCGGGAACAGGGCATGGGGACAGGGGGGACTGGTAGGGCCTCTGCGGAAATCGTGTTATTCGGGGGGGGCTTTTTTTGCAAGGGGATTGGTGCCCCCCCCCCGGGAACTCTTGGTGCTGAGGGGGGATTTGGAGGGGGAGCGGGAAGGGGGGGGAGGGATGTTTGGGGGGGAGGGAAGAGGAAGGGTTGGGGTTAGGGAGTAGGATGGATCCGGGCGTGGGGCTGGGTGGCTATGGGGGTATGCTTTAGACACATCCCCCCCCCGCCTCCCACCTTCTCTCAGCAGTTACCAGTGTCTCCCAGTTCAGCACCATCCCAAAGGCAACCCCCCTCCCCAGCCTCATGGAGTGGGGGACACTCATGTACCCCAAAATTTGCCATCCTCCATCTGGCAATCAGTGACAAGCCCTGATTCCGGGGACACACACACTACCCCCCCCCCTCCGGGGCTCTGTTCCCCTCTCCCACCCCCAGTCAGAGCCCTGACCCCCCCACTGCCCTAAGAGCCCCCAGCAGTGTCACCCGACCCGGGGCCCCAGGCCAGCCCCTGCCACCTCCGGCCACTCGCAGGGCTGTCCCCGGCCACCCCCCCACCCCCCCCCCCAGCACCTCTGGGGGCAGAGGGGGGACTTTATGAAGGCGACTTTTATTTTGGTGGGGGGGTCTCTCCCTGCTGGCAGCTCCTTACCCCTGAGAGGGGCTGGGGGGGGCTGGGAGGGGGCGGGTCCTTAATCCTGGCCGGGGTTTTTTCCCTCCTGCCCCCTTTTGTTGTCCTGTGTCCCCTCCACCTACCGGGATTGTCCCCCCTCTGTCCCCCCGGTCCCCCCCCTCCGGCCCCGCCAGCGGCGCAGCGCGGTGCAATGGCGCCACCTGACGGCCGAAGAGGGGAGCTGCGGCGCAGCCGGAGCCGCGGGTTCGAGTCCCGCCGCCGCCACCGCCGAGAGTGGGAGTAAAGTATGAAACTAATTAAAAATGTGAAAAGAATGGAAATGGAAAGAAGAGGGATAGGAATAGGAATAGGAACAGGAATAGGAATAGGAATAGGAATAGGAATAGGAATAGGAATAGGAATAGGAATAGGAATAGGAGTAGGAATAGGAATAGGAATAGGAATAGGAGTAGGAGTAGGAGTAGGAGTAGGAGTAGGAATGGGAGTAGGAGTAGGAGTAAGCATAGGAATGGGAATGGGAATGGGAATAGGAGTAGGAATGGGAATGGGAATGGGAATAGGAGTAGGAATAGGAATAGGAGTAAGAATGGGAACAGGAATAGGAACAGGAATAGGAGTAAGAATAGGAATAGGAATAGGAATAGGAATAGGAATAGGAATAGGAATAGGAATAGGAATAGGAATAGGAATAGGAATAGGAATAGGAATAGGAATAGGAGTAAGAGTACGAATGGGAGTAGGAGTAGGAGTAAGCATAGGAATGGGAATGGGAATAGGAGTAGGAATAGGAATAGGAGTAAGAATGGGAATAGGAACAGGAATAGGAATAGGAATAGGAATAGGAATAGGAATAGGAATAGGAATAGGAATAGGAATAGGAATAGGAATAGAAGAAATACAAATAGGAATAGAAATAGAGAATAATAGAAATAATAGAAATAATAGGAGTAGAAATGGGTGTAACTTAAGATCAGTTCCAGGGCCAAGGCAGACGCGTGACCCAGAAGCCGCGTGTGACGGCACGGCACTCGCCTCCCAGCACGGGAAACCTAATTTGGGATTTGAGGAATTAATTCAGAGGGGACCGCAATGTCTGGGACCAGCCCAGCCCTGTCGCCCGGTCCTGCTGGCGGCTCTGCGGGGGCCTCCCCTGGGGAGGTTTCCCAAGGTCCCGGAGGAGCCGCGGGGACAGTCCCCCGGCCTGGCTGTCCCTCCAGCCGGACTGTCACCAGGGCTGGTTCCTCCCGGGTGAGGGTTTCTCCGGCAGGAAAAGCCGGTTGGAGAGCGGGGCGCAAACAGGGAGCAGGTCTGTGCAGTCCCGAACCAGTTTGGGACTGGGAGGCACTGGTGCCTACGGCTGCCGGAGGCTCCTCGGCCAGGCTGGCTCCTGCTGGAGCCCCAAAACTGAGACCTCAGAGGGAGGGGGGTGTTGGGGGGGGGCAGTTTGGGTGCACTGGGGCAATGGGGGTGGGCAGAAGGTGCTGCAATGGGGAACGGGGGGGAGGGGGGGGGTGAGGGGTGCCGGCAGGGCTGACCACAGCAACACCCCCCCTCCATCCCCTGTGCCCCCCAAAAGGCTGGAGGGGTGTCCCCCCGTCCCCTCGGGCCCCCACTGCGGGAGGGGTGCGGGTAAGGATGGGGGGGGGGGGGGCACACCAGGCGGACCTCCCCCCTCCCACCAACCCCCCCCCCCCAGCATCCTTGGGCGGACATCTCCATCTAGTGGCATTTTGGGGTAATGACACCCCCTCTTCGGGCGGAGACACCCCCTTGGGTGCTCATACCCCCCCCTTAGGTGCGAACACCCCCCTTTTGGGTACAGACCCCCCCTCTTTGGGTGTAAACACCCTTCCCTGGGGTGCTGCCCCCCACACCCCCCCCGGGTGCCAGCGCCCTCCTGGGTGGCAGCCACGGCCACCGGCCAGACCCCTGGAACACTCGGTGGGCAGAGAGACGGACCCATTGCACCCCAAAATGTCCCCAAGCTTGGGGGGGGACGGGGGGGGCCACACGACACAGGACACCTGGCGACATGGCTGGGGGTCTTTGTCCCCGTGCCGAGGGCTGTGTCACCTGCCAGAGGGAAAAGCCACGCGTCCCCGGGGAAATGGGTGTTTGGGGTGTTGAGGGATGTTGGGACAGGGGGACAGCGGACAGGGGGACAGGGGGACAGGGAACGGGGCACAGGGGGACAGGGAACGGGGGACAGGGGGACAAGGGATGGGGGATGGGGGACGGGGGGACAGGGGAACAAGGGGACAGGGGACAAGGGACAGGGGACGGGGGACAGGGGGACAAGGGACGGGGGACAGGAGGACAAGGGACAGGGGGACAGGAGGACAGGGGACAGGGGGACAGGGGACAGGGGACAGGCCCGGTGTCAGCCATGTGCCGGCTGCCGGCAGGGCCGCCCTTGGCACTGTCCCCTGTGCCGTCACTCTTTCCAGTGACATTGGCGCAGCGCAGGAGCTGTGCTCGGGGACATCAGGGTGGGGGGGACACAGGACATCCTGCAGCCCCCCACCCACCCACGGGTTTCCTGGCACGGGTGGGAGCGGCGCGATGGCTCCCGGTGACCTTCGCTTGGTTGGGGACCACCACCGCCACCGCCGCCGCCACCTCCCCGGGGAGGGAAGCGGTGATGCTGCGGACACCCCCGGGGACAGCGTGGGGTGTCCCCGTCGTGGAGTGTCGTGTGTGTGTCCCCCCCCCCGGCGTGGGGTGGCCGTCCCGGGGGCACAGCCGTGGCCCTGGTCCCACTCGTGGGGTCCAACCGTGACCCCCTGCCCAGGTTGGGGGTGGGGGGGGTGTCTGTCCGTCCAGCCCCCCTGGGGACCCCCGGTGCCTCCCCGCCGGGTGTCGCGGCCCCGAGGACCCACCCCGGGGCGGGGGGTGGGGGGAGCCGGTACCGGGCAGGCAGCCGGCGCATTCCCGGCGTTCCCGGGTGGGCGGACGCCGTGGGAGGCCGGGGACTGTGTGTCCCCCCCCCTCCCCTCCCGTCCCGCCCCGGCGGCTCCGGGACAAATCGCGGGTGGGGGGGCGGGATGAGATCCAGAGCGGGGGGCCCGTCCCGGGAGGGGGGGGACTATGCCATGGGGAGGGGCCGATCCTGCGGGGGGGGCCATCCCGTGGGAGGTCCTAACTTGGGGGGTCCCATCCCGGAGGGTCCCATCCCATGGGGAGGGACCGATCCGATAGGGGGGTCCTAACTTGGGGGTCCCATCCCGGGGGAGATCACATCCCGGGGGGGGGTGGATCCTGGGGCGGGGGGGGGCATCCCATGGGAGGTCCTAATTTGGGGGTCCCATCCCGGGGGGGGTCCGATCTTGAGGGACCCATCCCATGGAGGGGGTCCTCACTTGGGGGTCCTATCCTGGGGGGGGGGCTACCCCATCGGAGGTCCTAACTTGGGGGTCCCAACTTGGGGATCCCATCACGATGGGGGTCCCATCCCGGGGGGGGGTCCGATCCTCATGGGATCCGATCCTCGGGGGGGTCCCTCCCGTGGGTAGTCCTAACTTGGGGGTCCCATCTCGCGGGGGGGGGGGTGGCAATCCCGGGGGGGGGTGGTGGGGTGAGGGGGTGGTCCCATCCCGGGGACCCCATCCCAAAGGGCCGATCACGGGGGGCCGAGGTGGGGGGGTCCCACCCGCGGAGGTGTGCGTGGGCGGGGGGGGGGGGTGTCCTATCCCGGGGGTCCCGGGGGGGGGGTGTGCCCCCGCGGGGTGCAGGGCCCGGGGGGGGGGGGACACACATTGGGAGGGTGGGGGTGTCCCCGCAGCCCGGGGCCGGGAGGGGGACGATCCCCGCGTGTCCGCGGCGTTGGCGCGGGGGGGGTGGGGGGTGGGGGGGTGGGAAGTGTTGCGGTGATCCCGGCGTGGGCGTGACGTGCGCCAGCGCGCGTGCTCCCGCCGCCTGCTGTGCACGCGCAGGTATGGCCCCGCCTCCCCCGTGCGCGCACGCGCGGGGCCGCCCCCCTCCCCCCCGCAGGTGCCCGGTATGGCGGGAAGAGGGGGGGGGTGGGGGGGTGCGGCCCCTTTAAGGGGAGTGCCCGGAAGGGCGCGCGCCCCGCCCGGCCCCGCCCCCGCCCCGCAGCGCACCGGCCCCGGTGGGGCGCGGTCGTGCGGCGGTAACGGGAGGCGGTGCGGGACCGGCACGGGGCTATGGCGCGGCACCGCCACCGGTTGCTGCTGCTCCTCCCGGGGCTGCTGCTGCTGCTGCTGCTCCCGGGGCTGCCGCCGCCGCTCTCCCCCCCCGCCGCCGCCGCCGCCTTCAACCTGGACCGCGCCTTCCCGGTGCTCAAGGAAGGCGCGACCCCCGACGGCTTCTTCGGCTTCTCGGTAGCGCTGCACCGGCAAACCGAGCGGCGGGAGCGGTCCCTGTGAGTGGCGGCGGGGGGGGGGGGGGGTGGGTGGAGGGAGCGGGGTCCCGGGGCTCGAGAAGGCGGGGGAGGGTCCCCCGGGGGGGGGGGGGCGGGTTCGTGGGGAGGCGGCGAGACGGCGCCCCCCCGCCGTGGGGGTAGAGGTGCGGCGGGAGGAGGAGTTGGGGGGGGGGCTTTGGGTGCTGGGAGAGGGGGGTCCCGGGGGTCAAGGTGCGGGGGGGAGGAGGGGGGGGGAATGGAGGGGGGGGGCGTCTCGCGTGGGAGGAAGCGGCCCCAGAGCCTCGGGGGGGGGGGGGGGGGGATATGCTGTAAAGTAGTTCCGCGGGTGTTTCTCCTCTGCCCGTGGCTGTGCTTTGCACCTCTTCATTGGAGGGGGGGGCGGGGGGGTGTCCCATCCTGACCCTGGGGTTCCCCCCCCCCCCGGAGGCGGAATACCCCGGGTGCTGAGCCCACGCAGGACCCCGGTGACCCGGGGCAGGTCTGTGGGCAGAGCAGGGACGCGCTGTGCCAGCCCCGGCGGGTACGGAGCCTGGCAGGTGCCCCAAGAAGGGGGGGGGGGGGGCTGTGTCCCCCCCTGTCCCCCCACCCCATCCCCCGCAGGGGCACCGTCTGCGCTACCCCTCCCCAGAGCAGTTGCGAAGCCCCTCACATCCCCCCCCTTCACCCCCGGCTGCCTCCCCCTCCCCCCCCCAAATCCAGCACCCCCGGGTCTGCCGGGGGGGGGGGGGGGGGGGGGAACCTGTTGAACTGTGATTCCTGCAGCCGAGCGAAGCCCCAACAAAAGCCCTTTTCAGCCGGAGCATTCCCCGTGCCACCCCACTGCTGTCACTCGCCGTGTCCCCCGCTGTCCCCCTCCGCTCAGCCGGACACCCCCCCACACCCTTACCCCCCCCCCCCCCTTCCGTGGGCAGCATCCCCATCGCTCCCGGCCGGAGGTGCGAGTTGTATGTGCGTGCCGGGGAGAAAGCGTAGGGGTTGGGTTGGGTTTTTTTCTCGCTTGGGGGCACAGGTTTTTGCTGCCTCACCCTTCCCTGGAACTCCCAGCTTTGGGGGTTGGGGGGGGGACACGGGATGGGGATGGCGGACACCCTTCGGAGACCCGCAGGGCTCTCCCTCCCTCCCGCCGTGCCCCGTGGTGGTGGCGGAGGGACCGATGGCAGCTGCCGGCCGGACAAACGGACGGAGGCATCTGCTGCTCCGCATTCCGGAGATGCATTTCGGCCGCTCGCCCCGTCGTCGTGGGACATCTTCGTTGTCACTCCCATCCAGGAGGGAGTGAAGCCGTTCCCTACGGAGCAGCTCTGGGGGGGGGGGGACACACCGGACCCGGCTCAGCACCTTGGGGACCCCTCTGCCCCGTGGGGGCACGCTGGCTCCCGCCCATGGCCGGGTTCCCCCGGCTCCGGTGGCATCAGAGCAGCTGGTGGCCGGGGGGGGGGGGGACACGACACGTTGGGGTCCAGTCTGGTAGATCGGTTTGTCCGTCTTCCTGAGACGTTGGCAGTGGCTGTCGCTTTGTCTTGGGGAGGGGGGGGGTTGGGGGGGGGGGCTTTGGCCCCGGCAGGGGTTTGCGATCCCCCGGCGTGGGCCACGTGGCCCGTGCGTGTCTGAGCGTGATGCTGGCGAGGCGCGGAGGCTCTGCGGGGTGGGGGACAGGGGGGGAACAGCTTTTGCACCCCCCCTCCCCTGGGAGCCCTCTGCTGCCTGTCCCCGTTGGGGGGGCACAGGGGGAGCCTCGTCCGCGGGGGTGTCCCTTGTCCCCACCGTGGGTGCAGGAGCCGTTTGAGGTGGATGGGGGGGGGGGGGGGAAGGACAGGCACAGGGGTGCTGGGGGGGTGCTGAGCAGGACCGCAGGGGGAGGGGGGGGGAATCCCGCTCCCCTCCCTCGGCCACGGTGGCGGATGGCGTCTCCCCGTGCCCTTTGCTCGCCGGGTGTGCCCACGCAGGTGGGGACAGGAAAGGGACACATCCTGCCGCCATCGTCCCCGCCAAGGCGGGGGGTGTCCCATACTTTTATTTTCGGGGGGGGCTCAATGCCTGGCCTCACCCGGTGGGGCGAGAGGGATGCTCCGGAGCGCGGTTGGCATTCCCCACCTCTGGCCCGGCGCTGGCATGGCACAGTTGGCGTCACGCCGGAGTCCCGTGTCCCGTCCCGTTCCCCTCCCCACCCCTGCGGTGTTTTTTTTTTTTTTTTTTTGGGGGGGTTGGTTTGTTTGGTTTTTTTTTTCCGTGTCCCGGAGCTGTGCCCATGCAAAGGTTTGTTTGCTCGCTCCTCCCCGGGTCAGGTGAAGGCGAGGTGGAAGCGTTATCTGCCTCCCCGAGATTAAGAAACTCCTTGGGCTGCCTGTGCCGGATCCGGCCGCTCCCGCGGGATCGGGCAAGGGGAGGTGGTTGGGCTCGTAGCCGCGCTGGCAGGACCCGGCGGTACCAGGGAAACCTGACGCGTGTGGGGTTTGGGAGGGGGGCGAGTCCCTGAATGACATGGGGAAACTGAGGCACGGTGCATCCGTGCCGGGGAGGCGGGAGGCAGCGCCCGCATCCGCAACCCTCTGTGTGCCTCAGTTTCCCTCCTGCGTGCGGAGGGGAGCGGGGCTCTGCCCAGTGCTTGGGGGGGGTGTGGGGGGGTGGAGGGTGTCCTTCTGGTCCCAGCTGGCCGGTGAGGAGGAGGAGAGCGTGGCCAGCAGCGGGGCCGGCTGAATTCCCGGCTTTTCCTCCCCCTCGCCTGGTTCTCTGCCGATTGCCAGAGCCGGCCTGGCCGTGCTTCCCCCCCCCTCCACCCCCCCGGCTTTGGCCGAGGGCCGGCGAAAGCTGCCGGGGTCCCGTGGGGCTGCGGCTCTTTGGCAGGCGGGGGGGGGGACATATATGCGCCACGGCGGGGCCAACACCCGGGGGGTCATCCATCCGTCTGTCCGTCTGTCCAGCCATCCCTCGCCGCTTCCAGGAGCCGTCTCTCTCCCTCTCCCGTCTCCTCCCCTGGCACGGACATCAGCGGATTTGGCGGCCGAGGGCTCCCGGGGGGCGGGGGGGGGTCGATCACTGCAGACGCCCCCCCCCCCCCCCCCCCTTGTTGAAAATGTAGTGGTGCTGAGGGAGAATTTGGGGTGTTTTGGGGCCGGCCTGGAGCAGCCGCTCGTGAGCAGGGGTGGGCTGCGCTGGGGTCACCCCTCAGTTGCCCACTTTTGGGGGTCCGGGTTGGGGGGGGGGGGGGGGAGGGGGGGGTCGTTAGGCTCAGTCCCATGGCTGAGCTCTCAAACCCCGCTCTGGCTCCTGCCCCGGCGTGGGGTGAGTTTTGGGGTGTGAAACCTCAGGGGGGGGTCCCCACCGCCCGGAGTCGGGTGCTGCCCCTGCCTGGGGATGGGGTGCTGTGCCGGACCCCCCCCCGCCCCCCCCTTCTCCTGCCCCTCAGCTCTTGTCACCCCTCGAGTGTGTCGGGAGATGGATGAGGTGCTGCGCTCACCACCCGGCTGTTCCCTCGGGGGAGATTTGGGGTTTTGTGGGGCTGAGGCGGTGGCGGGTGGTGGTGGGGGTGATGCTATTTTGGGGGGGGGGGGAGCGCCCTCCGTGTCGGATCCCCCTTCGCCATCCTCGCCCCACCTCTCCCGCTGCGGGGGCGGCCGCGTTTCGGGGCCGGTTGGTGTCCCGGCGTCGAGACCATCCCGCAGCCGCCTCTCGGGGTTCAGCCAGCGCCGGTGGGGGGACCCCCCCCCCCCGCCATATCCCCCCCCCCCTTTTTTTTGCTTTACCAGGGCGCATTAGGATGGGGCACGGCCTCGCATTCCTGCCTCCTCCCCCCCCCCCCCCCCCCCGGCCTCCCCCTCTCGCTGCTCTTTGGCCGTCTCTGCCTTTGCTCCGCTGCGCTGCGCCTCCTCTCCCCCTGTGTGTGTGTGTCCCCCCCCCAGTCCCACCCAGTTGGGACCACTGCCACAAACTGGTCCTGGCCTCCTCCAGATGGGGGAGCCCCGGCATCCCACCTCCTGGTTTTACTGGGGTTTGAGGTACCTTGGAGCATGCATTGGGGGGGGGGGATGCCTCTGTGTGTGTCCCCCCCGTCCCCCCCCCCAGCTCTGGTGGGGCTCCCTGTAAATTTCCCACGCCCCCCCCCCCCTTAAGGAGCAGAGCCTGCGGGTGGGCTGCCGTGCCGGGAAGTCTTGGCTGGAGGCACCGAGACGCCGGAGCCGCTTGGCTTGGGTGGGCTCCCGCCACCCCCACCCCCACCCACCCCCCCCAGCAACTGCGGGGTACGGCCACGGGGAGCGGTGATGGTTGGGAACGGCTTCACTGGGAGCTGGGGTCCGGCCGAACCGGGACCACCCGGGTGGGTTTGGGGTTTGGGGCAGGTCCCGGCTGTGGCACCCCCTCGCCAAGGGGCCATAGGTGCGTCCCTGTCCCCCTGTCCCCAGGAGCCGTGCTCGTGGTGGGGCAGCGCCCGAGGGCTGTGGGCACTGCTGGGGCTCAGGGTTTGGGGGGTGGGGGGGGCAGGACCCACCCCCCCCCGACTTCTCCCTCCAGCCCTGAGTCGTGGCAGCTGCCCTGAGTCACTGCCCCTCCAGTTAAATAGGGACAATGGTGCCCCTTGTGTGTGTCCCCCCCCGCCACGTCCCTCAGGTGTATGGGGGCGGGGGGGGGAGCAGGAGTTGGGGGGGGGCAGATTTCTTTGTGCCACACTGGAAAAAGTCAGGAGGAAGCAACTCGGCCTTTGCAGCCAGTGGATCCCACTTTTTTTGGGGGGGGGATACAGATGCTGCTGGCATCCCCGGGGGGAACAGACCCCCCCACACACCCCCCATTGCACCCCTTTGGGGGCTCTTCTGTGGCTGAGCAATGCCCCCCCCCCCCCCCCCCCATTCCCCCCAAACCCGCAGCATCTGCCTGACTCAGCCGAAGCGATGCCGCCGGCGGTGCCCGTCACCGGCCGGGCGGACGCGGGGGGCCCCGACATGCCGGTGCGGGGGCTGCCTGGGGCCCCGCATTCCTCCTGCGCCTGGGCTTTGAGTCAGCCGCCCCGGCGCTGCCCAGACGCGCCCGCGCTGGCGGCCTCGCATCATCGCGGCGCTCAGCCCTGCCCGCTGCAGCCTCCCCGCAGCCCCCGTCACTCCCGTCACCGTAGCAGGGAGATGGGGACAGCTGGAATTGTCCCCCGTCCCCCTCCGTCGTCACCGGTGGCAGGGCCGGGCGCGCTGAGGACTGTACCAACTCATTACCCCAGTGACCTGCCGTAAGGTGTGAGGGCTGCGGTGGCTACCTGGGTGACTTGTGTGGCCCCCCCCTGCCCCGGCAGCTTGCGTGTGTCCTGCCTGCGAGCCGGGACGCGCTTCCTCTGCTGGCACGGTGCGGCCGTGCCTCCTCCGCGCCATTGTCCTCGCCATCCCCAAGGACTTCCTGGCGGAAAGGTTGGCCTTTCCGGAGCCCCCCGGGCACGCCGGGTCCTCCTGCTGTCCCCCCGCCCCAGCCCCACGGAAGGGTTGTGGGTCCCATGTCCTGGGGGTTCCCAACCTCTTCCCTTGGGATTGGGGGGTGTTGGGGTCCCTCAGCATCACCGAAAAGCCCCCGGTGGGGGACGCGCGCGGGTGGGCTGCGGGTGCTGCGTCTCCCACCTCCGGGGATGCCGACGTCCTCCCCACTGCATGGCACTGCCGTGACTCAACCGGCACGTCTCTGCCCCTCCGGGGGCCTGAGTCACCCCCCGGAAGGGTGCTGTGTCCCCCCCCCGTCCCCGGGGACCCCCCCTGGAGCGTGGGAAGGAAAGCCCAGACCCATCCTGGGACGAGGGACGCGTGCGTGCCCTTCCCGCTCCGGGGGGTCTCTTCCCGCCTCTGCGCGACGCCCGGTTTTCCCGGTGCTCCCCGGCACGGCGGCGGTGAGGCCGTGTGCCGGACACGCCGTAGCTGTGCCGCGGAGGCCCCGACATCGCCGCCGGCTCAAAGGTTGGCCCGGGAAGAGCTGCGGCTGTTTACACAGACACGGGGGGCCCCGGCGGTGGCGGCGGTGACGGTGACGGTGGCGGTGGCATGTCACGCGGTTCCCCGCATCGCTGGCCCTGCCGGCACGGCCAGTGAGGTTTGGCAGCACCGGCCCCAACCCCCCATTCCCGCACCCCACCGTACGCTGAGATTGGGGGGTGGGGGGTGCTCAGCCGCGAGCCCACACCGGGCTCAGGTCCTGCGAGGAGAGCGTCCGTCAGTCTGTCCCCCACCCGGAGGGGGGGGGGGGGCTGTCCCTTTGGTGCCCTGTGAGCCCCCACGTGCCGGCGGCGAGTGGCCGGTTGCTGCCAGCCCTATACGTGCCCGTCTAATGGGACCCCCCCCCACCCCCCCTTTCCTGCTCCAGAGATGGGGAGGGGGGGGGGTTCCCCTGCCCACCCCCCCCCCATCATTGAGGGGTGTCAAAGTGTGCCGCGCTCCGGCGAAGCGCTTCCCGTCCCCTCCCAGCGCCTCTTGGCCACCGTCACACCCCACCACCCTCTCCCCCGGGGGGGGGGGGGCAGCCAGCCTGGCTTTGCACCCCCAAAATGACACGGGGGGGGGGGTATTGGGGTGGGTGGACCCGCTGTCCCCCCACCCCACCCCCCACCCCACCTCCATCACCCACCCCATTCTCTGCCCCCATTTCACCGTCCCCCCACCCCACCTCCATCACCCACCCCATTCTCTGCCCCCCATTTCACACACCACACACACCCCCCCCCAGGCTGCTGGTCGGAGCCCCCCGAGATGTGGGGCCGGCGAACGGCACGAGGACGGGCGCCGTCTACGCCTGTCCCCTCACCGCCTCCACCCGCGACTGCCAACGGCTCGACATCGAGTTGAAGAGTACGTGACCCCCCCCCTCCTCCCGGGGTACCCCAAAACACCCCCCCCCACCACCATGTGGGGGCTCGAGGGGTGGGGGTTCCCCACTCTCACCCCGTCTTTTCCTCGCTCAGGTGAGCCGGATAAAGCCATCATCGATGACATGTGGCTGGGGGTGACGGTGGCCAGCCAGCGGCAGCCGGCCGGGAGGGTGCTGGTGAGGGCACGCGCGCCCCCATATTTCCCACGCGCACCCCCAATATTTCACATTCTCACCCCAATATTTCACATTCTCGCCCCAATATTTCACACGCGCATCCCAATATTTCACACGCGCGCCCCAATGTTTCCTGTGCACACCCCAATATTTCACACGTGCATCCCAATCCCAATATTTCACATTCGCTCCCCAATATTTCACATTCGCTCCCCAATATTTCACATTCTCACCCCAATATTTCACATTCTCACCCCAATATTTCACACGTGCGCCCCAATATTTCACACGCGCGTGTCAGTGCCGAGCTGCCACCTTGGCATGGCTGCACCCGGGGAGCTGCGGGGTCCCATCGCGTGTCCCCCAGGGTGGTGGCACCAGGTGGAGAGGCATTGCGGGGCTTCCCCCCCCCCCCCCCAAACTCTGTCACCTCCCTCTCCCCCCGTCCCCTGGAGTGGGGAGCTGTGGGGTGATGGGGTGCACAGGGTGGACCGGTGTGGATGGAGTGGTGCTCTCAGGAGCATGTCAGGAGCATCCCAGATGCTCTGGGGAACATCTCAGGACCATCCCAGATGCTCTGGGGAACATCTCAGGAGCGTCTGGGATGCTCTGGGGAACATCTTGGGACCATCCCAGATGCTCTGGGGAACATCTCGGGACCATCTGGGATGCTCTGGGGAACATCTCGGGACCATCCCAGATGCTCTGGGGAGCATCTTGGGAGCGTCTGGGATGCTCTGGGGAACATCTCAGGAGCGTCTGGGATGCTCTGGGGAACATCTCGGGACCATATGGGATGCTCCGGGGAGCATCTCAGAAGCGTCTGGGATGCTCTGGGGAACACCTTGGGACCATCCCAGATGCTCTGGGGAACATCTTGGGACCATCTGGGATGCTCTGGGGAGCATCTTGGGAGCGTCTGGGATGCTCTGGGGAACACCTTGGGACCATCCCAGATGCTCTGGGGAACATCTTGGGACCATCTGGGGAGCATCTTGGGAGCGTCTGGGATGCTCTCAGGTGGCCGTATGGTGTCATACCCTATAGACCGCCGTAGCCGGGGGAACGCTGCGACCTACGGGGCTGCGTTAACGTGGGGCAAGAGGGTGGTGGCAATAGGGAGGAGGGGGCCGTAGCCCTTCGTTTTTGGGAGGGGGGTGTGTGGGGGAGGGGGGGAGGATGCCGCAGGCGCTGAGGCGGGCGCCGCGCTGCGCCCGGCAGGTCTGCGCTCACCGGTACACCAAGGTGCTGTGGTCGGGCAGCGAGGACCAGCGGCGCATGGTGGGCAAGTGCTACGTGCGGGGTAACGACCTGCGCCTCAACCTCAGCGACGAGTGGCAGACGTACCACAACGAGATGTGCAACTCCAACACCGACACCGACGAGACCGGCATGTGCCAGATGGGCACCAGCGCCGGCTTCACCGCCAACATCACCTATTTCGGGGCGCCCGGCGCCTACAACTGGCAGGGTGCGTGGGGCAGGGGTGGGCAGCCCCCTACCTCCCCCCCCCCCCCCCCCTCCCCGTGGGGCAGCCCCTCGTGCGTGCACGGGCGCTTGTGTGTGCACGTGTGTGTGCCCTGCACGCATCATGCGTGCGCACATGTTTACACGTGTGTGCCCTACACGCGTATGCACGCTGACACACGTGCCCTACACGTATTCACGTCTGCACATGCTTACATGTGTGCGCCCCACGCGTATCACGCGTGTGCACATGTTTACACACATGTGCCCTACAGGTATCTCGCCTGTGCACCTTTACACCTGTGCGCCCTACACCTATCTCGCTTGTGCACGTGTTTAGGTGTGTGCCCTACACGTATCACATGTATGCACGTTTACAGGTGTGTGCTCTACACCTATCACACGTGCACATGTTTACACGTGTGTGCCCTACACCTATCGCGTGTGTGCACATGCTTACACATGTGTGCCGTACACATATCATGTGTGTGCACGTTTACACACGTGTGCCCTACATGCGTCACCTGTGTGCACATGTTAACATGTGTGTGCCCTACACGTATCACACATACATATGCACATTTACACATGTGTGCCCTACACGTATCACGCGTGTGCACGGTTACATGTGTATGCCCTACACGTATCATGCGTGTGCACACGTTTACACGTGTGTGCCCTACACCTGTCACGCGTGTGCACCTCGGCGTGTGCTTATCGACACACGCACGCGAACCCTCTGCATGTCCCTGTGCACATGTACAGCCGCGTGTGTGTTCACACGCACTGCGGGCGTGCGAGGGGAGCGGGTGCCGAGCCGGCGGTGAGGGGCTGCCCCCAAACTGTGGGGTACACCCCCCCCCCCCCCATCCCATCCCATCCCATCCCATCCCATCCAGGTACCAACTACGTGCTGCAGCGGGAGATGTGGGACCTGTACGACTTCTCCTTCCCCAACAAGAAGAATGGCAATACCTATATAGGTGGGGGGCAGCGGGGCAGGGGGCTCCCCCCCGCCCGGGTTCCTTGGGGGGGGGCGGGGAGGGGGGGGTTGTGGATTTAGGGGGTGGGGGGTGATGGAAACCCTTGGGGTGGTTGTTAAAGGGGTGTGGGGTTCAGGGAGGCATGGGGGCTCCCCCCCCCCAGGGGTGGTGTGAGGGGGGGCAGTGGTGACAGCGGGGTGTGCAGGGGGTGGAGGGGGGGGTTGGGGGGCGGGGTGGGGGGTCTGGGGGATGTTGGGGAGGGGGGATGGGGGGTCTGGGGGTTCTGAGGGATATTGGGGAGGGGAGATGTGGGGCCTGGGGGATGTTGGGTGGGGGGGATGGGGGATGTGGGGTCTGGGGGGTCTGAGGGATATTGGGGAGGGGGGATGTAGGGGATGAGGTGTCTGGGGGGTATTGGGGAGGGGGGATGGGGGGGATGGGGGGTCTGAGGGATATTGGGGAGGGGGGATGTGGGGTCTGGGGGATGTTGGGGAGGGGGGATGCGGGGTCTGGGGGATGTGGGGTCTGGGGGGTCTGAGGGATATTGGGGAGGGGGGATGTGGGGTCCGGGGGAAGTCAGGGAGGGGGGATGGGGGGGATGGGGGGTCTGAGGGATATTGGGGAGGGGAGATGTGGGGTCTGGGGGATGTTGGGGAGGGGGGATGCGGGGTCTGGGAGATGTGGGGTCTGGGGGGTCTGAGGGATATTGGGGAGGGGGGATGTGGGGTCTGGGGGATGTCAGGGAGGGGAGATGGGGGATCTGGGGGATGTCAGGGAGGGGGGATGTGGGGTCTGGGGGATATTGGGGAGGGGGGATGTGGGGTCTGGGGGATGTTGGGGAGGGGGGATGGGGGGTCTGGGGGTTCTGAGGGATATTGGGGAGAGGGGATGTGGGGGATGAGGCGTCTGGGGGGTATTGGGGAGGGGGGATGGGGGTCTGGGGGATGGGGGGTCTGAGCGATATTGGGGAGGGGGGATGTGGGGGATGAGGTGTCTGGGGGGTATTGGGGAGGGGGGGATGGGGGGGTCTGAGGGATATTGGGGAGGGGGGATGTGGGGTCTGGGGGATGTTGGGGAGGGGGGATGCGGGGTCTGGGGGATGTGGGGTCTGGGGGGTCTGAGGGATATTGGGGAGGGGGGATGTGGGGGATGTGGGGTCTGGGGGATGTTGGGGAGGGGGGGGTTCCCCCATGCCGGCCCACCCCCCATCTCACCCGGCCGGGGGGGGCTTGGCGGCAGGCTACACGGCGGAGGTGGGCAGCGCGGTGCTGCAGCAGGACGCGGTGACGGTGGTGACGGGCGCCCCGCGGTACAGGCACACGGGCGCCGTGTACCTGCTGAGCCGCAGCCCCCAGCAGACGCTGCAGAGGAGCCTCCTCCTGCCCGGCCACCAGGTCGGCTCCTACTTCGGCAGCGCCGTGGCCTTGGCAGACCTCAACAGCGACGGGTGAGGGCGGGGGGCCGGGACCCCCCCCCCGGCTCCCAGGGTGGTGGTGGTGGCGGTGGTGGTCTCTCCTGGGACATCCCACAGCTCCAAGGGGTCTCTGTGGGTCATAGCATGGGGCGTTCGCTGATTTTTTTTTTGGGGGGGGGGGGTGGTTCATCTTTGTTATGATTTGAGGGGGGGTCCCAAACTCTTGTGGTGCGTCGGGGGGTGGTGTCGCGGCCCCCAGTCCCAACCCGGCCCCTCGGCCCCGCAGGTGGCAGGACCTGGTGGTGGGAGCCCCCTACTACTTCCAGCGGAAGCAGGAGGTGGGGGGGCGCAGTCTACGTCTACATGAACGAGGTGGGGGGGTTCCAGCCCCACCCCAGCCTGGTCCTCACCGGCCCCAGCTACTCCGCCTTCGGCTTCGCCGTGGCCAGCATCGGGGACGTCAACCAGGACGGCTTCCAGGGTGAGGGACTGGGGACCCTGGGGGGGGGTGGGTGGGAGGGGGCATAATGGGGGGGGCACAGCGGGGCTGCCTTGGGGTAGAGGGGGGTGTCCGGGTAGGAGGGGATCCCACTTGAGGGGGGTGCGGTGGGTCTCTGGAGAGGTTTGGGGTGAAGAGGAGATGGGAGGGGGGAGCATCTTGGTTGGGGGGTGTTCATGGAGGAGGGGGGCTGGGTTGGGGGCCGGGGGGGGGGGGGGGGGAATTGAAGAGGGTTTGAGGAGGTATGGAGCACCCCCATCCCCGTGGGGCTGACCCTGCTGGTTTTCCCCACAGATATCGCTGTGGGGGCTCCTTTTGAGGGGTCCGGAAAGGTCTACATCTACCACAGCAGCGCAGAGGGGCTTCTGGACAAACCCCGGCAGGTAACGGCCCCGTGGGGAGACCCTCACCGGCACAGGGGGGCTCCGCACCCCCTCCAAGCATCCCATGCTCCGGGGCGTTTGGGATCTGCAGACCCTCTGAGCATGCCATGCTCTAGGGTGGGATGCAGCGGGGCTCTGCAACCCCTTCGAGCATCCCAAGCTCAGGGTGGGATGCAACGGAGCTCTGCAGCCTCTTGGAGCATCCCACTCTCCGGGGTGGGATGCAGCGGGGCTCCGCAGCACCTCTGAGCATCCCAAGCTCCGGGGCGGGATGCATTTGGGATCTGCAGACCTTCTGAGCATGCCATGCTCTAGGGTGGGATGCAGCGGGGCTCTGCAACCCCTTCGAGCATCCCACGCTCCAGGGTGGGAAGCAGTGGGGCTCTGCAACCCCTTCGAGCATCCCAGGCTCCGGGGTGGGATGCAGCGGTGCTCTGCAGCCCCTCGGAGCATCCCACTCTCCAGGGTGGGATACATCAGGGCTCCGCAGCACCTCTGAGCATCCCAAGCTCCGGGGCGGGATGCATTTGGGATCCCCAGCCCCTCCGAGCATCCTGTGCTCTGGTGTGGGATAGATCCCTGGATCTACAGGGCTGCTGAGCAATGGGTGACCCCCCCACCTTTCTATACCCCAAATCCAGGTGATCAGCGGGTCGGATCTGGGCCCCGCCAGCATGCAGACCTTCGGGTACTCGCTGAGCGGGGGGCTGGACGTGGACGGTAACTCCTACCCCGACCTGCTGGTGGGCAGCTTGGCGGAGAAGGTGGTCCTGCTCAGGTACGGGAGCGGGGGCCGGCGGCTGTCCTGCAGCCCTCCGCCCTCCCAGGGACACATCCTGCCCCTGCCAGCGCCCCGGGTCAGCGAGGTGGGCGCAGAGCCACGGGCCCGGCTGCGGGAGCTGGCACTGGGCAAGGAGGGGCCGTGCCGCCGCGGGGTGGGGGAGGTCTCAGCTCACCCCCATCCCTGCCCAGAGCTCGGCCCGTCATCAACATCTTGAATAAGACCTTCACGGTGACCCCCAGCAAGGTGGACCCTGCCCGCTGCACGGCTGAGTCCTGGTGAGCCCCCCCACACCCCACACCCCCGCCCCCCGTGCAACCGGTCCCGCTCGCGGCACTGCGGTGCCGGCAGCTCCGCTCACGGCCCCCTTTCCCCCCCCAACACCTTCCCAGTATCACCGTGACCATCTGCTTCTCCTACAACCAGAGCGCTGGAGACCCCAAGTACCAGGAGAAGATCAGTGAGTGCCCGGGGGTGCAGCCGTGGGAATGTGGTTTTTGGGAGGGGGGGGAATGTCCACCAACACTCGTGCGAGGGTGTGTGCACGCCCGGGGGGGGGGACGACACACGTGTGTGTGAGCACGCGTTTGGGGAGGACGTGCACACGCGTTGGTGCGTGGGGGTGCACACGCGTGTGCGTGCGGGGCGTACGTATGCAGACTGTGTTGGAGGCACACGCGTGTGTGCAACGCCGCCGGCGCTCCGCTCTCCCCCCAGCCCTGGAGTACACCCTGGAAGCCGACAAGGACCGCCACCCCCCCAGGGTCAAGTTTGGGGGGACCCACTCTGCCACCTACCACGGCTTCTTCCCCATGCCCAAGACCCGCTGCGCCTCTCACGAGCTCCTGCTGCTGGTGAGCGTGTGTGAGTGCACACGTGTGTGTGTGTGTGCGCGCATGTGTGCACGCATGAGCGCACGTGTGTTTGCGTGCACTGCGCGTTGCTCTGCACGTGGCGCTGGAGCTGGGAGATGGGGAGAGGGATGGTGGGGTGTGGAGGGTCTTGGGAACAGCAGGGCCAGAAAATGAGGTGGAAACCCATCCCTCCCTCCCTCCATCCATCCATCCTTCCATCCTCCCTCTCCTTCCATCCATCTATCCTCCTTCCCTCCCTCCATCCTTCTCTCCCTCCTTGCCTCCCTACCTCCATCCATCCATCCTTCCATCCTCCCTCTCTCTTTCCATCCATCCGTCCTCCCTCCCTCCATCCCTCCCTCCCTCCGTCCTCCATCCATCCCTCCTTCCATTCATCTCTCCCTCCTCCCTCTCTCCATCCATCCTTCCTCCCTCTCTCCTCCATCCTCCCTCTCTCCTTCCATCCTCCCTGCCTCCATCCATCCTTCCATCCTCCCTCCCTCCTTCTATCCATTCTCCCTCCCTCCATCCTTCTATCCTCCCTCTCCCCTTCCATCCTCCCTCCCTCCTTCCATCCATCTATCCTCCCCCATCCATCCTCCCTCCCTCCCTCTCTTCTTCCATCCTCCCTCCATCCTTCCATCTATCCTCCCTCCCTCCATCCATCTATGCTCCCTCTCTCCTTCCATCCTCCCTCCATCCATCCCTCCATCCATCCCTCCCTCCATCCTCCCTCCATCCATCCCTTTCTCCATCCATACCTCCTTCCCTCCCTCCATCCTTCCCTCCCTCCCTCCCTCCCTCCCTCCATCCCTCCATCCACGCTGTGATGAGTTTGTTGGGTCTCGGGAGCAGGGGGTGAGCAGGAGCTGGTACCTCAGACGTGGTCGGGGGCTGCGGCTGGAGCCTGGGGGGGGGGCGGAGGGGGGGCGGCCAGGGCTTCGCTGTGATTTCTGCCATCCCGCAGGACAACATCCGGGACAAGCTGCACCCCATCGTGCTCTCCATGAACTACTCGCTGGTGGAGAAGCCCAGGACCTTCCAGCTGGGTCCCCACTCCCTCGACGCCTTCCCCGTCCTCAACCAGGACCAGTCCCACCAGAACGAGACCAAGGTGGTGGTGGTGGTGGTGGGGGTGATGGAGATGCTGGGCCGTGAGCCCCCCAGTGAGCCTCCTTGGGGGGTGGGAGAAGGCTCATTGGGGACGTCCCTGTCCCTCCAGATCGAGTTCCAGAAGGAGTGCGGCTCCGACAACAAGTGCTACAGCAACCTCCAGCTCCAGAGCAGCTTTGTCACCGACCAGAACCAGCCCCTGCCCAGGTGACAGCAGGTCCCCGTCCATCCCTACGTTGTGCCGTCCCCCTCGGCCATGGGTCACCCCTCGGTGTCCCCTCGGGCTGTGCCTGGGGTGTGTGTGGGGCGGGAGGGAGGGGGGGATGTCTCCATCCCGCTGGGGTGGGCCACCCGTGTGCTGAGCGGGGCCGGTCTCTGCGCAGGCTGAACGGTACCCAGGTGCTGCAGTACAGCCGGGACACGCGGAAGCTCTACCTGAGCATCAACATCACCAACGTGCCCACCACCCCCTCCAACGGCGAGGACGCCCACGAGGCGCTGCTCAACCTCACGGTGCCCTCCAGCCTGCTGCCCTCCTCCGTCCGCCCGGTAGGCGATGGTGACGTCCCCCTCCCCATCTGCAGAAGGTGCCGGGACCAGGGCGGACTTTGCCCCGGGACGTTCCTCACCCTCTTCCCCTCCCCAGAGCGGAGCCTGTACCTTTGCGGAGACGGTGCTGTGCGAACTGGGCAACCCTTTTAAGAGGAACCAGAGGGTGAGTCCTTCCCCCAAAAGCCCTTTTTGGGGGGCTCGGGAGGATGGCGGGGGTCTGGCTGAGTTGTTCCACGTTCCCTCTGCGCCGCAGGCGGAGCTGATCATCACCTTCGAGGCCATTGGGATCATGCTGGACACGCGGGAGGTCTCGGTGTGGCTGGACCTGTCCACGTGAGTGTCCCCGGGGGGGGTGGGGATGGGCCGGGAAGAGGGTCCCCGGAGCGACGGCGGCTCCTCTCTCGCTTGGTGGTGGATCGGGGTCATATCCGGCGGCGGTGCTGGTCTGGGAGGGACCGGAAAGCAGATAGGGCTCCTGGGGTGGGCAGGACGGGGACCCCACGGCTCCTGCTGGGGGGGGGAGGGGGGGGCTGTTGGGTGGGGGGGACACGCTGACCCCGGTGCCTCGGCAGGCAAAGCACCCAGGAGGACCTGCAGCCCGTGCTGGCCAAGCTGCTGGTGGACTATAGCATCCAGTCCTCGCTGACCATGTGAGTGCAGCAAGGCTGTGCCCCCCCCTCCCCGCCCCCCCCCCCCCAACCGCCCCGTCCCTCCGCGTCCCCTCCACCCCCCCCACCTGAATTTGGCAGTATCAGGAGTGGGCACGGCCCCCCCACCCCCCGCATCCCAGGAAGGGGGCAGAGGGATGCTCCAGAGGTGCTCCCTACCCGCTCTGCCCCCCCTCACCGTGCCTGTCCCCCCACCGTGTCCCCCCCCCCCAGAACCTCCTCCCATGCCCAGTCGCACTTCAGCGGGACGGTGGTGGGCGAATCGGCCATGCGGAGGGAGCAGGACGTGGGCAGCCCCCTCGCCTTCGACTTCCAGGTGAGTTGGGGGGGGCGGCCGGTGCCCGCGGAGAGGCGGCGGGGGGGGGCGAGGGGGGGGTCGGCAGCGCCGGTCTCCCATCTCCCACTCTTCTTCGCAGGTGACCACCAAAGGCGAGTCGCTGGGCACCCTGGGCACCATCCTGCTGGGCTTCGAGTGGCCCTACGAGATCCCCAACGGCAAATGGCTCCTCTACCCCACCGAGATCCTCGTCAACAGCAACGAGACCTGCCAGCCCCCCGGGGGGGTCATTAACCCCCTCAACCTCACCGTGAGTCACCTCGGCCCCGCTCTCGTCCCTGCCCCACTGCGTGGGTACTTCCAGCCCCGTTAGCCCTGGGTGGGCAGAGCTGCCCGGGCTCTGACGGGGGTCTTTCCCACCTGCCCCCCCCCCCCCCCCGCAGCTGCTGGAGGACCAGGCTCCATCCCGGCAGAGACGGGAGCTGGAGGCCCCCGAGCCGGCGGAGCCCCCCGTCACCCTGGCCACCGCCAAGAAAGCCAAATCGGAGGTGGTACTGGTGAGTTGGGGAGCGGGTGGGGGTCCGGCAGTACGTGCCCCGCAGCGGGACCGCTGTGCACGCTGCTGCGTGGCACCGCCGCGGTGCGCTGGGGGCTCTGGTTCCCCTCCCTGACCCCCCCTCCCCCCTTTATCTCCCAGAGCTGCTCCAAGGGCACCGCTCGCTGCGTCTGGTTCGAGTGCCCCCTCCTCCACACCGAGCAGCCCACCACCTTCAGCATCCGCGCCCGCGTGTGGAACAGCACCTTCATCGAGGTCAGTGCGGGCTGGGGCGGGGGGGGGGGATGGGGGGCACGGGGCTGGGCTGCTCCCTCGGGAACGGTGCTGAAACGGGGCACTGAGTTTGCCAGGTCTCAGCTCAAGCAGCTGAGGCCCATCCCTTACCCCTTCCGTCACCCGTGTCCCCACCTTCCATCACCCATGTGTGTCACTTTCCGTCACCCATATCCCCCTGTTCTGTCACCCATGTCCCCCCTTCTGTCACCCGTGTCCCCACCTTCCATCACCCGTGTCCCCCCCACTTCCATTATCCGTGTCCCCCTGCTGCCATTATCCATGTGTCCCCCTTCCATCACCCGTGTGTCCCCTTCCATCACCCATGTGTCCCCCCTTCCATCACGCATGTGTCCCCCCTTCCATCACCCATGTGTCCCCCTTCCATCACCCATGTCCCCCACTTCCATCACCCATGTCCCCCCCTTCCATCACCCATGTGTCCCCCCCTTCCATCACCCGCGTGTCCCCCTTCCATCACCCATGTCACCCCTTTCCATCACCCATGTGTCCCCCCTTCCATCACCCATGTGTCCCCCTTCCATCACCCATGTCCCCCACTTCCATCACCCGTGTCCCCCCCTTCCATCACCCACGTGTCCCCCCTTCCATCACCCATGTGTCCCCCCTTCCATCACCCATGTGTCCCCCTTCCATCACCCGTGTCCCCCCCTTCCATCACCCGTGTCCCCCCCTTCCATCACGCATGTGTCCCCCCTTCCATCACCCATGTGTCCCCCCTTCCATCACCCATGTGTCCCCCCTTCCATCACCCATGTGTCCCCCTTCCATCACCCATGTGTCCCCCCTTCCATCACCCATGTGTCCCCCTTCCATCACCCATGTGTCCCCCCCTTCCATCACCCATGTGTCCCCCTTCCATCACCCATGTCCCCCACTTCCATCACCCATGTGTCCCCCTTCCATCACCCATGTCACCCCTTTCCATCACCCATGTGTCCCCCCTTCCATCACCCATGTCCCCCCCTACTTCCATTATCCGTTTCCCCCCCCTTCCATCATCCATGTCTCCTCCTCCCCCCCCCCCCCAGGAGTACAGCGATTTTGACCGGGTGAAGGTGGACGGCACAGCGACGCTCTTCCTCCGGACCCACGTCCCCACCATCAACATGCGAAACCACACGGTGCGGGTGAGTGACGGCCGGAGCCTCTTACTGGGACAGGCTGGGAGATAATGGGACCACTGGGAGCTCTTCCCTTGACGAGGCTCTTTCTCGGCCCTTCCAGTTCTCGGTGGACGTGGACTCGGAGCTGACGGAGGAGCAGCCGGCCGAGATCGCGCTGTGGCTGGTGCTGGTGGCGGTGGCAGCCGGGCTGCTGCTGCTGGGGCTCATCATCCTCCTGCTCTGGAAGGTGAGGGGGGGGGAGGGGGGGTGTCCGGATCCCCCTCCCGGGGAGGGGGTGTGCAGGAGCTGTGCTGAGACCTGAGGGGCTCGTGTCGCTGGTGGCTGCCATCCTCCCCGCCTGGATGTGGGATGCTCGGGAGCGGAGCGGCGGGTGGAAGGTAGCCACCCCCACCCCCCGCCCCCCCCCCCCGGGGTGGAAGGTGCCCCCCCGAGGGTGGAAGGTGCCCGGCTGCCGAGCGATGAGGAAGAGGAGCAGAGAGGATCCCGCCTTGCCCCCCCCCCCCAGCGCAAAACATTTTGGGAGCTGCAAAAAAAACCCAAAACCATGGCTCCCACCTCCCCCTGCCCTGAGGGACTGGGGGGGGGTGGGGGGTGTCTTTGGCCCCCTGGTGACCCCCATCCCCTTGAGTGCCCCCCCCCCCGTGACCCCACTCCCTGACCAGGAGGGGCTGTGTGGGTCTGCAGGACCACCCACCCACAGCATCCCCAGGGGTGAGGGTGCAATGGGGCAGCTCGCCGCCCCGCGGGGGTGACCAGGACCCCGTCCCCCGTCCCCCATCCCCTCTCCCGCCCCCCCCCTGACCCCTGTCGCCTCCTTCCTCGCAGTGCGGTTTCTTCCGGCGGGCCAACACGCGGGCCATGTACGAAGCCAAGGGGCAGAAGGCGGAGATGAAGATCCAGCCGTCGGAAACCAAGCGGCTGACAGATGACTACTAGTTGGGGGGCAGCTGCCCCCCACCCCGGGCACCCGTGCCCCCCCGCTTGGTAATGCCCTGCGGGGCCGGCTGCAGCGGCATCCTCCTCCTCTTCAGCCTCCTCTCCTCTTCCTCACTGCCTCATCTCTCCTGTGGCACCTTATAGGGTCCATATAGGGCACAGGGGGCTCTGTGGGGTCTCTCTCCAGGACTGCTGCTCCCTTTGCCTCTGCTCTCCGCCGCCTCGGGGGTCTCTCTCTCTCCGTCACCCTCCGGCCTCACGCTGACCCTCTCCCCTCCCTCTCCCCCCAGTGCCACTTCTTCCAGCGGACCCGCTACTACCGGATCATGCCCAAGTACCACGCGGTGAGGATCCGGCAGGAGCAGCGTTACCAGCCCGGCGGCCTCCTGCCCCGCCGGCGTAAGAAACACTGGGTGACCAAGTGGCAGGAGCCGGAGAAGTACTACTGACCCCCCCAACCCGCCCCCCCGACCCCGGCCCCGGTCCCCGTGCGAGGGGAGCACCAGGGCCGGTGTTTGACTTTGCACAAGCGCATCACTCTCCCTGTCCCAATCCGCCCCCCCCCCTCCCCCAGCTTCGGATGCGGCTGCATCCCAGCGCTGGCTTCTGCGTGCTCCTGTCTGCTTTCCCTGGGCTCGCAGCCCGGCTCTTTGCACGCTCGTGCCTTGCACGCTCATGGGGACGAGCCCCACATGTGCCCTGTCCCCGTCCCCGTCCCCTTGACGTGACCGCTGCTGGTCTCAGAGTGCCTTCTCCCCGCCACCCCGTGCAGACACTCCTCCGGCTGTGTCCCGCACACGTCCTTGCACACCGGGACACATCCTTGCACGCTGGGACACATCCTTGCACGCCGGGACACGCTCCCCCCCCCCCCCCATGCATCACCTTTCCCTTGGCAGTGGGTACGTGCTACGGTGGGGATGGGGGTGGTGGGAGCTCGTTCCTTCCTCCCCTACCTCCTCCTCCTCCCCAAAGCAGTGCAGGGGCCCGATCCTGCATGTTCACCCTCCCCCCAATCTGTATTGGACACAGCTTTGGCTCGGGGTGGGGGGGGGTGCAGAGCATGAGGCTGTGTGTCCCCCCCGACCCCACAGCCGTGTCTCCCGGGGGTCTGTCCCACCCCACGGACGCTGCCCCGGGGGTTAAATTATTCCGTGTCTCTTGTTGGTGTTTTGGTGTTGAGCCCCGGAGTGGGGTCGGTACTGGGCATGGGGGGGGGGTGTCCTGCGCCCCCCCAGCCCCTGCTCACCCCCCCGCCCCCCGCTGGGGCCCAATAAAGCCTCGCTCCGGGATTTGTAACCTCTTCTCTTCTCTGTGTCCCATCCGACAGCATGATGGGGGGTGCAGGCTGATGGTTTATTTTTTTTGGGGGGGGGGGGGGGGATACCCTGGGCAGAAAGGGGTGTTGGGGGGGGGAGGATAATACCCTAAGCGGGCAGGGGTATTGGGGGGAAGATGCCCCAGGTGGGCTGGGATACTGGTAATACACCAGAGATATGGGGGAGGATAATGGCGGGGCCGGGGGGGGCTCAAATCCCCCCGGGAAGGGGTAGCGGGGCGCCGCGGGCGATGAGGGGTTAAGCGCAGCGGGTCGGCTCCGGGCTAGAAGGGGTTACAACCGGTGGGCGTGGCCAGCGGCGCGGGGGGCGGCACAACCCCGCCCACAAGGGGAGGAGCTAACGCGAGGGGCGGGCATAGCGTGGGGCGGGGCGGGGCCGGCGGCAGGGCGGGCGGGGATTGGCGGTAGGA
>NC_138929.1:3350116-3370268 GCF_965231255.1 Vanellus vanellus
CCTCCCCCTCCCCCGGGGGCGGGGCGCGGCGGGGGGGGGGGGCGTCTTAAAGGGGCCGGGGGGGGGGGGGGTGAGGGGCACCCGCCTGTGAGTGTGCGGTGGTGTGCGGGGACACGTGTGAGTGTGTGCGCTGTGTGTCGGTGTGTCGTGACACACACACGTGGGTGTGCGCCACGTGGTGGTGCGCAATGGTGCACACGCACGAGCATGTCCCCTGTACTGGTGTGCAGTGACACGTGTGAGTGTGCGCCACGTGGTGGTGCGCAATGGTGCACACGCACGAGCATGTCCCCTGTACTGGTGTGCAGTGACACGTGTGGGTGTGCACCACGTACTGGTGTGCAGTGACACACCCACGTGAGCATACGTGCCATGTGCTGGTGTGCAGTGACACACGTGTGAGCGTGTATGGGAACTATGGGTCAGTGTGCCATAGCACACGTGTGTGAGCGTGCGCACCATGCGCTGCTGTGCAGTGACACACACATGTGACTGTGTGCCACGTGCTGGTGTGTGATGCAACACGCATGTGAGTGTGTGCCTCACGTGCTAGTGTGCAGTGATACACGAGTGAGTGTGTGCACCACGTGGGAGTGTGCTATAGCACACAGGTGAGTGAGTGGCCACCATGTGTTGGTGTGCAATGGCACATGTGTGAGCGCACTGCCCACATGTAAGAGTGTGTGTGCTCTGTGAGCTGGTGTGCAACGCTACGTGTGTGACACGTGTGCGATAACACATGTGTGTGAGCATGTGTGTGCCATAAGTTGGAGAGAAACAGCACACATATGTGTGCACTGGCACATGTGAGTGTGTTACAGTCACACGTGTACTTGCCACAGGCTGGTGTGCAGCGGGAAACACATGTGTGTGTGCACCAGAGGTCGGTGTGCGATTGTTCTTGCACGCGAGTGTGTAAACACACATGTGAATGTGCACAGAACGTGCAAACGGGGAATCGCACATGTGACAAGCAGGTGTGCAACAGCACGTGTGTGCTCTGTGCACAGCGGCCTCTGCGCAGCCGCACGCACGTGTGCACGGCCGTTTGATGGGCTGGTGTACAGTTGCACACGCGTGTGAGCACATGCCGTGCGCACGTGTGTGTGTGTGTGCCTGCGCGAGGGTCTGGCGGGAAAGACACCCGCGTGTGCCCGCCCCGCCGGCCGGCATCACCTGCGCGTGCAATTACACACGCGTGTGCGTGAGAGCCGGAGGGGTCCGGGAGGGGGTGTCCGGTCCCCCCGCGGGGGCGCGCGGGGATGAATCACGGCGGGGCGGGGCGGCGCTGAGTCACCCGCCGGGGCGGCGCGGGGCACACGCGTGTGCAACACGGGACGCGCGAGGACACACACACGCGCGGGGCGGCGGGAGGGACGGAGGGGGCGGCCCGAGGGGAGGACAGACAGACGGACGGAACCGGGGGGAGGTGGGGGTGTCACCTCCCCTTTAAGAGGCGTGGCCTCTTTTCTGCCCGCCGACGGGCGGTGCGGGGCCCTTAAAGGGGCCGTTCCCCCCTCCTTCGGGGGCCGCGGGTTCGCGTCCCGCCCCGGCCCACTTCCGCCTCCGGGGCCTGGGCCGCGCCGCTGCCATGGTAACGGTGAGCGGGACCGGGGGTGGGGGTTCCCCATAAAGAGTTTTGGGGGTTACTATAAAGAGGTTTGGGCTCCCTCGTGGGGTGGGCTCAGACCGGGGGGGAGGTTTGGGGTGTCCGGGGGAGGGGGCACGGCCTCCGCCATGGGTTCCGACGACACCCCCCCCCCCCGCCCGGGGTAGGCCGGGAGTGGGGGTGTCGTGTGTGTGTCCCCGTCCCCGAGGGGAGGGAGCGGGGTCCCCCCAGGCTTCTGGTGGGACAGGGTGGCTCTGGGGTCCCTGAAGGTTGGGGGGGGGGGGGCCCTACGACCGCCCCCCCCCCCTTCAGCTTTACCCCCCTTCCCGCAGGCCTGCCGCCTCCAGAAGCTGTTTGGGGCCGACGGGGACCTGGCGGATGAGGTGAGGGAAGGGACAGTACGGTGACAGCCTTGGGGACACCCCCAGAAGAGCCCGGCACCATCCCAACAGCCCCCAGCTGCCCCACGGGGGGGGATTTACCCACCCGGTCTGTGGGTGGTGGTAACTCATTAAGGGGTTTTAACTCATTAAGAGGGGGTTCTAACGCTGCCATCGGGGCAGGGTGCTGCGCTGGCCTGGTCACCCCATGGGTGGCTCTGTGGGGTGGGATGGGGACAGTGGGGAGGGGGGATAGGGACAGAGATGGGGGGGACACAACACGGTGCTGTTTGGCTGCCCGGTGCCTTCTCCTCCCGCAGGATTTCCTCTCTGCCGTGGAGGACGCAGAGAACCAGTTCACGCTCCCCGGACCAGTTCACGTGTCGCCCCCAGCCCTCGGCCTGCAGCCCCTCCGCCCGCCGGGACCCCAGCTGGGCCACCGTCCTGGTAACCCCCCCCCCGGCCTGCGGCCCCTCGCCGGGCAGGGGGAGCAGCCCACAGGCTGCCGGGGACCCCCGGCTGGGGGAGCAGCCCCCCAGGATGAGCTGGACAATGACCTCTTCCTGGCCGCCTGCATGGAGCTGGAGGGTCCTGAGCTGCCGGTGGGGGCCGGTGCTGCCCAGCCACCCCCCAGGCGATGGGAGAAGCCCCCCCGGACGCACACAGGGCAGGAGAGCCCCCAGGAATGGGCAGCCCCCAAGAAGCTGCGGGTGGGAGAGGAGCTGGTGTCCCCCAGCTCTGGGGGGGTGGAGGACAGGCAGGACCCCCTGCCCACCCCGCAGGCAGGTCCCGCTCCCAAGCTGGTGCTGCGGCCCAGTGCAGCCAGTGCCTGCCCCCCCGGGCCCCCCACCCATCTGGGAAACCCAGGGGGCTCGTGGGGCTCTGTCCCCAGTCCTGGGGGTCCAGCCCGGCGGCCTTTCCAAGCATCCCCGTGCCAGCCCGGAGCGAGCAACTCTTCCATGGGGCTGCGAGTGCCGCAGGCTCCCTGGCAGAGCTGCCCCCCACCCCGGCTGCCCCCCACCAACCCGCCAGCCTTGATGACTTGTGTGGAGCCCTCACCGAGGCAGCCGCTCAGGCCGGTCCTAGCCAGCCTGCAGACACCGGTGGTCACCAACCACCTCGTGCAGCTGGTGACGGCGGCCAGCAAAGCGCCCGGGGCCACCCCCCGTCTCCCACCACAGGGGAAGACTCGCCGGTTCCCGGGGCCCGCCGGGATCCTGCCCCAGCAGGTGGGTGCTGGGGATGGGGATGGGAGCAACTGGTGAAGAGATGCAAAACTCCGGGACAGCCTCGGAGCCTTCCCTGGGTGCCCCATATTGTGTCTCTCTCTCTCTCTCTCTCTCTCTCCCATAAGCACACTGGGAAGCTCCTGGAGGAGATCCTTGTTTCTGCTCCCCAAACTCCAGCTCACGGGGCTGTGGCGAAGCCGCGGACAGAGGTAAGCCCCTGCTCTGGCGCAGATCCGGATACAAATCCCAGCAGTGCTACTGCGGGCAGTTCCCAGACTTTCAGAAGGTGATGCTGGAAGGGGAGGGGGTCCCCGGTGCTCCCCCTCCTTGCTGTGCTGGGGCCATGAGATGTGCTGGCTCGGCCCCTGGGGTGGTGACCGCTGTTGTCCTGTGACTCCAGGGACTGCCCAGCTCCTCGCTACCCACAGAAGAGGATTTTGGGAAGGGCCCCTGGCTTGCCATGAAGGCGGAGCTGGGACTGGATGAGAGGGACCCCAGCTGCTTCCTCAGGACCTACAGCGTGGTCATGGTGCTGCGGAAGGTGAGGGGGGGGGGGGGGGGGGGGGGGCAGGTGAAAGCACTGGCCCTGGGGACTCAGCTTTCCACCTCTCCCCTTGTCCCTTGGAGCTGTTTCCAGGGTCAGGCGTCATTGTGGGGAGGGGGCCAAGCTGGGATGCCTGCAGGCATCCCGTAGCCCTGCAGGGCTGCCCTCGGGGACATCGGTGTGACGAGGGTCTTTGCGTACAGGCAGCCTTGAAGCAGCTCCCAAAGAACAAGGTCCCCAGCATGGCAGTAATGATCAAGACCCTGACCAGGACCAACGTCGACGCTGGTGCTGTGTTCAGGGACCCGACCGGTAAGTACAGCCGTGCTCGTGCCTGGGTTGTGTTGGGGCTCCTGGCCATCGCTCCCTGTGGCTAATGGGTCCCCTCCTTGTCTGCAGGAGAGATGCAGGGCACGGTGCATCGCCTGCTGCTGGAAGAGAGACAGAGCGAGCTCAAGGCCGGCTCGGTGCTGCTCCTGAAGCAGGTAGGAGACATGGAGGCAGATCTCTAGCGGCAGCACGGCGTTTGGGGCTGGGTCTGCCATAGGCACCACTAACTCACGCTCGCCGTGCCCAGCAGCCGGGCTCACATCCCATGGGAACGGGACAAGGGCTTCCGCTGGCTCCTCCCCGAGCTGCCGCCGGAGGTGCTAGCAGAAGCCAGAGCTCCGGCTCTGACCCACCGTTCTGTCCTCGCAGGTCGGTGTCTTCTCCCCGTCCCACCGCAACCACTACCTCAACGTCACCCCCAACAACCTGCTCAAGATTTACCCACCAGAGCTCGAGGGCAGCTTCTCGCAGCCATCACCAGCGCAGCAGGAGGTGAGGGAGGCACAGTGCTGCTGGTCCTGGAGGGACAGGGATGCTGAGACACCCCCCGGGGGTATTACCAGGGGTCTGGACTGTGGGGACCCTCGAGAGCAATCAGGGAGGAAGCGAGGGGGCGTCGCGGGAGAGACAGATAAATCCTCCTGTGGGCCCCCAACAATTCATCTCTGCTGGGTTTTGCAGGTCCCTGCCCAGACTGGGCTACTCCAGGACCACCCCGCACAGCTCCCCCGGGGTGCCCCTGCTGCTGGGGACTGGGGGCAATCGAGGACGGGGAGCCACAGCACGGAGCAACCTCCTGGGGGATTCTCCCTGCACCCGCAGAGCCCTGGGCCCGGCCGAGAAGAGCTGGTGGGAGCTGACGGCTGTGACATGGGTGAGTTGGACCTGCTCTGGGTGAGGAGGAAAAGCTCGGTGTCCTGCGGAAAACAGGTCCTGGGCTTTAGTGGTGTCTCCCTTCCCCTGTAATGCCAAAGGGGGTTTCATCCCACTGCATCCCTTGGCATGTGGAGTTGATTCCTCCTCTATACACATGTAAAACTCATGCGTTTCAACCTCCCTGTGCCTATGCAGATGACCTGGACGGGCTCCTGGGAGAGCTGCCTGAGGATTTCTTCTCTGCTCCGGCCCAAGCTGACTGCTGCTGACCTTAGGGAGCTGCGGCATGGCTGTGGGGCCGGGGAGACGGTTACTGCTGCCATGGTCTGGGCTGCACCGTGGCCCAGCGAGGAGGCCGAGCAAGCAGGCGATGCACCGCCCGCCTGCTCCTTTCTCTGTACGTCTGTTGTGTTTGTTCTGGAGCTGAGAGCTGGGGGGACCTGGGGAGTTCTGGGTGGGCACAGCCTCGGTGCCTATCCCCGATCCTCCGAGCGGGCTGGCCCCTCTTGGCTCCCAAACCTGCATTAAAGGGCTGTTTTCTCCCTGCCTCACCCCGTCTGCTTGTGTGTTGCCATCCCCTCTGCCACCGTGACCAGCAGTGCCCTTCTATCCCCTCTCTGCTGAGCTGCAGCACCCCAAACCCTTCCCCTGGAGGGTTCCCCACTCTCCCTCTTCTCCCCCAGGCATGATGTGCTGTTACCCCCCCCCTCCCCCCCGGGCCTCTTGTGCAGCCTCAGCCCGAGTGGGGTAGGGGGGTACCCGGGTCGCGGCCCATCCCCATCTCGCGCCCACCAACAGGTTAAACTCCCTGCAGCGCTGCACCAGCGTGACTCTGTTTACCAGGCTGGGGGAGTTATTTATAGGGTGGCCTGGCCTGGGCTCTTGATTCAGCATTTGTGTGTGGGGCACAGCCCTATTTATAACCCCCACCCAGCCGCAGGAGGCAGCTCGCTGCCCCCCCAGCCCTCCTGGGGTGCCCATGGCTCAGGAAACCTTCGCCTTCAGCTCCTCTGCCCTGCGCTCGCTGCGGCTCCAGCGGGAGCTGTTGGAGCAGGAGGATCGCCGGCGAGCCCTGGCTCGGGAATCGGCCACCCGACGGTTCTTGTCGGCGAGTCCCCGACCCCCCCTGAACCCCCCCCGGCGGCCGCAGTACTGCCGGGACCCCGCTGTTCATAACGCCCTGTACACCGGCGACCTCCTGCGCATCAAGAGCATCTTTAAGGATGAGACCATCACCAACATGGTCATGGAGACGGTCAGCGAGGAGCTGGTGTGGTCGCCTGAGCAGGGTACGGGCCTGGGGGGCTGCGCAGGGTGGGGGTGGGGGGTCCCTTCCTTTTGCGGGGGGGTGGTGGTGAGGGGAGCCGGAGTGAGGATGCAGCACCTCGGGCGCTGGGGGGAGGAGGACTCATTTGGGGGTGATGGGACTTCCCTGGGAAAGAGAGGGGGGGATATGATCCCACTTTTCTCGTGCCCCCCCAGGGTTTTTCCTGGCTGGGGTGGAGGCGGGGGGGATGTCGGCGCTCACAACCCTGGGCTGGGGTATGAGTGGGTGGGGGGGTCTGGTGTAGGGTGAGGGGTGGGTGGCCAGTCCCCCCCCTACCCTCCCCCAGCCTGACACCTCCCCATCCGGCAGGGCTGTGGGTGCTGAGCCCCCGCCGGCAGCAGACATCGGCGCTGCGCATCGCTGCCGGCCGAGGCTACGGCGACTGCGCCCGGCACCTGCTGCTGCGGGGGGCGGCGGTGGACGCGGTGGTGGGGGGCCGAGCCCCCCTCCACGACAGCGCGGCCGCCCCCCGTCCCGACTGCGCCCGCCTGCTCCTGGCCTTCGGGGCCGACCCAAACCTACTCAGCGCCGAGGGCTCGGCCCCCCTGCACCTCTGCACCACGCCCGACAGCCTCCCGTACGCCCCGCCCCCTGATGGGCCACGCCCATGGCATGCCACGCCCCCCTCATCTGCATATCAGGCACCATCCCATCGCACACCCCACCCATGCTCCTGCATGGCAGGCCCTGGCTGAGAGCTCGGCTCATCTGCATGCTGGGCTCCACCCACTCAATCTGCATATCAGACCCCACCCACACACTCAACACACCATGCTCCACCCACAAGCCCAGCCTAATCTGCATGCAAGCCCCACCCACATGCCAAGCCCCTCCCATACCCTTATCTGCATGGCAGCTCCCCTCATCTGCATGTGAAGTCCCACCCACTAAGCCCCTCCCACACCCTCATCTGCATGCCAAGCCCCACCTACACACCCAACCCCACCTGCCAGCAAAGCTCCACCCACACCTGGAGCCCCTCCCACACAGCCACCCTCATCTGCATGCTAGGCTCCACCTCCTACCCAAGCCACACCCCCAGGTATAACCTCCAAAGAGAAGCCCCGCCCTTACCCTGACCAAGCCCCACCCCAAAAGCCAAGCCCCACCCCTAAAGCCTAACCCCGCCCCTCCCAGGCTCAGCGTCCTGGTGGGACCCCACACTGCGGCATCCTCATCCCGGGGGGGGTGGCCCTGGCGAGGTGGCCCCAAGCTGGCCCCAGGGGTGGTGAACAGGGGTCTCTGGGGATGTCCCCAGCCCCGTCTCCCCCATGTCCCCCCCCGCAGATGTGCAGAGCTGCTGCTGGCGCACGGGGCGCGGGTGAACCTGGGGACACGTGACAGGCAGGTGACAGCCCTGCACGTGGCGGCGCGGCAGGGGCTGGTGGCCCACGTGGAGCTCTACCTCCGTCACGGCGCCGACCCCGCCCGTCGCACCCGCCAAGGCGAGACCCCCCTGAACGCCGCCTGCGCCGCTGCCGAGCGCCCCGAGGAGGCCGAGCGCTACTACCGGGTGGCCGAACGGTTGTTGGCCGCCGGTGCCGACCCCGGCGCCGCCGGCCGTAAGGACCACACGCCGCTGCACAACGCCTGCGGCAACGGGCAGCCCCGGCTGGCACAGCTGCTGCTGCGCCACGGGGCCGATGCCACTGTCCCCAACTGCGCTGGCTACACCCCCATGGACTGCGCCCTCCATGCCGTCGAGGAGTACCGGCACCAGCGCCCCGAGGAAACCATCGCCCTCCTCCTCGACCACGGCGCCGGCCCTGTCCACCCCAAGGTGGGCAATCAGGGGGTGTGGGGGGGTGACAGGGACACGGTGGTGATGTCCCCCCCTCCCTCGGTGACACCTCTCCATCTCAGATGCTCAAGTTCTGCTGCCGGCATCCACCGGCGCTGGAGATGGTGCTCAACGCCTACGACCGCGTCCCCCCTGCCGAGAGCTGGGTGGGGGCTGTGCCCCCGGAGCTGTGGGAGGTAAGGGGGGGCTATGGCCTCTGTGTCCCCTCCCATGTCACCCCACCCATGTCACCCCTCTGTCCCTCTCCCCTCCCCATCTCCAGGAGCACCGGGAGTTCTACGACTCAGCAGCGTGCATGGCGGGCACGCCGCGGCGCCTGCAGCATTTGGCCCGCTGCGCCGTCCGGCGGCACCTGGGCGCCCGCTGCCACTCTGCTGTCCCCAAGCTGTCCTTGCCACCCGCCCTGCGCCGCTACCTCCAGCTGCCCCTCACGGGGCTCATCTCCTGAGGGCAGCACCCCCCCCCCGCCATGTGTACCCCTCTGGGGGTGACAAAGGGGAGGCTTGGTGGCTCCATGTCCCCCTCAAGTGCACCGGTGTGAATAAAGGACATGGCAGGAGTGGCTCTCAGGGTGTCTCCTTCCCCGCGGGGCCCAGCTGGGGCAATGGCCACCGCACTGGGGGGGACAGGGGGTGGGGAGGACAGAGATGGGGGGTGACAGGGCCCAGGGAGGTGACAGCCAGGCCCTGGGGAGGAAAGGTGTCAGGGCCCAGGGGGTGACAGACAGGCCCCAGGGAAGACAGGACCTGTCACAGGTGGGGGGTGGCAGCCCCTGGATGAGGTGACAGCCAGGCCCCAGAGAGGAAGTGTCAGGGCCTGGGGGTAGCAGGTGACAGCCAGGCCCTGGAGGGGACAGGGCTTGCAAAGGGGGATGTGGGGTGTGTGACAGGCCCTGGGGGAGGTGACAGGGAGACCCTGGAGGGGACAAAGGGGGTTGTCAGGCTCCAGGGAGGTGACAGGCAGGCCGTGGAGGAGAGGTGTCAGGGCCTGGGGGTGACAGCCAGGCCCGGGAAGGGGACAGGGCCTGCCCCGGGGAGGTGACAGCCCCGGGGAGGTGACAGCCAGGCCCGGGAAGGGGACAGGGCCTGCCCCGGGGAGGTGACAGCCAGGCCCGGGAAGGGGACAGGGCCTGCCCCGGGGAGGTGACAGCCAGGCCCGGGGGTGGTGATAGGCCCCAGGGACAAACGAGGCACCCGACGCCCCGCCCCACGCCGTAGCCCCGCCCATCGCACCCCGCCCATCCGCCGGAAGCCGCGCCTACTTCCTCTCAGCCGCCTAGAGGCGTGGCCCTAGCGCCCCGCCCTCTTGCGCCATCAGCGCGCGTCGCGCCCCGCCCAATAGGCGTGGCGTGGCGGCGCGGCCGTGACGCACTCCGTGCGCGCCGGCGGCACTCTCCGCCCCCCCCTCCCCCGCTCCCTTCCTCCCCCCCCCCTCCCCTCCCGCGGCGGCGGCGCTGTGACGTGGCGCTTCCGGCGCGCGGGCGGCGGCGGCGGGACGCGGTGAGTGCGGGCGGGACCCCCGGGGCCGCCAACGACCCCCCCCCCGGGGCCTATGGGCCTGTCCGGGACCTCCCGGCCTCCCCTCCCCCGAGGCCTGTCAAGAGCCCCCGGGCCGCACCGGGGGTCAGAGCTCCTCTCCGCCCCGGCGCCTTCTGGGCTCTACCGGGACCCCCCGGGGCCTGTCAGGGACCCTCCAGGGCCCGCCTGAGCACCACCGGCACCACCCCGGGCCTCTCAGAGCCCCTCCCGGGCCCCACCGTGACCCCCCGGGCCTGTCAGGGACCTACCGGGCCTGTCAGGGACCCTCCAGCCCCACCCCGAGCACCACCTCGGGCCTGTCAGGGACTTACTGTGCCCCACCAAGACCCCCCACCGGGGCCTGCCAGGGACCCCTCCGGGCTCCCCTGTCCCCACAGCCCTGGGGGTGGAGGTTTGTCCCTTCCTCAGGCATAGGGCCACTGCAGAAAGAACCGGGAAGGCTCTGACCACCGTTAACCGGGGTCCCGACCCCACTGACGGCTGTCACTCTGCTCCCTTCCAGGCTGGGGGATGGCGTGACCCTGGCTGAGCACCGAGGGGCTTCGGGAGCCCACTGGGACCCTCCGCTGGCCCCGGCAAGGTAAGCGCAGCCCCGCCAAGCGCACAAGCGCCAAGCTCGGGTTGTAATTACAGGTGCCATATTCCTAATTGGCACATGGGAAGCGATAGCATCGCCTTCCTCCCCGTGGGGACGAGGTAATTAACTCCTGAGCCGTAAGTTCTGCCTCTTCACTGAAATCCCGTGTTCGCCAAGGGGCTGCCGCCTCCCCGGCCCACTCAGAGTTCCCCACAGCATGGGGGCTGCCCCACGGGTGTCACCCTGTCCCTGGCTTTTGTAGGTTTAGTACCTTGGTGATAGAAGGAAGTGTCTGCAGTAAAGAAGTCTCCTTTTCCCTCCAGCTCTTCATGCTGTTGGAGCAGCAGCGGGATTTATTTTAAGGCCCAACGTGACTGCAAAGCAGCCTGGGGGTCGTCGCTGCTGCCGCACGGCTGGTTCGCACCCGGCGCAGGGGCTTCGTGGTGGAGTTGAGGCAGAAGGAAAGCTGCTAGGCTGAGGGGAGGAATCCCGGCTCCGGAGATGGAGTCCCCTGCCGCCACCTTCATCCGAGGGGTGGGGGATGAGGTGACAGTGGTGGCCGGCATCGTGGTGCTGGTTCTGGCTCTGGTCCTGGCATGGTTGTCCACCTACGTCGCTGACAGCAGCAACCAGCTTTTGGGAACGATTGTCGCGGCGGGGGACACGGCTGTCATCCGGCTCAGCCACGTGGAGCGGTACGTAGGGACAGTGGGGGCGGCTGAAGCCCCAGAGCCCCCCAGGGTCCCTGAAAACACAGAGGAGAAAACAGAAGAGGAAGAGGGGGCAGCATCAGGGCCGGCGGTGGAGCAGGGGGACAGCGGCAGCCCCCCCGACCCTGCCCTCGAGCAGCTGCTGGACATCCAGAATTTGCCCAAACGGACCTCAGCCCCTGAGCCCAGCACCCCGGGCAGCCAGGGGGAGCCACCCAGCCCCGGGGGGAGCGACCTGTGCTCCGGCCTCATCAAGATCCGGCTCAAATTCCTCAACGACACAGAGGAGGTGGCCGTGGTCCGGCCCGAGGACACCGTGGGGGGCCTCAAGAGGTAAGTCCCCAGGGAGAGGGGGGGGGATGCAAGGGAGCGCTGCCTGGTTGCAAACCCACCCCACCCTCCCCAGCTCTTGCCCCCCCTCCAGTTGTACAAACAGCCCCCTCCCCACCATTCTGCCTGAGAACAGCGGGGGGGGGTTTCATCTGTTCTTGCTGTGCCTCTACCCCCATGCTTTGCTACGGATCCCTCCAAAAATAAGGAGGTGCCGATTTTAAAATAAGTTCAAAAGACGAGACAGCATGTGGTGGCAGTTCCATCACTGTCCCCCCTCAAGCCAGGACCCTCATCGGTTTTACGATGGGGGGTGGTTTCCCCCAGCCCCAAGTCACTTTAGGTGCATCCCTGAGCCCTCTGACCTCTTCCCTCCTTCCACAGCAAGTGTTTCCCGGGCCAGGAGAGCCAGATGAAGTTCATCTATCGCGGGCAGCTGCTGCAGGACCAGGGGCGGACGCTGCGCTCGCTCCACATCACCGACAACTGCGTCATCCACTGCCACCGCTCCCACAGTGTCGCCGCCGCCACTGCCGTCCTGCCTGACGCCGGCACCGCCGCTCCCGACACCAGTGGCCTCCCCCTGGGCGCGGGGAACCTGCTGGTCCCCGCCGTCATGATGGTGCTGGGGGTCGTCTGGTATTTCCACATCAATTACCGGCAGCTCTTCACCGCCCCGGCCACCGTCTCCTTGATTGGCGTCACCGTCCTGTTCAGCTTCTTGGCATTCGGGATGTACGGACAGTAGGAACTCGACAGGGAGGTGGCACAGCCACCGTCCTGTCCCCGTGGGAGCGTGGCGTTCAGGCAGGTGCTTTTTTCACCGTGGCATTACCGTGACTGGAGCTGGCACAGTGGGAGCTTGGCACATCCTTCCCAGTCTCGGTGCCGGACTTTGTCCCCGCAGAAGGGGCTGTGCTCCCCCCCACCCCCCCAGACACTGTCCTCCTGTCCCCCACAGCCGCAAGCACAGCTCTGGGGAAGAGCCGTCTCCGGGGCAGGATCTCGGCATGGCGGGTACGAGCCCAGAGCCCTGCACCGGAACGGGCTGCGGCTTCCTCCCAGAGACGTTTTAAAGCAAATAAAAGGTGTAATGTCAGCCCAAGCGCTCGCCTTCCTGCCTGAGGGGGCGGCTGCCGGCAAAACCGCGGCTGGCTCACCACCCCGCTGCCTTCCCCACGCTTTTTGGGAAGTATTCATTCAAAAAAAAAAAAAAAAAGACAGCTCTGAGAGTGGGTTTTTGATAAATTGAGTGGTGGGAGCCAGGCTGGGAGAGGAGAGGTGGAGGGTATGATGGCCCTGCTTAATTAAATACAATTAAGCAGGGTGCCGTACAGCAGCCACCAGCCGGAGATACCAAGTCAAGATGCAGTTTTATTTACAGGGGCAGCCACAACCCACTAATGGGACACACAGACCTTACAACGGCTCAACTACCCGTACGGGATGGAGTACGTGCGCAAAAATACATGTCTCAAGCCCAGGAGAGCCCCAGGCGGCCGCCGGCTCTGCCACGTGGGCACAGGAACCTGGGGGGGGGGGAATGACACAGGGCACCTCCAAGGCCCCCCTGCCAGCCCCGTTACGCCCCTTGGACCCCAAATTGCGGCCCTTTTCCTGCAGCCGGAGGGGCTCAGGCTGTCCCCTCCGGTCACTGTGCCCTCCCCAGGCGGTTGGAGGGGGTCCCCAGGGTGGTCCCCCCGTGTTTCTGGGTACCCGGGCCACCCTCCCACCCTGTCCTCAGGGCCCTGGGGCACGCGAAGGCCAGCTCGACGTGCTCCAGTGGCCAGGGCTCCCCCCTGCCCCCCACAGCCCCAAAGCCATGCCAGGAGCGACCACCGACTGCAGCGGGGAGGTAGCGTGGGGGGGGGGGGGTCCCTGGTGGTTTGGGGTGCCCAGGGCTCCGGAGGGCCCCCCCCCATACACTCCCCCCACCACAGCACTAGCCTTTAGCAGCAGTTTTAAAACAATAGTGAATCCAGAGTCGAGAGCACCATAATTTGCGAGACCCACCGAAAGGACCAGCCACACCGCCATGGCACAGCTGGGGGGGGGGAGACGACAACACAGGAGAAGCCCCCCCCTCCCAGGGGACATACAGCTGAACTCAGGGTGTCAGACAGCTGGGGGGGGGGTTTACAATGGGGGGGATTGAGCAAATCCCATTCCCAACACAGCCCCTGCCATAGAAAACAGCCAGTGGGGGGGCCGTATCACCAGGCTGGGGGAGGGGGGGGCTGGATCCAGCCAGAGCACCCCATCCTCCCCACCCACACATAGGGGCGCTGGTCCCGGCCACCCCCCAGCTAAAGACCAGAGCCTGTGGGGGCACAAACACCAGCTGGAACTGTTGGGGGGGTCCCAAAGGACCCCCCCCCTCACCCCAACTGCAGCAGCAGGTCCCCAGGCACAGGGGGACGCAGAGCTGGCCTGGGGGTGCAAGGCTGGGGGGGCTCTGCCTCAAAGCCAGGCTGTGGTGTCCCCCCCCCCCCCCCCCCAACCCAGTTCACTCCGTGACCGTGGGGATACGGTGCATTTCCCGGCAGGTCGGGGTCCCCCCTCCCCACGCAGAGGCCAGTTTGGAGCAGGGAAGGTCACAGCCCCCCCACCAGCTGGGGACAGAGCCCCGGCTGTCCCCCCCCCAAACGCCCCAAGGAAGGATGCAGCATGCAGACACCCACCCCCCCCCCCTTGAAGCCCTGCACAGGCAGTGCCAGGCTCTAAACACCCCCCACAGCCAAATCCACCAGTTACAGCAGTTTTAGGGTGCGGAGGGGTCCCCGCTTGTCTCCTCTGAGCAGGGAAAAGCCCCCCCCTCCCCCCCCCATGATCTGCCCCCCATCCTGAGCCAGCCCGACCAGCAAGTGCCGGCCCGGGGCATGGAGAGGGGGGAGCAGCCCCAGGTTGGGGGCTGACCCTAAACTGCTGGGGGGAGGAGGAGGAGGAGGAGGAGGGATCTGTGCCCCCCATCACCCCAGTCCAGACCTGCCCTGGGGGCCCAGCTGCCCCCCCCAGCCCCCCCTCAATGGGGTAAGGGTGCTCTGGGGGAGCGTGCGTGGGAGGGAGACACGGCTGGTTTTCGGGTGGGCAGTGCGAAGGGAAGGGTGGGGGGTTGTGCCCCCCCCATCTCTGAGCGAGACACCCCCTCAGAGCTCTGGTGGGAGCCCCCACGTACAAAAACTGTCACAGAATAAATAGAGGCACCGGGGCCAGGGGGGGGAGGGGGGGCGTGGGGTGGGAAGAAAGGGGAGAGGGCACTAAATGGGGGCTCCCAAATCCAGCTCCCCCCTCTCCCCTCCCCTCTGCAGCGATGGCCAAGTCCTCCATCCTCTGCGCCCCGAGTACCCGCTTTGTGTCCGAATCGGGGGGGGGGAGGAGGGGGCTGCCCCGGACGGGGTGGGAAGGGCTGTTCTGGCCCATGTCCATCTGTCTGTCCTTCCGTCCGCCCCCTCCCCGTCAGCTCCGCTGCACTCAGTTGATGTCGTCGTAGATGCTGGGGGTGTGGGGCGCGGGGGGTTTGGGCTTCTTCTTCTTGCTGGAGCCGAGCCCTGGGGCGCCGCTCACCAGCCCCAAGTGGGGCTTCTTCTTCTTGGTCTTACGGGACTCAGAGTTGTTTGTACCTGGGGGGGGGGAAAGGGAGGAGATGGGGGTGTTGGGGAGGAGATGGGCCAGCAAGACCCCTCCAAAACAGCAAGGATCCCCCCATTACCCATCCATACCCAGGAAAATGTACCCCAAAACGTTCCCCCCACCACCCCGGGAAGGTGGGTGATAAGATGTCCCAGCAGATACTCTTGGGACTCTCTGAGGTGGGTTTGGATAACCGCAGTCTGTCCGTCCACCCCCTCCCAGGAGACGCCAGGAACACCCTGTTTGCCCCCCTCCCACCCCCGCCCCCCCCACAGGGGGGTCTGTGCTGCAGGATGTGCCCCCCCACCCCCTCCTCCCGACACTCACTGGCTTTGGAGGAGGCCGAGTCGGAGGGCGAGATGTCGGAGGAGCCGTCCCACTGCAGCCGGCTCATGATGGCCTGGCTCTCCACCACCTCGAAGCTGTCGTTCTCCACGCTGCCCTCTGCCTCGGGCAGGGACCTGGGCAGAGGCGTTATGGGGGTCCCCAGACCCCAGGATGGGGGACAGGGTGGGGAGACGGAGCCCGCGGTGCCGTACCCCTCAACACGAAGAAGATGCCGGGGGTTCGACGCAGCTCCCTGGGACCCGGCTGGGTTGCACATCCCCATCCCAGCCCTCCAAGCCTCCCTGGAGGTGTCCCTGTCCCCATCCCCACCTTCATTTGGGACCTGGGTGCTCCGTGCAGCCCCCCAGTCTCCATTCATACTGGATGGCAGAGCTTTGTCCCCATCCCCACACCAGGACAGTGACCCTGGGACCTTTAGGACCCCCCCCGTGTGTGTCCTCACTTACGCAGAAGGACCGAGGAGGTAAACCCGGACCGACCTCCGCTGCTCATCAGTGTGCTGAGGACACCGCAGGGACCTGACGGAGGAGGCACGAGGCTGAGTCAGGCATTTTGCTGGGTGTTCCCCCCTTCCCACCAGCTCCCATGGGGATCTGGGCACCCTGGGGAACCCCACACCCCCTACACCGAGCAGGGAAAGCCCAGGATGCTGCTCTCACCTGGTGCACATCTTCTTGGTGTGCTCGGAGATGACCCCGCATTGCTGGGGACAGAAAGGACGGGTGAGTGGGTGGAGGAGCAGCCCCGCAGCCCCCAGGCTGTGCCCCACCACAACAGCCCCGGGGACCTCTGCCCCTCACTGCTGTCCTGCCCCCCCCCCCCCGACCAGTTCCGCCACCCCAGGCCGCCAGGATCGGGACCTGCTGCCCAGCGGGGTGTGGGGTTTCTGCATGTCCCTGTCACCAGGTTCAGAGAGTGAATGTTGGCTGGAGAGTTGGGCAGAGAGGAACCTAATGAAGTTCAACAAGGGCGAGTGCACGGTACTGCATCTGGGGAGGAATAACCCCCCACACCAGTACAGGCTGGGGGCTGATCTCCTGGAGAGCAGCTCTGTGCAAAGGGACCTGGGAGTCCTGGTGGGCAACAGGATGCCCATGAGCCAACAATGTGCCCTAGTGGCCAAGAAGGCCAATGGCATCCTGGGGGGCATCAAGCAGAGAGTGGCCAGCAGGTTGAGGGGGTCATCCTCCCCCTCTGCTCTGCCCTGGGGAGGCCATGTCTGGAGCACTGTGTCCAGTTCGGGGCTCTCCGGGTCAAGAAGGACAGGGAACTGCTGGAGAGGGTCCAGCAAAGGGCTACAAATGTGATGAGGGGAGTGGAGCATCTCTCTGATGAGGACAGGCTGAGGGACTCGGGGCTTTTTAGTCTCAAGAAGACTCCCAAGCCCCCGACCACGCACCGTGGTGAGCAGCGTCCGCAGCTCCTCGGGGCCCAGCGTCTCGTAGTTGATCCCCGCCGAGTTGCTGTACTGTGGGGGGAGCAGAGAGCGACGTCAGGGCTGGTGGGGGACGGGGACGAGGACGTTCCAGGGGACGGAGGAGGGACCGGGAGCCATCTCCCCCCTCCCTGGGGCTCACCTTGAAGGGATCGGGGTTCCCACCGATCTCGCCTGGAAGAGAGGAGGGGTGAGGGGGGCAGAGGAGGGGTGAGGGGGGTCCCAACCCCCATGTGCCCCCCCCCCCCCCCCCCCCCACTGCCCCAGCCCCATCCAGCGAGTGCACTGCCTCCGCACATGCTCCGCCCCCCGCAGCTGCTCCGCCCCCCGTTGCCCCGCCCACCCACCATGCCCCGCCCCAGTCCTTCCTAGCACCCTCCAAACCCCGCCCCCGCCTCGACGCCCCGCCCCACCCCCGTTGCTCCACCCCCTGGCAGCAGAAGCCCCGCCCCCCCGGGCGCCACCAGCCCCGCCCACTCACCATTTTTGTGTTTCAGGGACTTGGACCTGCGGGGCGAGTTGGGGTTCTGCAACGAGAGTGGTGGCGTTTTGGGGGTGCAGGGACCCCCCCCCAGGACTCCCCATGACCCCCCCCTACCTCGCCCGGCCCCGCCCCCTCCCCCAGCATCACCCCCCCCCCCCCCCCCTCACCTTATCCGATTTCCTCTTCTTTGCTACAGGGAGAGAGAGAAGGGGATGATTTTTGACCTTTTCTGGTGGATTTAGCCCCATTTGCTGCCAGCCCACCCTCCAGCCCGCCGCGGGGACACCCCCCTTCCCCAGAGATGGGGGGGTGGTTGGGGACCCCCCACTTGGCTGCTGTCACCCCACCACCCACTGTACATGTGCCCAGGAACGGGTTCGAGGGCCATGGAGCTGCCGGGATGTGTCCCCCACCCCTCTCGGGGGGGCGAGGGACACCCGGCCGAGCTGCCACCCGCGTCCCGTTCCCCCCCCACCTTTCTTCTCGGAGCCATAGGACCAGTCGTTGTCATTGATGTCATCGTTGTCCTCCTGGTCACTCTCCGACTTGTTCATGTTGTTGCTGCTCGCGATCCTGCACAGGGATGGGGGGGGGGGGTCAGGGACCCACAGCCGGCATCCATCCCGCACCCCCCCCGGCACCCCAGGATCCATCCCACCCACCCTCTCCCAGCACCCCAGGATCCATCCCGCACCCCACCAGCTCTTCCATGCCCACCCCAGACAGTCCCAGCCCCAGATCCGAGATCCCTTGGTGGTCCCAGCAGCCACCAAGGGAAGGGGTGGGGGGGGAGGGGGACAGAGGAGCCAGGATTCCTGGTTTGTTTTTTCCAGGAAGGAAGGACAGAAGGATGGAAGGACGCAGTGGGTTAGACCAAGCGGAGCTGGAGGTGGGACTCCAGGATTGGGGGGCCAGGATGTGCACCACCCCCCCACCCCCACCGGTGAAAATCCAGGAGGGGGGAGAGCGCGGATGCCCACTCCCAGCGCCGCCGTGGGGGTGCCCAAATCCTCCGCACCCCTCCACCAAAGAGAGCCACAGCCTGTCCCCCTGTGTGCCTCAGTTTCCCCACACGCAGGGAGGAGGGACTGCAGGAGCCCCCAGCCCCATGGTGGGGATTTTTTTGGGGGGAGGGGGGGGCAGGCTGACCTGCGGTTGGCGATGCGGCTGCTGTTGCGGCCCATGCCCAGGCACTTCTCCAGGTGGGGGCGAAGCGGGAGGCGGCGATGCTGCGGCTGCAGTTGGGGCACACGCACTCCTTGTTCTTCCACTGGTTGTAGACCTGTCCGAAAATGTCCACGCCGGGCTGGTCCACGATCTCTGCGGGAGGGACACGCGTCAGTTCTGCACCCCCCCACCCCGGCCCCGAGACCTCCCCTCTGCGGTGGGGATGATGCCGGCCATGCCCCCCAGCTCCGGTGTTTTGATCTTGGAGGGGGTCCCCTGGGCCACCGGTCCCTTCCCAGACCCTCAGCATGGCATCAGGGGTGTGAAACCAGTGGCAGTGCAGCCGGGAGTGGTGGGATGCAGTGGGGGGTGTCTTTTCTCCCCTCTCCCCACCTCCAGGGCAGAGCACCACACCTCGGGGTGACGTTTTTGGGGTTCAGGTCAGACTTAGAAAATAGGTCCTCTGGGATGGGCACGTCGTGGCACTGCTGGGGGGATGGCTCGGGCCACCTGGGCACCGCTTGTCCCCAAATCGCTACGCCTGGGGATGACCGATCCGCTCCACAGCCGGTGCGGTGACGCCGGCAGCAGGATGCTCGACATGTCCCCATTGCCAGTGTCACCGTGTCCCTTGGGGAGCCGCGGGGCGCTCACCGAAGTCCTTCATGCTGTCGGGGTCCGTGTCGTCCAGGAAGAAGTAGCCGCACTTGACCGCCCGGTGGACTTCGAAGCAGAGCCCCAGGCAGGCATCTTCCACCAGGTCCGTGTAGATCTCGTGCGCGATGGCCTGGGGAAAGCCAGGGGAGGGGGAGGGGGCTTTTAGAGATGGGGTGGGGGCCACAGGTGACAGCAGGACAGCCCCCCCGGGGCAGGGGGGACGCTCACCTCCAGTTTGCTGTTATCCAGGCCAGACAAAGACATATCCTCCATTTTCATTTGCAACTGCTCGCGGAGAAGTCACGCCGAACGCTCATAGCACAGGACACGCGGGGGTCTCGCTGGGGGGGGGAACACACGCACACGCAGGGGCCATGCTGGCACCCCCCCCTCCAGCCAGCAGACCCCCCCCTTGCCTCCTTCACACCACACCCCCCTCCAACCCAGCCAACCCCCCCCCCAGGGAATGGGCCCCAAACCCTCTGGGATGGCCCCAAACCCCCAAAAGTCCAGGGTTGACCCCCCCCCAGGAATCGGAAGGGGGGGGGGGGCATGGGGGTCCCCCAGCCAGGCACCCACCCTCCCCACCCACCACCCTGGTGGGGACATCCCCTGCGCCCCACCGCCACGCACTCCCCCCCCAACCATCACTGAGGTATCAGCCCCCCCCCCCCCCGACCCCCCAGCACCCGCTCTGGATTGCGGGTGGGGCACAGGGGACCCCCCCAATGCACCCCAAAACTGCCCCCCCCCCCTCCCCCGCAGAGGGGCGGTGGGTTTTGCTGCATCACCCTCCCCTGGAGCTGATGGAGGGAGGGGACAGGGGCCACTGTGTCCGTGTCCCCCCCCCCAAAAAGGGCACCCCCGACCCCCCCTCCAGTGGCAGTTCTAAAGTGGGGGGGCCCCAAACTCACACTAAGACCCCCCCCCCAGCACTCACTGCTGCCGGCACCCACCAACGGCAGGTACTGGCCAGTGCGTCACACCCCTGGTTGCCATGGAAGGGGGGGGACGGGACACACCCGACCCAACCACTGGGACTTGGGGGTGTGTGGGGGGGTCCCTTTGTGTGTCGTCGTCCCCCCCCCCCCCGCACCCCCCCAGCACCCACTTCCGGGCCGGGGATTTCTCTTCCCTCCCGCCGCGGAAAGAGGAAACACCAACCCAGCCCCACCACACC
>NC_138929.1:3970468-4278286 GCF_965231255.1 Vanellus vanellus
TATGTAACAGCGCTAAAGTGCTTTTGAAATATGGCACGTAAGATGCCATGGAAGTACCGATTATTTTGGTCACTACAATCTGATTAGAAATGCTACCCACTCCTACAACGTTTGCAGAAACAGAAAAACACCAGAAGCTGTTTCACCCGGCAGCAGCTGAGCCCGAAACACGTACTGCTGCGCTGTAACGATGATTCACTGTTTAACGAGGAGATAAACCTTTTACCTCCTAATAATTATTTCACCAGGATGAGACGCTCGGCTGCCATACAGTTGGAAACGAACCGCTCTCGGACACGCTGCACGGGGATCGCGACCCGAGCGGGAGGGTCGGGGGGTTCGTACCTGGTTCTCCTCCTGCACCTCCATGCTGTACTGGGGCCCTGGCTGTACCTCCGTCACTTTCTCTCCGAGGAGGAAGCCCAGGCGAGTCATGAGTGTATTTGCTGCCTCATCTACGGACGGAGGGGGTCCCAGCTCCTGCTCGGTGTCACCTAAACAGGAAGAAAAACAGATTCAGACAGGGATCGTTCACCTTGGCTACCGCGCAGTGTTTTCACCAACAAAACACCGCAATCTTTTCACGCTGCACCGTCGGTATCTGGGGTTTCAGGTTATTCGCGTTATTCAAGTCTGTGATAACATTATATGCTGGTTATTAATTTTAGGTTATGCGTTGCTCCAGCTGCCAGTACGTGTCTCTTCTAACGTTAGCTGTTATTTCTCCTCTCCTTGCTCATTATATTCTCAGCACCTCCCATGGAGGCAAACACAGCTGTCTTGCTTTCCCCATACCAGAAGCACCGGGGAACGGCTTTCCTGGACCAACGGCGGAGAAGGGAGAGCCCTCCCTCTCCTCTCTCACATCCAAACTACGGCTGAGTTACTGGCAGAGAAACCACGGCTACCCGTGCCGTTTGGAAAGCACTCCACGAGGTGCAGAGCGGCCAACCTGCGCTGCCAAGCGGTTAACGGCAACGAACAGGACAGAAACCCCGCAGCATCTTCACTGCCACCTGCGGTTTCACTCAGAAAGCGCTGCTCTCGGACACCCAACCTCCCTGTGCAGACACAGTATGAGCCACGATACAAAGCAGTCACCTGCAAACTCCCCATCAAGTCTACAAAATAGGTCAAAACCAACATTCTAGATAATCATTCCTAATTTTTTTCCACCATCTATAGGAAGAGCAGCACAGAGAAGCTGCCAGCCAGCAATGCAGACCAGGAAAAAGGTCAGGCATGGCCCTTCTGTATCTTTTTAATTTCATTAAAAAAAAAATTTCGGAGGTTTTTGACTCATAGTATCACAAAGGTAAGTCGGGTTCTGAAAGTCAAGCTCTTCCCTGCTCACACCAGCAGCGGTATTAAAGCCTGAAGGTCAAGTTCTTTCCACGTGACACTGAAGCAATACTGTGTTTAGTGCAGTTGTAGGAGACTAATTACGATTTGCAATTAGTCTACAGTTAATTATTCATCTGATAATGTACAATCTGGAAAAGAGCCCAGCTCCGTTTCCCAGCTCCGCCCTGGCTCGGGGGTGCTCCAGCACTCAGCCTGAAGCTACAGGAAAAAGATGTTACTTTAAATATTGCTTTTTGATAACTGTAACTGGAAACCACAAATCACAGAATCTGGGATATGTACGAGACCTCAGAAAATTTAAGCCAGTTGCTTCCAGAAATTCCCGTTTACAACTCCTAACGTAGATCTCATGGAGAGCAATTTTTCAGTGTCTCACCCGCACTACTGCAAGTTACAAACCCTGGAGCATCTCACAGGCGACCGAGTCTGCATCTGTAAGCACCGTCAGCTCTGGGAGAAGAACGTCTGGAGCCGTCCTTACACGGTGACTTCACTGCTATGAAAACGGATTATATAGTATGATAATAGAAGCTGTCTTTAAGTTATTGAATCCCTATTGTACTGCTTTGAACAACGCTGACGTGAACAGGAGAGATTTAAGAGAGAGACAAATTTAGACGGATGGCCCAATTTTCTGAACTGCTGACCACCCACATTCAATCTGTGGGCATTTACTGTCTCTGGGAGTCAAATGCAGAACAGATACATTTACGTAAAATGAAAATTATAGAGACTTTTATTTCCAAGGTTATTTATTTTTTTAAAAAAAAAAAGTAGACTTTTAGAATTTACCCCAGATATCCATATCGAGGATATGGCTCCGTTCACAATGATCAGAAGTTTATTATGCATTTCCCCATTCTGTCTTCCAGAACACGTGATATTAATAATCCTCAAACCACGCTGCCTTATGCACCTCGGCAGAAGGGGAAAGCTGGATCTCTCTCTGCATTGCCTGCCTGGGGGGGGGGAAAGGGGGGGCAGGAATTTCGGGAGAGCGCCCAGACTAGGACGGAGCAGGCTGCGGGGCGCTGGGCAGAGCCCGTTTCCTTCGGCTCAGCGTTCGGACCCGCTCCCAAACCAAACGCAACAACTTGCTCCTTCCTCGGAGGCTGGGCTTGACCTTGCCCTTACACCCCCCCTCTTTTATATGACCTAAAATACCTCCAGGGGGCACAAAGCTGCCTTTCAGCCGTAAAATAAAGAAAATTACGAGCTTATCCCAGGTCACTCCATGAGCACATAGAAGATATAGAGGATAATAATTGTCTGCTTTGATAACAGCCCTAATTCACCTGTGAGATGCTGCTTACGGCACAGGGTACCAACAGCTCCAACTGAAGCAGCTGAGCTCCGAGAGCATCACATTTACTGTAGAACTATCAATTATTTTATTATAACATGGCTTTCAGAGTACGGATAACTTTGAACTCCAGCGAAGCATCGCCGTACTGGATTATTCCCTCTTTTGGTTTTAAGTCTTTAAAAATAAGTGCGGTCATTTAATTGAGTGTCAAAGAAGAGACGTAACAGCTCCGAGACGCCTGTGAATGGGTATTACGGAAAGAAGCTGTAACTCGCCTTTCTAAGTTGACAGTAAGACCTCATACTCTCTTAAGTTCAATGAAAGGACACAACTGGGTTTTTTCTCTCCCTCATGCTATCCAGTTGATGCTGCAGCCAAATTTACGCACACTTCAGCGCAGCCGGTTGCCCCCAGCCTCACCGGGGAAATCCGAGCGCACAGCTGATAACCCAATGGGCCTGAGATATTTTTAGGTATTCTGACACCGCTGCTCAAACGAACTACAGCAGCTCAAACACACCTTCTACAGTCTACTTGAACAAGCATCCTCTGTGTATCAACAACCAGTCCCAAACCGCCCAGCTACACATGCGCAAACCTAACGCCCATCAGCGGATCCCAGAGATCCCAACGCGGTTCGCGGTCTGAAGCTGCTGCACTTGTGCTACGTCAGCGCACACACTTCTGCATAAACATTAAGTAATACTAAAAGCCCTATCAAAATGCTCAGTGCCAGGAATTTTAATCAAGAATAAAAAAAAAAAAAACCCAAACTTAACTCCCCAACTCGTTGCATGTGCATGAGCGTTTCAAGGAGTTCTAGAGCCCGGGTAACTTCATGTCCCTTCATAGAATCATAGAATCGTCCAGGTTGGAAGGGACCTTGAAGATCATCGAGTCCAACCATCAGCCCAACACTGCCCAAACCACCGCTAACCCACGTCCCTCAGCACCATCTCTGCCCCTCTGTTCAATACCCCCAGGGATGGCGACTCCACCACTGCCCTGGGCAGCCTGGGCCAATGTTTGACAACCCTTTCCGTGAAGAACTTTTTCCCGATATCCAATCTGGCACAAGTGGAGGTAGTTTCCTCTTGTCCTATCGCCTGTTCCTTGGGAGAAGAGACCAACCCCCCCTCGCTACCCCCTCTGTCAGGGAGCTGTAGAGAGCGATGAGGTCTCCCCTCGGCCTCCTCTTCTCCAGCCTCAACACCCCCAGTTCCCTCAGCCGCTCCTCACCAGACATGTGCTCCAGACCCCTCACAGCTCCGCTGTCCTTCTCTGGACACACTCCAGCACCTCAGTGTCGTTCTTGTGGTGAGGGGCCCAAAACCGACCACAGCACTCGAGGTGGGGCCTCACCAGTGCCGAGGACCGTCACTGCCCCAGCCCTGCTGGCCACACTGTTCCTGACACAGGCTAGGATGCCGTTGGCCTTCTTGGCCACCAACAATGTTCAGCAGAAAGCACGTATTTTTATATAAACACACACAAAGCAGTAGGAGGGAAAGGAAGGCTGCGAGCTGGCATGGCGCTGGGCTCGGCAGGCAAACCATACCTACCTCCCACCCAGCCAGGCCTCCTGGGGGCCCCCGGTGGCCATCACACCACGTAGCCTGGCCCTCCCTGCCCGCTGACACCTTTAGTTAGCTGGGTCAGTCGCTTACGTCTTGTTTGGTTTTAAACGAGAGGTTTTTAATGATAAGTGCTGTTGCAGTGAAGCGGCCGCGGGGGGAAGAGCCGACCCACAGCGCCGTGACCATTCTGTCCAGTCCCGGTGCTGCCGGGACACCCCGGCTCCGGGCAGACACATGGCGCCCAGCGCCAGCTTTAGCCAGAGAGAGGGGACTGCTTCTGATTACGTCGTCTTTGCATGCACCGCTGCATTTTCTGATCCTCACAGGATAAATGCCCTTTCTGAATCTCACTAAAAAAAAATTATTTCCAAAGAATTTCATAAAGAAACTTTTCCCCACTTGGAATTTATTGTGTTTAATTTCAAGGTAAGTGCTCCAAACCCGGAGTCAGCATTTCAGGCACTGAAGTCAGAGTCAAAACCACAAGAGATTTAGTAGATGTCCGCCACTGGTCCAAGGACCTTCATCACTGATAGAGCCCACAGAGTACAAACACACTGCAGTGAATTGCTTATTTCTAATAACATAAATAAAAATCCACGAACAGCTCCGAGACAGATTGGTCTCAGAAGTTGTAGCCTGGCTGGAAGGAGCGGTAATTTGTCCAAGTAGCACAGGGATTATTTTATTTTTTTCTTTTTTGGCAAGAAAAATGTAAGCAACCAGCCTTACTTTGCACTGCAAAACCAAACGAACTTGAAAATAAGACATTCAGATTCTTTTGCAGTGAGCTATACATAACTTAAAGCTCTCTTCCAAAAAGTGGAAGAAAAAGAATACTATTCAAAAGACTACAGGAAACATGCAATGGAATTTTAGGCAGAGGCACCAAAAAGCTATACTGAAGGATACTTCTTCCTTTTAATCCCCAATTTTCAGAAGAGAGCGGTAACTGCAGCATTATATGACAGAAATAAATAAAAGCCCCTACAGAGATGTGAAACAGGCTGTCCTTTTCGACTGAAATACTACACGCGTTTTGATCTCTCAGAGCAGAAGAATGCTGCAAACAGTAAATCAGAACCCGCACCTTAACGCTGCCGCGTGCGCACAGCGATCCAGGCGTGGAAGGACCAGAAGCAAAAAATCAGCCGGGCAAGAGCTTCCCCTGCCCCAGCGGGGAGCCGAGGGGAGAGGGAACCCCACCAGCGCCAGCCCTCAGACTCCTGATCCCAATGCTCCGGTAGAAGTCCAGTCTTCACGGTAACGGAAAAAAAATCAAAAATCCAACAAAAACGTGACTTAAAGTACTCTGAAACCAGAGGTAGAAGAAAGAAGAAATCACGAATACGTGATTCCTCCATCTCTAGCCCTTGAGGAGCACGCTATGATTTTTTTCCTTATTTATTTTGCTTCTGGATTGAATTATACTGGAATAGATGCCTCAAGAGGACTGGATGGAGAGGCAGATGAGCAGGAGGTTAATTAGCTGCAGGGTCTGGAAAGCCGGGAGGTCGATTCGGCAAGGAGAGCTCGTGTTGCCGCCGGCAGGGCGGTCCGTGGGGCAGAAAAGCCTGTTGAGGCAGAGAGCGAAGTGCCGGGTTCAGAGACGGATCGATGGATCCATCCATCCATCCATCGCCCGGGAGGAGCGTGGGCAGTGTGGATCAATCGGCAGCCGAGCCACAAGGTCACCGGGGCTCCGTGGGGACGACAAGTGGAGGATGCAGGAGAAGACAGAGCATCTCTCATCTCTCATCTCTCCGCCACAAACCTGCCGAAGAGCTCTTAGAATCGTAGAACTGTCTAGGTTGGAAGGGACCTTTAAGATCTTCACCCATTTGATAGTAAGAACAATTTTCAAATATTACAACTAAGTAATTAGCAATAATAAATAATTAAATCCAGCACTCAATGATTTAGAAGCTTCAAAAAGAGTGTAGATACCTAAGGCGCACACATACAGCTGGCTTTTTCTTTTTTTTTTTTTTTTAAATAATTTAGCTTCCCGAGTTGCACCAGACCTCAGCAGTGCCGTGAACACCTCCGCACTTTCCAGCTACTTCTGCCATCCTTTTAAGATAATGACAATTTTTTTTTCTCTGAACTGCAAGAATGCAAATTATAAACACTTAGAAACATTATAACCTGAGCTTGTCAAGCAATTTAATACCTCTAATCCTCTTTCCCTTCAAAAACTTCAACCCGCTTTAAGTACGTCAGAAGACCTCTGGAATTCACCCTGGAATTTATTTGATTTAGGCCCTTTAGGAGCAATTTTATGGATAGTGGCAGCGCTCTCAGATGTCTTACCTACATACACCTGTAGTATTTTTGAAGGATCAGCTCTAGCACCACCGTTAATGGCACATCCAGGAGGACGGTCTCTTGCCTGCATATGAAAAATCCTATCTACCAAAATCGCAAGTTTTAACTGTATTCCAGAGAAGGGCGCCGAGACAGCTCCCCGAGCTCCGAGCCGTTCCCAGCCTCCCCCGGGAAGCGAGCACGGCCCAAACCTTACACCAACTGCTCCCACACCAAAATTCTCTTTTAGGAACGGTCCTGCTGCAAACCAGACCCGACCCGACCGGGGGAAGCCCCCCCGGGAAGGCGGCAGGCTGGGGGTGCTCCGGGTTGCGTGTGGGTTTTTCTCCCTGGGGGAATTCGTAAGTGCTCATAAATGGTCACAGCATTTCCTTGAGAATCAAATATATCATTTTATAAGCACCGTTATTAGGTTTGCACTTTTCAAGAAAGCATTCGAAACGTACAGTGGTTTTGAACATCATCATTTGAAAATACTGTTTCTGTTCTGTCCTTTCGATTCCTGTAATGCAATCTGCCACGTATTTCAGCTGCAATTGCTTACACGCAAATGAAATTTCTTTATGACTTAGTTTGTAATTCCATTACTTGTTTGATAGCTACCATCCTCTAATCTCTCAGACAAACGATGCAGGGTAGCGCCCCTGGGAGAGAGACACTAACGATGCGTCTTTACTCCAGAGGATGGTTTTGGTTTACTGGTTATACTTTTACTTCCAAAACCAGACTATGAACGCAATTTAAATTACATCTGAAATCTATTCCAGCGAGTGTCTAACTAGAAGAACTGGGCAACAGTTCACTTAGTGAACAGAATTTGCCTGAATATGAAACTGATTTGTCTTATAAATCAAAAATTCTTGTATTAGCAAAAAAAAATATAAATTAGAATATTTATAGGCAAAGAGTGAGCACCTATGGAACATCAGAAATAAATGATAGCATTTATGATTTTGATCTTCAATTACGTAACTGTAGAGTTTTATCTAATGACTTCCCCCTCTCCATGTGACCTGAATCTGTCCCATCATTATGTACATCTGCTTTAAATTATTCTGGATACACTTGAGCTATATTTGGAAAACGCCCTTGACCATTTCTGCATATCCCCCTAATCTCCAAATTAATGGAAGGTTTTTTCATTAGTCCCGTTTACATCAAAAAGAGAATTTTTTTTTTTAAATTTAACCAAGAAGGGACTAAGGCTACCCCAGATGCGTTACTTTAACATCTATTTTTGTACTGCTGCTCTTCAGATACTGAGTAATTCTGTAAGAGCAATGGAGAACGGACCCACCAACTTGAAGGACACCACAGACAAGTGGCAAAGCAAATATATCCTCCTGGAATATGGACACCAAAGGCCTCCAGCTCCCCCAAAAACGGACATGGGACTGAGTGCGCGTGCCCCGCGCGCTGCCCCCCTCCCTGTGCTCTACTGCCCGGTGCTGCCCTGCCCCACAAGAAACTCCACAAACCCCATCGTGAACTCCGCTAAGTCAGTCTCTTGCAGGAGTCCCACAGACATTTCCTCTAAGACGGAATTCAAACAAAAGAAATGCTCCTCTGCGCGGCATATAAATGCTGCTTCTACCCAGTCCTTCCCGCCGCCTTTGCTGAGGATGTCCTTTAATATTCCTTCAAATAGACTGTCAGAAAGACAGCTATTTTTAATCGGAAGCCATACGGAGCCAGAGACAGGCAGTACATGCCATTTCAACGCTATCATAAAATCTAATTCAATGCATTTTGTGTTCTAGACTTTCTGAAAAACCCTCTGCATGCACATTTGGGGATGAATTTTCCTGGATTTCAGCTCCCATTTACGTACTACAGAAAAGGGGATGGGGGAAATGAGAGGGCATTCAGTGCACTGATCACTGAACATTATATATATATATATATATATATATGTATATATAAAAAAAAAAGAAAAAGTCTGCAATTGTCACAAATACGAGCCTGGGTATGCGGAACGTTTCCTAAAAGCGGGATTACACGTAGAGCCCTGAACAGGTTCCGGAGCTCTGTAAGACACCAAGGACAGCACGACCGAGGCAGTAAGTCCCCATCGATGGGAAGCAGAGATGCAATTATTTCTTCCTTTACACTTTTGGCATTTTATCTCTAAACCATCACCTGATCATAAACACGGGGCTGTGCTCCCGGCTCCCCACACACCACCTCCCATCAACCACCCACCGATCAAAGGGCTTCACTCTTAAATAAAGGCGTTTGGTATTTATTCTTTAGCTCTTTGAACTGACCTTTTATTCCAGACAGGTTTGAGGATGCTATCTTACACTCGTATTCAGGCAGAGGGTTTTCTGAGTATGATTCTCAGTCAAAAAGGAACAAATACTCCCTTCAAATATTATTTGTTTGCCAAAATCTGTGCAAAATACATAAAGAGCATTTTGCACATTTATTTTGCTGTATTCAGCATGTCACACACCATCCACTCAAACAATTTTTTAAATATTTATTAAATGGAAAATAAGGAGGTGATTGGTAGCAACCAAATGGCTTCACCAAGGGCAAGTCATGCCTGACAAATTTGGTGGCCTCCTATGAAGGGGTTAAAGCGGCAGTGGACAAGGGAAGAGCAACCGATGTCATCCACCTGGATTTGTACAAAGCGTTTGACACTGTCTCACACCATATCCTGGTCTCTAAATTGGAGAGACGGGGATTTGACAAATGGACCACTCGGTGGATAAAGAACTGGCTGGACGGTCGCACTCAAAGAGTTGCAGTCAACGGCTCGATGTCCAAGCCAAGTGTGAGGTCCTACATCTGGGTCGGGGCAATCCCAAGCACAAATCCAGGCTGGGCGGGGAATGGCTGGAGAGCAGCCCTGAGGAGAAGGACCTGGGGGTGCTGATTGACGAGAAGCTCAACATGAGCCGGCAATGCAAGATCGCCAGAAAGCCACCCGTATCCTGGGCTGCATCAGAAGAAGTGTGGCCAGCAGGGCGAGGGAGGAGATTCTGTGCCTCTACTCTACTCTGGTGAGACCCCACTTGGAGTACTGCCTCCAGCTCTGGAGCCCCTAACATAGGAAAGACATGGACCTGCTGGAGCGGGGCCAGAGGAGAGCCATGAGGGTGATCCGAGGGCTGGAGCACCTCTCCTATGAGGAGAGGCTGAAAGAGTTGGGGCTGTTCAGCCCGGAGAAGAGAAGGCTCTGGGGAGACCTCAGAGCCCTTTCCAGTGCCTAAAGGGGCTCCAGGAGAGCTGGGGAGGGACTTTTTCCAAGGGCATAGAGTGATAGGATGAGGGGGAATGGCTTTAAACTGGAAGAGGAGAGATTGAGATGAGATATTAGGGAGAAATTCTTGGCTGTGAGGGTGGTGAGCCCCTGGCGCAGGGTGCCCCGAGAAGCTGTGGCTGCCCCATCCCTGGAGGTGTTCAAGGCCGGGTTGGACGGGGCTGGGAGCAACCTGGGCTGGGGGGAGGTGGCCCTGCCCAGGGCAGGGGGGTGGGGCTGGATGATCTTCAAGATCCCTTCTGATAAGATTTCACAAGTACTGTTTGGATATAAAAACCACTACATAGATTAATAATCCACTTTTACCACTTATTAGACTATGAAGCATAAAAACATTATTGGTTGATTCTTACTTTCAACGTCAAAATTAACGTATATAAAATATATATATTGTATATAAAAAGAAAATCCTGCAAAGCTGAGACACAGTATGTTCTCGCCATCAGCAGGGAAGGGGCTGGGCACGCTTTTCACACGGTGCAACTGGGAACCGCAATACTCGCGGGTAGCCCAGCAGCGGGCTAAGACGCAGCAATTCCAGCACTGCCAGAACTCACACAGACTGTAAAACTCTTCTAGGCGATTCTAATAGCAACCACAAATGTAACAATGAATTTTTCTAAGCTTTTTGGTGCTATTTTCAAACACAACCAATGTCTAGGGCTGCTGCTAACTGGCATCCCTGCACGGTTAGAGAGGGAAGTCCATTTGGATGAGATCCATTTAGAACTTGTTGTTTCTCTGAAGCATAAACCGTTTTAATGAAAATCTTACACCACTCAAAAAGAAAATCAACCACACTGTCCTCACAGCGCGTTTAAGTTACACAGCGTATGATCTGGGATTTCACCCGTAGGACTTGGGTGGAAACCCAACCCTGAAGGTACCGAAGGGGGGAAGGCAGAGGCACCGGCCACGCACACACCATCACACCTCCTCTCGCCCAGCAAGCAAAACACATGCCAAGAGGAGATGGGAATAGAGCCAGGAGCCCAGGAACGCCACGATGCCCAACACACCTCTCCAGGCAGGCGCTGCTGGCAGCCAGGAGAGGAGCAGCACCAGAGACCTGCTCCAGAGGCCAACACGCGCGGTGGGACAATGCCTCCCCAGAGGGACGGGGAATCCCCACTGGAACATACAGAAGAGCCAGTGGGGACTCATAGAATCGTCCAGGTTGGAAGGAACCTTGAAGATCATTGAGTCCAACCATCAACCCAACACTGCCCAAACCACCGCTAACCCATGTCCCTCAGCACCACCTCTGCCCCTCTGTTAAACACCTCCGGGGGTGGCGACTCCACCACTGCGCTGGGCAGCCTGGGCCAGTGCTTGACAACCCTTTGGGTGAAGAAAGACTTGACTCAGAGAAAACAGAAGACACAAAGTAGAGGAGTCAGAGGAAGGCTGCTACAATCTCTGACCAAATACAACGATTTTGGACCCTGCAATACGCTACGCACCACTGGAGGAATGTGAAGATACGGTGGTATAATCAATGCTTCCCAGCAAGGTTGTACTTTCAAACTGGCAGCTGGCCAAAACTTGCATGTTTGCATTCACAGTAATTATTTTTTCAAGTGATTAGGAGTCAAATAATTAGTGACATAAAATGTCAAAAATTCTTCTTAACAAAGTCGACTGCGGTGCGGGAGGTTATGAGCAAACTGATCTCCTTTCCTCAGTGTCCGAGTGCCGCTGCACTGCCCATGAGAGAGGCACAGACAGGATGGGGGGAATACGATGATCAAAACAAACTGCAGCAAGGGCAACAACACTCACGCTGGATAAGAATAAAGAAGTACTTGTTCTGCAGTCCAGAGGGGGGTTAGGAAGTCAAGGCAACTGGTAAGAGGGCAGAAGTAATGGTGTGGCTTTCAGAGCACCACATATTTTCCCTGGTGAGAAGCTCTCCATAGCATCACTGAAGTTCAAGTACTTTTTGCACAGGACATAAAAAAAAAAAAAAAAAAAAAAAAAAAGCATCCATTGGCCTCCCGTACGCATTAAGACACGGGAACCAGGCTCATAAAAGGAGTGAGCCATTTTCTACAAACGCAACCACCCGTCCTTCTGTTGTCAGAGCGGGTAAAATGAGCATCGAGGCTTTTGTCTCCATGAAGAGTTGAGAGGAAATAATAGTACCTCAAAACACTGTAAGAAAAAAAGAAGTAGAATTACTGATCACTTCCTCTAGACTGTAAAGTATTTGGGAATAAGTACCTGAGCCAGAAGGAAAAAGGAAGACTAATCGGCACAACCGTGACAAAGAACTCCACCAACCATCCTTTCCTTCCTTTCGCCCCACTCAGCACCCCAGGATTCCCACTTTTTGACAGCGTAAGTGTCAGGCGAAGGCTAACTTCACATTAAACGCAGCCTGAAGAAGTCCTAAAGAAATCGATAGCTCCAGAAGCTAAGATGGAAGATTACGTTTGTGTAAAGACATCAACGGCACTGAAGCAGGAGCCCGAAGAGGGGAGGCCGGTGCTGCCGGCGCACAGCTCACCCAGCCTGGCAGACAGAGCGGGACCAGAGCTACCACAGGACGAACAAAAGTCGAAATGATTTCCCAAATCTAATTTGACGGGTAGCGTCTTCCCCAAATGCAAAGTATTGAAGGGTCTTTTCTCCCGAAGAAAGGAAAACTTGGGGACAATCATAGAATCATCAAACAGTTTAGGTTGGAAAGGACCTTGAAGATCATGGAGTTCCAGCCCCCCTGCCCTGGGCACAGACACCTCCCCCCAGCCCAGGTTGCCCACGGCCACCTCCAGCCTGGCCTTGAACACCTCCAGGGATGGGGCCTCAACAACCTCTCGGGGCACCCTGTGCCAGGGCCTCACCCCCCTCACAGGGAAAAACTTCTTCCTAATGTTCCATCTGAACCTGCCCTCTTCTAGTTTAAAGCCATTCCCCTAGATTTGGTTAGAATTTATAAATAGAAAATGCGAGTGCAGACCAATGCTCCCATGACACTTCATGAAGACATTGAGAAACACCAGAGACTTTAGCAAGAAGCGAGCAGCACTGCTGGGAGTTCAAAAGGCACATTTTACCAATTCTGTCAGCAATAAATTGAGATCCTGAAGGTGGAGAAATGGCTGAAGATTTCCGTAGGATGATACTGGCAGCAGATGCCTTTGATGCCCAAGCATAATAAATAGTCCAAAAGAAATTAAGCAGCAGGCAAGCGCAGAGACAGATTTGTTACCTGTTACCTACGGGGGGGGAGGGAATCCATTCCAACTTTTCAATATGAAGGATGCCTTGGTCTGAGACAGGATATTTTGTAGCTTTGCAAAGTACGTTAGGTTAAAGATAAATCAATGTCCTGTTATCTAAGCCAGAACTGAAGTTGCTTCAGACTGAAATTCGAGGTAAGTTACCTGGCACTAGAAGGTCCAGTGACTCTGGCGAAAGATACGGCGACATGTTTCATTATCAGCCAGGTCTTTGTCCCATCCCTACTGGGTAATTTTGTTTACAGATGGATCCATTAGGCCATCCAAGGAGTTGAAGATGAAGCCATTTGCAGAGGAGGTGATAAGAGGGCATTTGAGTGTGCAAGGACTATTGGGAGAGCGTCTGAGGTCTGCGTTGGGCTGAGGGCCCAAGACCTGCAACCGTTCCACGTACATCGCCTACTGGAACAGTCCCTGAACTCACCTAATCCTCAGTTTTGCTTGCAGCCAAAGCACAACGTTTTACACCCAAAGAGAGCGAAGTGGCGTGGATCGTCACCGTCATACAATCCTGGAGCAAAACGGTGACTCCACGTTGGTACCAAAGCCAAACCTGACCCACCAGCTTCCCAACACAACTGATTCCGGACTAATCCGCACAACTCAGACTACCTCACTTCAAAGACCATCCCGCTTTTGCAGCCATACCACCCAAGCTGCAATATTTGGCAGCGTCAGTGGCAGCCTGCCCTCGCTTTACAAAATATTACACTAGAAGAGGAAACTCCTCTGCCAGGAGTCAACTCGCTCAAGGGAAAGTCTGACCTTGTCTGATGCTGTCCATCAGCAATGAGAAGGGCAGGTACACAGTACGGGGAAGGTCTCTGATGATACAGAGATACAAGAAAGTCTCACATCAAGCACTTAAGACACATCTGCCCAGATGTGGAAGAAAAGGAAGCTTTACACTGATCCGTGTAGGCCCATCACCCACAGTTTCAAAACCAGCAGGGTTGGTTTCCTTGTGTCCATAGTTACTCACCAGCAAGACAGAAGGCTATAAATATTCAATAAGCTGAAGTATTAGCACAAAAAAGTTCCTGTTTCCCAACAGGCCAACTGAAAGCAAGCACTCCTGTTTGACGAGGGAAAACAACTCGTTAAGACTCCCCAGTACCCATCCGGACGTGCAGCCGAAGGTGCCAGGCTGCAGGAGATTCTGCTGCTGAAGTGTCTGATGTGAAACACACTTCAGGGACTATCTAGGTTTTACGTTTTGGCAGTAGCTGCAACACTTCAAATTGGACGGTTCTTCACATAAACAGAATTTGGATCACTTAAAGCCTTTTTCCCTTTTTATTTTTCCCCCAGACAGATGAAACAAAACCCCAGGTTGTAAACAGAGGTTGGTTGTTGGTAGAGCACATCAGGAAGCTTCAAGAATACCATTATCTGAAATTATTTAACAGTTAAAACACATGGAATTCGTATTATTTTCAGTTCTTGAGCATCTCTCTTTTGACAAGAAGGTTCAATAAACCCTAAATTGTAATCCCAGCTACAACTTTCAGCGCGCAGCAAACCCAACTAGACCTAACGGCAAATGGTCTACAGCTCATCCCAAACAGAGAGACGCACCTGAAAGTCTAAAAACACCTTCATTATTCCCCTCTCAGCAGCAGAATTTCAGGCCGGGGGGGGGATGCTTTGTTTCGTTTTGTTTTACTTGGGGTGGGGGGTGGTGTTAAGTTTTCGATGGTTAATCCAGGCATTTATTCTGAAGCTGCTTCCCCCTCTCAATACGGCAGAAGGAACCAGCACTGTCCTCCCAAGAGGAGCGCGAGAAAAGTCAATCGCTTCCATAGCAACCGACGTACCAAATTGCCACGACTCTCTTCTGCAATTAGGGCTGATCACAACGATTTCCCATTCCCTTCAGGTCAGTGGGCTTCATAATGCTGGGACAACCACAGGATTCAACAGTAAAACCCTTTGTCAGGCCGTGGATGGGTTGATTATTCCCTCGCCTTCCTCCCAATTCATCACTGTCCACTATGACAGAGGTTGGACAAGGATCCTGCTGGCTGAATTTGTTTGGGGTTTTGTGGGGTTTTTTGGCTCATTGCCTGTATTTTCCCCATGAAAAATCCGAGTACAACGCTGTTTCATGCATTCCCTGTTAAAGGCCTTTTTTTCTAACACCTGAGAAACGCTTTGTTGTGTTTAAGAGAAGTGTGTAAAACGAAAAATACACATTTTACACGATGAAAAGAAAGAAGCGGCAGCAGCAGCAAGCAGATGTCAACCTCAACGATTCTTTAACCAAAGAACGAGAAAAAGGAGCGGCGAGATGAACATAAACGCCGCTGGGATGGTAAATCACCCTTCGCTGGCCGTGGCGGCGGCTCCGCCGCGGTGCCTAACTCAATTAGGGATGGAAACAGATGCCCGCCGGCCTGATGGGCAACAAGCAAACATCCCCTGACCAGACATTGAAGATTTGTGTCCCAAAATTTCAGAAGAAGAATTTAATCAAATTAAAAGATAACGTCGTAACACACTTAGCCCTTGAAACATAACGACAAGGTAATAAATCACGCAAAATGCAACTGCAAACATTGATCTAAGACAAAAGGCAATTACCTGAGAGCACCATCCATCTCCGGCTGTTTCCAATAGGTTTCCTGAGCGCTTATAAGTCAAACCGTGTTTTAGCTACCAGGAGAAAAACGAAAAGCCCTTCAAAGAAAGATGCCCTCGTGACACACAACTAAGCAGAACCAAGAAGCCGGGACACCATTCACCACAGCAGCAGTGGCACTCGGCAGGAGGAGTGGGGTGTGACAAATTTGGGGTAAAAAAAAAAAAAAAAAATTACACATGAAATGGCGAATCATAACACCATTACAGAAAAAGTTTAACAGTTGATCAACAGAGGTTTGAAGGTCAACTCCTGCTCTTCCATGTTATCCCCCTTAAAGGGCAATGATGGCCGGGTCATCCCTGAGCTCTGCCGCTGACTTCGAAAGTTTGAGAAGAAGGAAAACGCGAACGCCTCTGCAGGATGGGAGCAGGGACGGGGCGGGAGGATGGACCAAACTCCTTTCAGACCCTCCTTATAAAGTCACTACTGAGTCAGGAAACAAGGAACAGCTCCTGCTCCGCCACAGGTACTCCAAGTCAAGAAGAGCTTGACTGAACTCTAAATGACCACTGCAATCACAAAAACTTTTACAGAAATATAATTCTGATAGAAACGTGTTTCTCAAAGCCATGAAACAGGTTTTTTTTGTCATTATCATAAATGCAACAACTATAAAATGTGGTCCAACTTCGTTCCAAAAAACATTTTATACCAAGCTTAAAGCTTTACTATGCCCTTCCTGTTAGACCTTCCCTCAAAACTCACTAGCCACCTAATTCTTCTTTTTTCTCCCTCAAATTTAAGATGTCCGGAGCGCATCACCTCGTACCCCGATCCACACTGGAAGATGTGAAGAGCAGCGCCTCCCCGCAGCAGCACGAGAGGCCAAGCGGTGGCACGGTGGTGGCTCAGGAAACCACCTCCCCGGAACGTGCGGAGATTCATCTGAAGCCTTAAAATAAACATTTCGGCATTGAGCAAAATTTCATCTCCAGGCATCTCAAATTGAAATCATCATTTCTATATGCAGAGTAGATAATGTTCTCTCCTCATTGCTCTTTAGTGTTTTAAACCGCCTTTAAGTGTATAATTAATTACATTACTTGTCAGGGATCACTTTACAAACTCCTCCACCTCCACTCCATTGCCAGGCTCTAGCATACCTTCAGCCTTGGGTTTTTTCCTTCTTTTAACTCATATCATCATCCCTGGAGACACTCGGGATTTAACGCTGTGTGTGAACACCCTGCGCAGGACGTACACGTTTCAGAGGAGGGTTAAAATAAGCCTAACACAGAAGAAAGGAGCTGTGTTTCCTTGAAAAACTGATTGCAGGCAGTGGAAGGACTCAGCTCCTCTTCCTCCACCTTCCCAGCAGGAGCTGGACGCTACGTGCAGACTCGAAGTCCTTTGGTCCCTCGAGTTGTCCAGATCTTTGTTCTTTCTTTTCTTCTTTACACAAGGATCCTTCCCCAGCCACCTCCTCCTTTCAGAAGATCCGAGGGCTGGAGCCGCTCTGCTGGGAGGACGGGCTGGGAGAGGTGGGGGGGTTCAGCCTGGAGAAGAGAAGGCTCCGGGGAGACCTCAGAGCCCCTTCCAGTGCCTAAAGGGGCTCCAGGAGAGCTGGGGAGGGACTCTGGATCAGGGAGTGGAGCCATGGGATGAGGGGGAACGGTTTTAAACTGAAAGAGGGGAGATTGAGATGAGATATGAGGAGGAAATTCTCTCCTGTGCGGGCGGTGAGCCCCTGGCGCAGGGTGCCCCGAGAAGCTGTGGCTACCCCATCCCTGGAGGTGGTCAAGGCCGGGTTGGACGGGGCTGGGAGCAACCTGAGCTGGGGGGAGGTGTCCCTGCCCAGGGCTGGGGATGGGACTGGATGGTCTTTAAGGTCCCTTCCAACCCAAACCATTCTGGGATTCTATGATTCTTTCCTAGGTCTCGTCTCCTGAGCTCCTTTAATCATACAATCATAATCCCACCTCCTAGCCCAGCAAAACCTCCAGCCCTCACGTTACCGCTGTTTTCACAGCAGGAACCATAAATCCAGGCAGGTAACGTGTAATCCATTTCTCTTGTAGAAGATGGGTACACAGCCATGGCGCGACTGCCGGCCAGCGCCTCGGGGTGGGGGGCAGAAGGGAGGAGCTGCAGCACTGCAAGAAGAAAACTTCACGAATGTCCTTCTCTGAGCAGCTTCAGAGACCCTTCCCCAGGTGATTCCCCCATCCCCGCTCCACCTGCACGTCTCCCCCTGTACAAACCCGGCCGAGCTCTTCCGAGGGCGCAGCCCCCTGCCTGGGGCAAAGGCAGGCTGCCCGCCAGGCACCGAGCACACACGGACCCCAGGGACGGGGGGGCCCAGCAGAGCAGCGCGTTCGAGCAATCCAAAACCCCTCACTTGAAGTTTCCACCTTCACTCCGAGTTAGTGCTGTTCACCAGCAGGTACTATGACAACTCTCTCACCTTTTTTTCCTTCCTTAACAACGCTTCGTGTTTCTTCAATAATACTTTTCAAGGCAGTAGGAAACTCCACTTTTCCTTTCCGATCCCTACGCTACCAGCAAGAGAAGGAGATCAAAAAGCCAAAAAAAACCCAAACCCCAAAGGGCAGATCACCTTTTCTGCACCCACTCCTGGTCCTGGCAGCAGTCCTGTCCTGCAAACCACGCTGGTGAGCAAGAGGGAACGGGCACAAACTGGAGCAGAGGAAGTTCCATCTGCACCTGAGGAGGGACTTCTCTCCTGTGCGGGCGGCAGAGCACTGGCACAGCTGCCCAGAGAGGGGGGAGTCTCCCCCTCTGGAGCCATTCCAAACCCGCCTGGAGGTGTCCTGTGCCACTGCTGGAGGTGCCCCTGCTCTGGCGGGGGGTGGCACTGGGGGGGCTCCAGAGGGCCCTTCCAGTCCCGACCAGATCCCCGACCAGTCTGGGATGCGGTGAGTGGCACTGGGGCAGGGGGCAGACACACGTGCACGCACGCCGGCACACTGCGACGCACGACATGGAAATGCGGAATCGATGCTTTTTAAGCCAAATTTACAATTCAATTATAATTCTCTGTGGATGCAATCATAACAAGTTTGTAATTATTAACAATTATAAACACGACAGTAGAAGCTATTTAGTCAGAAGAAAGGGCTGCAACAGCAAAATTTTAATTGTAATTCATGATGACTGAAAAAGAAGGAGCACTTCTGACAGCAACTATGGCCTCAAAGGAGGCACTTCCAAGCACAGGGACTGTCCTTTTTTTTCTTTTTTTCTTTTTTTTTTTTTTTCCCTAAGACAACTCCTCTTTCAAACACAATACATTAAAGAAAGCCCACACGCAGAATCTGGACAACATTCAATTAATTCCTCCAACTGTGAATACTCTATAAGCTCACCATCTACCCAAATAAACGATACCCTGATTTCAGAGATTCATTTATTACTATAACCTTTTCTACTGTAGCTACAGATTTAAGAGGAAGATGTCACGTATTTACATGCCATTTCAAAACACTCGACATCCTTTTACCCCATCCAAGGCCTATGCTGAACATGGGTCCCTGCGGTTCATGAACCAGGGAAAACCAGGGGAGAAAACTGCAGAATTTAGGAAAAAAACCCACTGAAACACTCGCTGGTGCTGCCGCTTTCAGACGGCGCTGGTCCCAGCCTCCTCCGAGGGCAGCACCTCCACCGCAGCAGCCAGCGCCCCCCCCCCCCTCCCGCCAGGTCACCACTTCCAATTTAGGAAGAATCTGGGGACCGATACCGAGCCGGCGGCGAGACGCCGCTATATAAAGCTTTAACAGCATTCGCACATCTGCGTGAGCTCTGTCCGGGCTCGAGGGGACGTACGCAACCGCCTGCCCGAAGCGCCAGCCGCACACGGGGTTAAGCCAGGGAGGGACACGACCCACTTCTATTTATGTTTCAACCAGAGACCTCCAGGCAAGAGGTAGCCTTTAAGAGGAATTACTACAGGATACATAAATTCCAACCTATTTCTTTAAAAAAAAAAAAAAAAAAACATAAATCATAAAAGCGATATTCTTGGATGCAGGTAAACAAGATCCCATGGTTTCGCATGAGTTGATTTAATGATATTTCCAAAATGCGGTTTTATTCCAGCCTCTCTGAAGACCAGCATTAAAAATTAAATTGGAGGAGGTATGTTTATTGGACCGTTTTTATCTTCTGAAAAGCAACGCTCTAGATCTTCTAAATTATTATGAGGGGAGAGCAGCCACGAGGGCGGCCCGGAACACACGCCAAACTGCACGTGACAAATGTAAACGGGTATCGGTCAGAAAGCAATACTGCTTCGAGTTTCCGAGTCGATACAACGTGGCTGGGGAAGGTCCAAATCAACCATCTCTAAGACAGAGCCGTTACCACATTGCCCGTCCTCCCTCGTTTACCGCAGCGCCGTTGCATGCAGCTTACCGGGGCAGTAGGCATCGACGTCCAGTTTCTGTGCCGAAGCAAGCGTTGGCGAGCCCAGCTCAGACTCGGGGATTCGAGGGCTCTCAACAAACTTTGCTTTCCTCAAAGGGGCTAAAGAGAAGGAGGGGGAGAGAGAAAGAGAGGTCATGAGTAAGGGAAATAGCAAGCAACAGATGGAAGCACTTAACTAAACGACACTGTCAGACTCATATCAGGTTACCCCTTTTTTTTTTTTTTCCAGAAAAAAAAAAAAAAAATTATCTGCATTCTTTACAAAGGAGATGGCTCTTGTTAAAACTTTCAAACTGTACAGCCTTACTTGAAAGTGAGCGAGCATTGAGGCACATTCTTGATGCTCTTAAACACTTCCCTTTTTCCTACTTTATTAAATCAGTTTTTTTTTATAGGAAGCAAACAGGCCTGGATTCAGCAACTGTAGAAAAGCCAAGATCACGGGGAGGTACACAGAGCCCATCAGGGTTAAGATATTTAGCTATAAATATCTAAAGTCAGTTCACAAATTCTGTGTTCAGTAATTGTTTCCTTTGAACATAAAATTTCAGTTTCAAAACATTCCGAATGTCTGACCAAACGGATTTGCTGTTCAACACAACAGATCACAGTAAAGCTAATGCCGTCCAAGACAAAAAACGAGCACTCCACTTTTATCCTTACAAATCCAGAAAAGATTCGAGAGACTTAAATAAAGAACAGGGAAAAGGTAAAACTGTCTGTAACAAAGCAGTACCGAACAGCAGTGCCGGAGAAGTTGGAGTTTTCCACATTTTAACAGTCTGAATTTGAAAAGACACAAAGTTCTGCGCAATGTTTGTTTGTAACGAAATAATTACCAAAACACTTTTGCTAATACGTTTTTAAAGAGATATTCCTGCCAGGCGAGAGAAATAGAACCAGTGAATAAGTTATACGTAGGGGTTATTATATTACATTTCAAAGTTAAACTCACACGCCCATTAAAGCGGAGGGCTAATGCGAAAAGCCACTCCGCAGAGGGCAGCGGGGGTCGGCACGCTTCACCCGCAACAGCCGCCATTCCTTGTGCCTCATTTAGATTTATAGCTCTCTCTCCTGCAAATTAAATTTGGGATCTGAAACTCAAGATATGGGGACGGGACGTTTGTTCTCCTGCACCTCCCGCAGTAAAAGCTCCGCAGGTCGGACGATGACCTCCGCGGCTGCAATAAATGCGGGGCTCCCGAGGAGGCCGCAGGCAGGCCCCGCCGGCCCCGCGGCTGGAAAGGCCCAGCCGGGCCGCTGGTGGGCAACCAGACAGGCTCCGCGCTGCTCCCGCGACCTGGGCCGGCACATAAACCACCACGGGGAGTTTTAACAGGGGCGGGGGGAGGGACCTGAGGTAAAGTTGGGGGGTTTTTTTTCAATAGAAAGTCCCTGAGAAGGGGAATACAGCCAAGGAATCAGCCCCCCGCTGCACCCAGCCTTTCCCCGAACGATCCGTCCCAGGAGATCCGATCCGACCCGATGGGGGAAAAAAAGGCACCACCATTCCGCAGAAGAAACTGCTGGATGAATATTAGCCGTATTGACGGCACATTCCCTTCCAGAGCCCACAGGGCCCGGGGTAACGCGAGCCGGGCCGGGCAGGAGGAACGCGGGAGCCGCCGGAGACACGGGGCAGCCCCAGGGCCCCCTCTCCCCCCGGACCCGCCACGTCCCACCGGCACGAGCAGCAGACGGACGCCAGCCCGGCTCAGACACACAGCCTCATGCTTAACGCCACGAGCCGCTCGTTAATTGTATTATAAAAACCCACCCCAAAACAACCCCCCCACGCCCCCCCACACATGCACCCCGTCGGCTCGCAAAGCCGCCAACTGCAGTGAAAAAATTATTTGCAGAAATAACGATCTTGTGCCAGATACTGATGTAACGAAAACAGGCCAATATTGATTCGATTATTACTACGGCATGAAAATTGTTTAGAATAATAATTCTGCATAGGCCAATCTACTAATATTTCATTTGTGACTGAAGTTTTAACAAATATGTTTAATTCAAATGTTTTACCACAGCCCCAGTAACAGCCATTTTCATGATGTATATTAGAAATAGCTCGTCTGTTCTTTCTTCAACATCTCTGGCTAACGCTAGAACCATAAATCACGCGATGCGACACTGGGCAACGCTCGTTTTGTTGGGCAACACAGAGCGAACACGGTTCTCCCAGCTCAAGGGATGGGAACGGCTGGAAGGGGCTCGTCAGTAGAAGGCTTTGCACCTGAGATGACCTCAGTGACCATCCCATGGGGGAAGGAGACATCTGACCACGCGTGGGCCGATGGTCCCGACTCCGCCGCTTGTGGTGCGGACTCAGGGCCGCCGGAGACGCAGAATCTGCCTGTTCCCACAGACCGGCACCCAACTGGTCAGCTCCCACCCGCAAGGGGCGAAGGCGGCAATCTCCGCTTCGGAGTGGCTTTTATTTCTGCAAAACTCCTGGTGCTCGCCCGATTACCTCCTGCCTTCTCCAGAGAGCAGAAGCCATCAGCGCGTGGATTCACCAAGTTGACCACCTATTTTCCTTTCGAGGACAATGAAGAACTTCCTATCAGAAACATGGTGAGTTCTCACTGTCCTGCCAGTTTAGTCATACATGTCATTTTACAGTATTTCTGGTTTTATTCCCTAAAATGCATGACTTCAGTCTTAAAAATGCGTGTTACCACCGGGCAAGACACGCGATGTCAACATGACTTAGAGAAAACAGTTTACTTTAAAAGGCTCAAGTCAATATAATCATCTCAGTGTAACAGCAGATCGGGAAAAAGCTACACAGCAAAGTTTCTTTTATTCCCGATATTCTGAACCTGAAAAAGACAAAAAGCCCTCCTAACTCATCTGTAACCCGATTACACGAAAGGAGGATTTTCACGTAAAAGAATTAAGCGCTCCTGACTCCCGTCCAAATGAAGATTATCCTGACAGATACATATTTGGGCATTAGTTTTCTACTGGAATAAATAACAAATGGAAACGCCATAAATTCAGAAATCTGTTTTGCCATTTTTTAGCCAACCGTTAAAGGATAACACTGATCTCTTTATGTAAGTGACTTTCCACGCACAACAGCTTGCCTATGTCCTCACAGCTCCCGTGAGCACGGGCAAATCCTGCCATCCAACTCATGGGATGAGTATGGCGCGTACTATAAAAACTAACAAAAGCAGGAAAATAATTATTTGAAGTATTCTATACCCGCTTCTGTCCATTAGGCCTCTTATTTCTTATAAGATTTTTCCGTACGAAACAGGGCAGCTCTTGGCGTTAAAAAGCATTGAAACAGCCCTTCCTGGTGACACAAATGCTACTTTTTGAGCAGAGAACAGTACTTCTTCCAAACCTACCGGAAAAAAGGCATATTTGCAAATAACCAGTTATAAAAATATAAGGAATTTCAATGAAGAGGTTAGTAGTTACTAACGCCATCGTTCCAGAACTGCCAAACGCACACTTAATTCGGAAAGCCACCCCGGTCACAGCCAGCCCGCAGTCACAACCCCGGCACCCGGGTGCCACCAGCCGGTGGGGGCCCATGGCCCGGGGGCCGATGGCAGTGGCCCGGGCTGGACGCACGCCCAAGGGGCTGCTGTCCTGCCAAGAGCCCGATGACAAACATGACACTGGCGACATATGAGACTCACTGCTACTAATGTAGGAAATGAAATTTAAACAGCTAGGGAAGTTATTTAAAACAAATACTGCCCTTTTGGGGGCAGTTCTTAGCGAGACGAACCCCCGTCGGTATCCAAGCCAGTAGAGCTAAACTGAAAATCCTTCCTTCAGTTCAAATAAAATTCTCATTTGACTTTGACAGCGACTTTTCCTGCGCGAGGAAAGCGACGGTAATTCTAGGGTAGGAATTAAACACGTAATGCAAAACAATTACCAGGGCAGGCATTCGGAAAGTTTAATTAGCTGCCTCGTTTCTGACACTTTCTGCAGCAGGTGGTCTATCTTCCAGCGGGGACGAAGATATAAATTATTTGCTTCTTGGTTTCTGTGCTAATTCTCCTTACTATCCACACGGATGCTGGAAGTACAATGCTGTCACTAATGACTGAATCCCGGTCTCCAAAAGAGACAGGAGTCTAAACTAGTTGTAAAATTTCGGAAAAAAAAAAAACAAACGTGTGTTTGAGAGAAACCGCCCTTCTAAAAAGGGACGGATTCTGTTATCTGGGATTTGGGATTGCCTACTGATTATTAACCCGGAGGCGGCCTCCCCTACCAGAAGAGCTGTGCCACGGGAGATGCAGCGGCTGCAGCGCAGAGAGTGGCCGACCACCCCCAACGCTGCTTCGTCAGCGGAGATGGGAGATGCTCCGTTTGCTCTTCTCCAATGACAGAAGAGAAATAATCTCGTCACCTAACACTACAGCCAGGAACGAATTAAAAAGCATTTATAAGCAAACATGTACCTAGCACAGATGCACAGGACCGCAGTAAAGCCCCATCAAACTAAAATTGGGGAAAATACTGTATGAGAAGCCACACAGTCAAGCAGCCTGCAGAGGTTTTTTAAAAGTCTCTTTAAAAAATGTATTTGGAAAGCATGCCCACCTGAGAAACAGAAACCATCAGCCCAATTCATAATATTCCTCAAACTTGTACGCCCGCACCAGTTACCCCTGAAGCTCTCGTTCCCGAGGCCGGAACCACGGCAGAGCTGCGCGGCCCCTCCGACACCGAAAACACTTCAAACATCAGGAGCTGTCGACGGGTTATCCTTCTGTACATCCCTGTGGAGCACTGAGGTCAACTGTGGTGCTGTTTGCGACCAGCGCCAAGCATCTAATCTACCACCAAACAAAAACAAACCAAAGAATAACCAGGATGTGTTTATTCTTTCAGAGTCATCACTTTATCTCCATTAGCACCGTGTTCTAGTTCAGCCTATTGAGCTTCCTAACGCTACTGCATCTTCTATGTTGCCATTTCATAATGTCACATAATTTATAGACAAGTTAGTGCTTTAATTAAAAAAAAAGGTTTTCTTTAGATTAAAAGGCATTGACAAAAGGAAATTATCATGGATTAGCAAGAGGCTTCATCTACTAAATTCAGTTTCAGCTCTGAAAGGAGTGTTTCACTAAAAAAGGGTTATTAACATCTAATGATCTGACTGACAAAGCGTTCTTCCAGGCAGCAATTTCAGTAGATCTGAACTCATTCCACGGTTTGACTACAAGATACATACACCTGTACGTCTGTGTGTGTGTGCATACGCCCATATAGACAGACAAACCCCCAATCTACCTACGGACAAGGAAGATGCTGGAGGAAACACGGACTCTCTTTCACAGCAGTCAGGGCTGGAAGGTCCCTCTGGAGCCCCCCCAGTGCCACCCCCCGCCAGAGCAGGGGCACCTCCAGCAGTGGCACAGGACACGTCCAGGCGGGTTTGGAAAGGCTCCAGAGGGGGAGACTCCCCCCCTCTCTGGGCAGCTGTGCCAGTGCTCTGCCGCCCGCACAGGAGAGAAGTCCCTCCTCAGGTTCAGATGGAACTTCCTCTGCTCCAGTTTGTGCCCGGTCCCTCTTGTCCCGTCACTGGGCACCACTGAACAAAGACTGTTCCCACCCCCCAGCACCCGCCCTTTGGGGATTGATAAGCGTTGATAAGATCCCCCCTCAGTCTTCTCTTCTCCAGACTGCAAAGCCCCACGTGCCTCATCCTGTCCTCATCAGAGAGATGCTCCACTCCCCTCATCATCTCCGCAGCCCTTTGCTGGACCCTCTCCAGCAGTTCCCTGTCCCTCTTGACCCGGGGAGCCCCGAACTGGACACAGCACTCCAGATGTGGCCTCCCCAGGGCAGAGCAGAGGGGGAGGATGACCTCCCTCGCCCCGCTGGCCACGCTCTGCTTGATGCCCCCCAGGATGCCATTGGCCTTCTTGGCCACCAGGGCACATTGCTGCCTCATGGACATCCCATTGTCCACCAGGACTCCCAGGTCCCTTTGCACAGAGCTGCTCTCCGGGAGGTCAGCCCCCAGCCTGTACTGGTGCACAAACACTGGACTGACCATCCCAGGGCAGCTGAGAGCCTCTCCCTGTATCGGCTCCTCACGAGCGTTAGAGGAATGTACGTTACGGAGCCCTGAACCACGTGAACACCCACCACTACAGCTTCCTGTTACGCACGCTCCCACGCGTCATCGCTATCAACACAACCCAGCGTGGCCACATGCCTCAGCTCTCGCCACCCTCTCCACGGGGCAGGGTCCGGCCAAGGAGCTCGGCTCAAAATCAGCTTTTCGCCCCAGTTTTTGTCGTCTCTCTGCCTTACACACAAGTACAGCTGCATTTCAGCTCTGCTTTGAGCCTTCCTCTGCCAGAAGAGGATGAACTCATGAAATTTGCTAACTTTGCATAAAAATACTGGTTTTATCACAGGCTGAAAAAGTGTCACCTATGACAGCACCGCGCGAGCCACTCTCTGTGTCCCGCACACCCATCTCTGGCCACTGGTTCAGCCATAGAGGAGCTGAATTTTGCACTTAAAACATTGTATTTGTGAATATTGTAAGCGCAATATTATAACAAATTCTGCACGGAGAAACCCCCCAAAAGCACAAGCTTTTACAAAATCCCGCCCAAGTCAGGCTGCGCTGGGAAGAGCCGGAGCACCGGTTTGAAAAGCAAACTTTGGAAATTGGTATTTAAAGAGAGCAGAAGTGGGCGCTTTGCGCATCATCCCTTCCCCACCTATAGCTAATAACGACGGACGGCGCCGTGCCAAAGGCTGACTCACGTGCTGGAACCTGCCCAACGGCTACGTAACGCTGCGCAGAGTAGACTTTATTGAAGTCTCCCTCGTCTTAAAATGTTTTAAGTGCTGCAGTGCTATTGATCCACGGAGCTCCTGGAACGAATAACTGTCAGATTCAACACAGCTGGACTACACCCAAAACACGAGAGATGCAGCTTTCGGCGCTGCCTCTGATCCCAAATGAGTCTTTATTTTGCTGAGGTAAGAGAAAATTACAGACCACATGATTATTTTTGCTGTGGCACTAATATGCCAGCTATGCGCAATTAGGATTTTTAGGTATAAATTAAAAAAAAAAAAAAAAAAATCATTACAATTAAAATAGTGACACTGCAGGTTAACATCCTTCTTTAGATAATCCAGCATTATTTTACAGAAACCATTGTGTACCACTCGCGTTTTTTTTCCCTTCTGTTATGTGAGAGTATAAAAGCTTTTTTAATTACGTTTTAAAGCCCCTCTCCTTTCATCACCGGGTTATCGCAGCATCGTGGGTAGGGCAGAACATACAAGTAGCGAGAACAATGTGGTGTCTGGAAACACCGTGCTTGTTCCAAAACTTTCAGAAAACATGTTTAGTTTAGGAGATAAGCTCCTAAAACAAGAAAATTGAAGGAAATGAAGGTGGAAAGAGGAATAGAGAAAAAAAAAAAAAAAAAAAAAAAAACCAAACCAAAAAAAAACAGGAAGAGAGTCCAGCGAGCTGGTCATGGAAGTAAAGCAATGGGAAAGGAGAGGTAAAATCTATCAAAGGAAGAGTAAAAAAAAAAAAAAAAAAATCAAAAACTCTCTTAATCAAAATATTCTTTAAACTGAAAGAGGTCAGTAAACATGAAGGTTTTGCCTATTTTGCCTATTGCTTCTGAAATGATTTTTGTGAAAATGAGGAATAACCTTCTCTGGGGGAGTGGAGTCTCAATCTTGTGGGACCACAGAGACCTACGGGAAAATTACTTCGCCTCTGTGCCTCTCTCCAGCTGAAGAGCTCCGGACACGGCACAGGCGACACCAGCAAGCCACGGCGGTCGTGGCACACAAAGGTGTTCGGTGACACCAGAAAGGAATGAGCCTTCTGAAAAAGTATTTAAATTAAATCAAATTCTAACTCATCTTTCTTAAATTATTACCGCCTCTCCCAAATAAAAACAAGTAATTGATCGCAATCGCCTTCTGCACGAATAGGCACTCCTAATCAATTTTCAAGGGAGAAAATAACTTGGTTTTGAAAGGCTTATATGTATTTTACATATATACAGAATAAAATAACACAGATTGCTGTGTGAAGTGTTCAATAATGGCTCGTATAATGATGTTTGCAATAAATTGGCATATTCCAAAAGAAAATAATGCCGCCTAAAATACTAACCTGTATGCAGTCCGCGCTGCCAGAAAGAATTTTAGCTCAATTCCCAGTTTGCTTATTAGCATGCAACTATTTTCTGCCGTTTTGAGTAAACGGAATAGCAATTTGTTATCAAACTTATCACTGCTGGGGACAACAGACAGCAAAGCAGCCCTCTCCTGGGTCAGCCCAAGCGGTTTAGTTTTGGGTCAGACCAGTGGGAGCATCCCAGCACGGAGCTGTTGAGCAGCTGCTGCCTGGAATACTCTGGCAAGGAAAAAAGTTGCTCCTATTAATGATCCCAGAAAGGGAAAAAAAAAAAAAAAAAAAAAAATCTCTCTTTCCCCGTAGATAAGTTTATTTCCAACGTGGACTGCCAAAACGTCTTTATCCCCGTAGGGGAGACGGCTTTGAGGAGAAGCCAGTTATTTAATTAACATATAGACGTGGCAGGAGGAGGATACGGTACTTTCATCTTTCCGCTCAAACTTGTCAAATTGTTTTTGACTCCTCGGAGCTGTGTCACAGTCGTAGACTTCTCCACGTCATTTCCCATCTAAAATTCTTCTTTTCAGCATCTTCTGAAGTCTTTCAAAATTGCCTCTTTCAGAAGAAATTCCTCATGTGTGACTCAAGGTAGAAACTTGTGTATAAGAGGAGGAGGATGAAAGAAGAGAGAGCAAGTCAGCACCGCTTGCTCCAGCTTTCTAAGTCAGCCTGTTACGAAAATAACCAATTCCCCCACTGACATTTTTCATAAATTTCTATTGCAGTCAGTTTTCCTTTTCAAGTTTCAGACTTTGGCTACACTGAAAAAAAACCCAGAGTGAATGAAGACCTGGGACGACAGGGTGAAATCACGTCATCAAAATTCTGAGCTTACGGAAGATCTGCTCAAATACCCAACGAATCCTCCCAAATGGCACAAACGGGACAGGGTAGAGCTGGAGGGGAAAGCGTTCCTCACCCCCCTCACATCCTTTTTCCCAACAGTTTTATTTCATTAAATGTTAAATTTAAAACAGATGAGAGGAGAGCGCAACCAAACATGAGTGCTGAATCGCGTTATTCCCATTCAATCTCCTGCTATCCTGGAGCTCTTCTTTCAGCAATTCAGTGACTCCAATATTACGCTGGCAGTAAAAACGAGAAAAGCTGTCAAGAATATCTGGATATACTGTGAAGGCCAATTAATCCAAAGAAAGCGGCAAAGAGCTTGGTCACTTTAGTCAAATTATAGGTGACCCCGTTAATTTGCTGGTTAGAAAGAAACCATTTCACCATTTTCTAAACATAAAGCCCAACTCATCAAAAGACAATGCTCAGATTTCAAGATAAACTTTCATGAGAGAAATCACAAACTAATTAAACAACTACTGAAGCAAATACATTTTCCTCTTTTCCGTATGAAGCTGATTGTAAGACAGATCTCAGGAAAAAGCACCCGGTTGCTGCAGTGTCCCCAACAAGAGGCGCTTTTTTTATGGGGCTTTTTTAAATTGTTCATGTTGAACCTGTCAGGCTGTAGAAACCCGTCTGAACATTTAACATCGCTCGATTTATCTCAAGTCATTAGGCAAAAAGAAAATATATTTAATTGAAGATTCTTCCCACAGAAAAAAAGAGCAAGTGCAACAGAACCCCTTCCAAAATAAGGCTGATCTTCCCAGAAGTGTATGTTTTCCTCTTCTGCACAGCTCTTAATTATTTTTTTTTACTTTTATTTTTATTTACACTGAGATCTGACTACAATAAAATCGGAATCACAACGCGTAGCTGTGAAGCCACATTAAACTAGGAAGCGTTCAGAATTGCTGTTCTCCTCCCCTATATTACACCAACGTTATTTTTTCTAGTGCTTGCTCAGGAAACGGTGTGTTCCGGGACCGCCATCCCGCCCGGGAGAAGGGAGCGGGGGGTTCCTGAGCCCGTCTCTAGCAGGGAACACACGACGGCCGGGAAGGAGCACGGGAAGGAGGAGGATGAGAGCGCTGCGCAGTCTCTCGCACGTTGCGATGCCGGGATGTTGAGCCAGAGGTGGCATCCCCCAAAGCCCGCAACTCGTTCATCTTCCATTAATATAACCAGTCACTTTTGGAGATGGGTTTTCGGCATTCCCGAGGCCTCGCGGCACAGCTTCCCGCAAACTCACTACACAGCTTGAAAAAACGCTTTCCGCTTTTGCACTGCTGATCTCATTTCTGAAAGCTCCGGGAAACCATCAACTTGGATTCCCCTCTGCATCAGCGATGATTCTTCCAAGGACATCCCCACAGACTGGCGGAGCCTAACGTCACGGTAACTTTTCCCTAATATATTCTCTTTACCCAGGTGAGCATTAGCCCTGCCCTTCAGACCACTTCCAACTGACTTGTTCCATATGGACATCAGGCCAACAGGTCTGTTGTCTCCCAGAGCTCCCCTGGAGCCCTTTTGAGGACCTGACACCGTAATAACCACCTCTCAGCCACCTGGTGTTAAGCAAGTTATGAACAAGAGGTTACGCAGCAAAGACAGTAATCCCACCCTCGAGCACCTCCTGGTCCTCCTGCTGTGTCTGAGTTTGCTTTCAGGACCTGCTCGACCACTGCTGCCTCCCGCGCCAGCCCCACCGCTGCGGCATTACAGCATCCCAGACTGGTCGGGGTGGGAAGGGCCCTCTGGAGCCCCCCCAGTGCCACCCCCCGCCAGAGCAGGGGCACCTCCAGCAGTGGCACAGGACACCTCCAGGCGGGTTTGGAATGGCTCCAGAGGGGGAGACTCCCCCCCTCTCTGGGCAGCCTCTGCCAGTGCTCTGCCGCCCACACAGGAGAGAAGTCCCTCCTCAGGTTCACATGGAACTTCCTCTGCTCCAGTTTGTGCCCGTTCCCTCTTGTCCCGTCACTGGGCACCACTGAACAAAGACTGTTCCCACCCCCCGGCACCCTCCCTTTGGGGACTGATAAGCGTTGATGAGATCCCCCCTCAGTCTTCCCTCCTCCGCTCCTCCTTTGCAGGCTCCGCACCGATGAGGTCGGTACCCGCTGTCTCTGCTGGGGCTGCCCGGGAGGTCGGGCTGTTCCGAATTTGAGCGCTCCTCTGTTAACATAGCGGTAAAAAACTAAACACTGCCCTAAGCTTGCAAGGGGTCTGAAAAGGAACAACGACAAGGAATTACTCCCTCTAGCCACTGCTGCACGACAGCTGTTTCAGGTGTTTCACAAGCAGCCAAGAAGGCTCAAAGGTGGGCGTCACATCATACAGCCCAACTGAAGGTGAACAGAAGCGGCAGGGGCCAAGGCCGGGAGTACGGCTAAGTTGCCCACAAACAAAATCTAATTCGTTCTCCCACCGTATCCTTAAGATCACACCAAGATATTGTATCTGCAATAAGGCTAAATTGTGGAACACCTGCCATTCAGCGCCCGAGTAACTCCACGGTAAGGCACATACGGGTCTGGATCCTGTTCGCTGTACAGTACACCATTGTTTAGGACCGGGACTACAGAGCATACAAGCTCATATAAACTCATTACTTGATAACAGCACTTAAAATGAAGGCAAAAGATGCGAATAGATAAGGTGATTTTATTTATGCATCAGTCATTCAAATTCCGCTATGCTAAAACTAATTTAGTTGGTTTAGCTGATAAAGGCAGACCTGTAATTACACTGACGTGGAAGCATAATTGTTCAATTGATACAGAACTGTATTTAGGATCCATATTTTTTGCTGGTAGGAGCTTCACGGAATATTACATCCTTCAAATGAAGCTGCTTATCTGGCAAGACACAAGCCTGAATTAGCTGAACTTGTTTGTTAACACTTGAAAAACTGCATTATGCTGTGTTTACGAGGTGGCTTTTTACCTAAGGAAATCACTACCATTCAACCACTTCTAGTTTTCAGTAATTTATTCTTTGCTTTTAAAATTCTTTATTTACTTGTAGAAGTAAACGAGCTGTTAGAACTTTCTGTTCTGAGAAGAGATGACTGCTCATCAGCCTTCCCTTCCGCAGAGGAACAGGGACAAGGAAACACGGCATGCCTAGATGATTTCCTTACAGTATCTAATGAACATGCGATTATTCGTGCGCGCACGGAGAGCTGAAGCCGACCAACCGGACCTGCCTCTGTAAGGGCGCAGGCGGACCCAGGAGAGCAACGCCTCTCTGTGATGGGATTTTTAAACCAAACAATCTCCAGGAGGCTTCGGTGGCACGTGCCTCCTGCCACAGCAGCGGGACGGCCCACGAAGGACCAGGTGCTGTCTAGTCCTTTAAGTGAAAATCGAGTTAACTCTGCTGGGAGGGCAGTGCTCCCAGTGCTCATCTCAGAGCTGGAGAAGCAACAGTCATGGCATGCAACAAGGGCAGTGAGCCAGCCACGTGCCCTGGTGGCCAAGAAGGGTCCAGCAAAGGGCTACAAAGATGAGGAAAGGCTGAGGCACGTGGGGCTTTTTCACCTAGAGAAGACTAAGGGAGGATCTTATCAACGCTTATCAATCCCCAAAGGGAGGGTGCCGGGGGGTGGGAACGGTCTGTGTTCAGTGGTGCCCAGTGACGGGACAAGAGGGAACGGGCACAAACTGGAGCAGAGGAAGTTCCATCTCAACCTGAGGAGGGACTTCTCTCCTGTGCGGGCGGCAGAGCACTGGCACAGCTGCCCAGAGAGGGGGGGAGTCTCCCCCTCTGGAGCCATTCCAAGCCCGCCTGGATGTGTCCTGTGCCACTGCTGGAGGTGCCCCTGCTCTGGCGGGGGGTGGCACTGGGGGGGCTCCAGAGGGCCCTTCCCACCATGACCAGTCAGGGATGCTGTGATTCTGTGACCATTTCTTGAAAGAAACACACCAACGTGGTGAGGTGCCTTCAAAAAACATTTTCTCACTTACACCTACTCACTTCCATGACTGAGAAGATAAAAAGAAAAGTATAACAGGGTAAAAAAACTGTATTCTCCTAAGCCTGGCTTCATCTTTGCAGAGGAAAACCTTGTAGAAATTCCAAGTTTCAACTTTCTACAACCTGCAAACGCTACCAAACCAAGGCCTCTTCACCACAGACAGGCAGGACCACAGCTGCCCCCGCGAGGCACCATCCATCCGTCCCTGGGTCTACACCCGCGCGGTGGCTGATTTCACAGAATACAGCCACAGGTGCCATTTGTGTGCCCGAGACAAGACTCAAGCTCCGTTTGGTAGAGATTTTTAAAGCAGCTCCAGCGGCTGAAGAGCTGCTGGTGACACCGGGCACGGCGGCTGCTCCTCCTTCTTCAGCCGAGCGATGTTCCTGCCCTTCGCAGAAGTGTTAAAGTAGGGCGTTCCAATGAAAGGATCAAAGACATTCTCGCTCCTCTGCAAGCTCCAAGTGTGCTATTTTCCACAAAGGCAGCTCCCAGAACAAACACGTGTTTCGTAACCTGCCTCAGGAGCGCTGCCTTATCCCCGCTCGCACCTGCCTCGGCTCCTCTCGGCATCTTCAGCGCCCTTATCTCCCCTTTTTCCCTTTATCCTTTGTCAAATTGAGCACTCTTCCCCCCCCCCCCCCCCCCCCCCCCCCCCCCCGCTGAATTGAAGCTTCATTTTTCCCATCTACACGTTCTCCCTGTCCTGCTGTCACGGTATCTGATCGCTGTCCCACCTCCTCACGTCTTCCAGCCACCCCCTGACACCACACCTCTGCTGCTCACCCCCCTCTTGCCCATCTTGAGGAGGCCACAGCAGATGAGGAGAAGCCAGCCAGGCGAGCTGCCTTTACAGTCCTCTTTCGGACCCTCTAAGCAGGTTTGATACTTTGCAGAATCAGAAAAGACAAAAAGAGACGGAAATTCAATACAAAAGCTCCAAAAAACCACTGCTGAGACAACAGGAAAACCCCCACTCTTGCGGTACCAACCTTCTCTACAGCAATGTTGGTTGGTGCAACGCCCTGGGGCACATCTACAAAAATTCCTCCGTGTTTTTTGTATTCATGGCTGGAAAATCTTCCAGTTAGGTGTGACAGTGTGAAAGCTTCCCCAGCTATCGATTATTAGCATCAACGCGAACAGCATTGCTAATCATAATTTAATAGTTCAGGACATACAGAATTACAGTACTCATCATACTTTATTTAAACATAGGGGTGGGGTTTTTTTCTGGAGGGGGACCGTTTATTGGTTCGTTAAAGCTGGATAGTTTTTTTGCATTTAGTTCTGTTTACAAAAGCAACTGGTTGGTTCATAAATATGCATTTACAGTAGAAGCTCAGCCTGGCAAGAGGTTGGGTTGACTCTCTTTTTGGTATAGCTCCTTTAGATTTACATTGCTCATAAAAGCAACAGTAACATGAACTTAGTGCTGGACAAGCTTATTCACCTGCTCAAACTGCTTCTAGAAATTTCAAAGCACGCCCTAGGAAGAATTGCAGAAAGCAATGTGTTTAGGTTTGTTTTTTGGGTTTTTTTTTCCTTCATTGAAATAAAGACACAAACCTTTGACAAAAGCTGAAGTTTAAGGGGCTGTTTAAATTCACTCAGAAACCATTCTCTGTAGTCACATACTCATTAAACAGAAAATTGGACATTCTTATAGCAAAAAAAAAACCACAAAGAACTTAAACCACCAACTTGTCTAAATAGATCTCGATCTGAAAGACTCTACCACTGAACAGAAAGAAACTCTTTCTACAATTCTTGCTTCCTAAAGAAACGGGGTAGATGGGAATCCGTATACAAAAAAATTGCCTAGGTTACATTTATGGAGAAAAATAACAGAAACGCTGTACAAGAAGAAACCAGGCAAAGCCAGAAGAATGCAGGAGAGCAAGCAATGCTCCAGATCGTTCACCTCTGCATGAACTAACGCGATACTCCAACGCATCCTGCTGAACACAAAGGTACATAAACAAGTCTTTGTTTTTCTTAAGAGGTGAAATTTTAAAACACCGGGAGAGAACAATGTTAGGTTTAAATTAGCATCTGCCCATTCAGATTTACAAAAAGCTGACCCATACGTTTCCTCTGCTTAAATTTTAAAGTATCTGACATTGTAAAACAAAGGGCACTACAGCTTCAGAGGAAACCTGACACGAAGCTGAGTTACAACCGCACGATTGTCATGCAATGGAATATTTATAGTGCAAACCCACTTATTTCTGAAATCCCCCTATAATACAATGCTACATACTAAGTACTCGTTTGATGCAAATGTGAAAGCAGAAATTTAATCCTGTGTGTATAAACAAATCAAATGTGCGATGTTTAGGTGGTTATTTCATAGCGGCGCTGGGTATTTGGCAATCAGAAAGAATGTTTCAGCACAACAATGTATTTATACACGCATAAATGCCTTCTGTCCAAATATAAACTTTTTGCAAACACGGTACAAGATAAAACTCAGCCCATATGTTCTGTAGCAGCGATTCCTCTACTAGAAGACAATGTGGAGTTATTCATTCTCATCCCTTACGCAACCTGCCCTCGGATTAAGTGGGCAGCAAGAATCTGTCTCTTTTCCAGAGCAGTACCAGCAACAGGTACGGATCCACGTCGCTCATTTCTCTTGTGTAAAACAGAAAAGCTTTTAGAAATGTTCTAATATTTCAGAAAATTTTCGTCTCCCATTTCCATGCCTCTTGCCTATATAACCAGGCTGATTTAGGAACACGGTTCCTAAAGTATCTTTTCTAACTGGGGATATGGAGGAGGGAGGGAGAAGACAAAGAAATCCTAACTGTGGGTTTTAAAAAAGACTGAAGAACAACTGACTGTCAAGACCTAAAGTAGCAGCTGGTGAGGCACCAGGCCCAACGCTGTCTGCCACTGCTCCCAGAGACGGAGCTCCTTCAAACAAGCCCACAGCAACCCACCTGGTGAAACCAGGCCCTTGTTTAGAATCACAGAACGCTTTGGGTCGGAAGGGACCTTAAAGGCCACCCAGTGCCACCCCCTGCCCTGGGCAGGGCCACCTCCCCCCAGCCCAGGTTGCTCCCAGCCCCGTCCAACCTGGCCTTGAACACCTCCAGGGATGGGGCAGCCACAGCTGCTCAGGGCAACCTGCACCGGGGGCTCACTGCCCGCACAGTCAGGAATTTCTTCCTCATATCTCATCTCAATCTCCTCTTCTTCAGTATAAAACTGTTCCCCCTCGCCTCATGGCTCCCCTCCCTGATCCAGAGTCCCTCCCCAGCTCTCCTGGAGCCCCTTTAGGCACTGGAAGGGGCTCTAAGGTCTCCCCGGAGCCTTCTCTTCTCCAGGCTGACCCCCCCCCACCTCTCCCAGCCCGTCCTCCCAGCAGAGGGGCTCCAGCCCTCCCAGCAGCTCCGGGGCCTCCTCTGGCCCCGCTCCGACAGCTCCGGGGCCTTCTGCTGTTGGGACCCCACGAGCTGGAGGCAGCACTGCGGGGGGGTCTCCCCAGAGCAGAGCGCAGCAGAGGGGCACAATCCCCCCCTCGCCCTGCTGGCCACGCTGCGGGGGATGAAGCCCAGCGTGCCAGTGGCTTTCTGAGCTGCGATCACACATTGCCGGCTCATGTTGAGCTTCTCACCCACCAACACCCCCAGGGCCTTCTCCTCAGGGCTGCTCTCCAGCCATTCTCCACCCAGCCTGGAGTTGTGCTTGGGATCGCCCCAACCCACATGCGGGACCTTGCACTTGGCCTTGCTTTGCAATCTTCAGCCAAGTTGGTACCCACCAGCTCATCTGAGTCTCAGCGCCTGCATGGTACAAAGTCCCACGGGAACAGGCACTCGGGCAGCCCATCCCAAGCCCCAGCCAAGTCCTGACCGTGACCGACACAGACCTGACCTGTGGGTCCCATGAGATGTGATGAAGGAGATCTCCAAGACTAATGTTCCCAGGCTGCATGGCCTTCAGTTACAGCATGACACATGTCAGGACCCTAAATCACAGAATCGTAGAATGGTTGAGGTTGGAAGGGACCTTGAAGATCATCTCGTTCCAACCCCCTGCCCTGGGCAGGGACACCTCCCCCCAGCCCAGGTTGCTCATATATCTGGGTTAATAAATACAAAGGTACTTCAACCAAATAAACACTGGAAACAAAGACTTGTTTTGCTCTTTTTTCCCCTTCAATTTCAAAACAGTTTGGGTTAATTTCTCATTTCATTTAGCTGTAGGATATTTATTCTTTGTTGACGGAAACAAAATGGCCCATCTCCACGTGGAGCATAAAAATCTCAGACCCATCAGCTGTAGCTGTACTGCAGCAGCCTGGGTACCTGGAGGGCTATTCTTTAACCGCTAAAAAAAGCTGATGCTGGAATAAGAAAGCAGCTCATTTAGAAATGTATACACACATTATCTACTCAGAAAAAAAAATCATCAAGAACCGTACCTTTATAACAAACTGTGTTATTTCTTAATGGAAGAGCGATGGATGATACTCATGCAATATTTTGAGGTACAAGAACTTTTGGGAAAGGCTTCTGTTTGCAGAAGGCATGAAGGTATATAGGAATACAGCTTGAACGTTGGGCCAAAGACATCTCTGCTACAACTCCAAATCCTATGCATGCGGTTAAATCAGCAACATATCCAGGAATGGAATTACACAGTGCCAACACCTCCTCAAGGGAAGTCGCCACAGAGCAAGGAAAGAGACAGCAAGCACCAAAGCAGTGGTCCAGAGCCATGGATCAACCTCCGTTCTCAACCTTCTGTCTGTTTGAGGCACTGCTCGGGGGTCTGTGATGAAAACTCAGGTGCAGCTCAGCAGTATGTGACCCCGTCATAATGCCATACGCGTGCTGCCAGAACTTCTAATACATGGCATCACTCCAAACTTGGCGATAACGCTGAGAGTCTTGATGAGCCTGACCAGAGCTTCCTACGCCACTCGAGGCAACCAGCTAGAGACTGCAGCCAAAATTAACTTTTGCAATAGTAACGGTCAGTCTTCGGACAAGTAATCCAACCCAATAACCCAGCGGGATCACGCAGGACACAGGAAGAAGAGTTCCCAAAACACGTCATCTCGTTGTTATAAAAGTAGGAAAGGATTGGAAGAGAAGGAGCCCAGCTGGAGATGAGGGCTCACTCCAAAAGAGAGCGTCCCGTGAAGCCCCGCTGCTCGCAAGGAGTGGCACCATCAAGCGCACAGAACATCTTTGAGGGCACACTCCGGGAGCGGGAGGAGGAAAGATGTAGCGAAGGGAAGAGCAATGGCCTGATTTAACTCCACAGAAGGCTTCCTACACCACCTTCTCTTGCTATAGAAACCTCTTCGCTATGTCTAAAAATTAAAATTCTCACACACCAGAAGTGTAATCGTGACAGATGCTCCATTTTGTGCAGCACCAGTGTGAAATAAGGACAGACTTGTAGCTCTGAGCTTCTGAAAAGCCATGGAGGTTCCGGGCTATTTCATTTGTCTTTTTAACATTATCTGCGCTAAACATAAACCTCCGGGGTTCTCCCTTTGTTTAAGCGTGTACCCAAACCTCTGAAATGAAAAGCTATTGCCACCTTTTCCCAGCGACATGTTTACTCCATCCTCTGCAGGTCTGAGCAGTTAAACAGCCTCAGTGCAAAAAAAAAAAAAAAAAAACAAAAAAAAAAAAAAAAAACCAACCCAAAATGCTGGGGAAGAACAAATTGTGAGGGTTCCGCGGGCCATCTCCCACCCAAACACGAAGGGAAAGCACGTGGCATTTTCTGCGTATCTCTATTACAATTTCTATTCTGTCAATATGGAAGGCAGTTGTGTGTCAAAACATGACAGAATAGGGTTCGTCTTGTAAGCGGCATTTGGGAAAATCCATGCTAAAACTGGCTAGTGACTTTCAAAAGCCAGTAAATATGATATGCCATTTTTTTCCTTCCCTCCATTTAAAAATAAAAGTCACATCCAAACTACCCTGCCATTAACGCAGACATGGCGCAAGTCTGACAGGCCTCCAACGAAAGCCCTCTACGCAGGACTCGGTTTAATCCCAAAAGTTCTAAATAGACATACTATTTATCCGTATAAATTTCAGGAAGAGTTTTGGAGCCCACAAAAAATTAAGTGGGAAACGTACCAATTTCACACAGAGAAGTATGTTCGTTTAATAAAGATAAATGTACACATGTGGGTACGCGGAGAGACCCATTCATCCACCCGCTCTATTTCTGCAAGCCCAGTCGGTTCCCATTTAAGTATACTCCTGTCAAAACAAATCACAAGTCCAAAAAGGAGGGATGAAGCATCCCAAAAATGAACAGTAAGGATTGACACAACGGGGGGGGGGGGGGGGGTGGGGGGGGGGGGGGGGAAAGATTCAGCATACGTCTTTGTAAAGGAAAGAGGATGCTCCTCCTCCAGCAGGTTTCATGGCTGGAGACATCAGGGCTGCCACACCAGGGCACAAGACAGGACTGAAAACGCAGGTGCCAAAACCACACTGAAATGGTGTGTGGGTGGGTGTATGCGCGAGTGTGTTTTACACCATTTTTTAATAGGGACAACTCAAGAACTCTGACAAAAATCCAAGTTTTCTACTTGTGTTAAACCTCTGGATAGCCACGGATCGCAACGCACCAGGGAAAATCAAATGGAAAATGAATTCTGCCTAGAAAAAAAAAAAAAAAAAAATTACGCATCTTGAACCCCCCTCCCCCCCCCCCCCCGGCATCGAGCGGCACTTTGGAGATAACTCAGTCCTTGTCATTCCTGTGCAGTTCAGAAATGCAGGAGTGGGCCTCCAACCCAGCCTCCACTCCTACACGAAAAACAGGAATTTCAGATCAATGTCACGCTGACAGTATGACAGTTAACGAAAGCAATAAAAAGAAACGCAAGCACACTGCACACAGCTTGATATAAAAATAGCTAAAAAGGACGAAAGTCTGTTCCGACACCAACAATTTTAAGCACAACGACCCTCAAAAATCAGCTGCAACGCGAGCAGTAGGCTCTTCCTCAAATTCCGCCTTGAAAATGAGCGGTTATATGTTTGTATTTCTTCCAGTAGCATTGAATTAAAAATCTCACTCTTTTAGAGAGAAGCAAACACCTCTCCCCCAGCACACGGGGGGTTCTACAATCCGCTCCGACCTCATCTGCGGTCATTTGGCAATACAAAAGGAAAACCTCATCTCCATCCCATTGTTCTAACATTTTCGAAAGAAAACACTCGTGCTACCTGTACTAATTTTTAACCCACTCCTCGGCAGGTCTGTCGTAGCGAGGCTGAAGAGTGGAATTTTTTCACGGCGCGTTCATTTTCGCATGTGAAATTGTGCACACCCGAGCAGGCAGGAGACAAACTCGGATTATGTAAAAGTATTGCAACAACTAAAAGGAAACCAACCCAAGCAGCACAGCCCTCACCCACACTGAGAACCTTCTAATGGCTTCCTTGGAAACGGGGAGCACCACAATCCCCATTCCACGGCGATTTCCCGCAGAGTTAGAGGAGGCCAAGGAACGCCTAACGCGATTTAAATCCAAGTCCATGCAAGACAAATTGCCCAAATACTCACACGGCTTTGTCTTCCCCCCCCGCCACCCGCCAGCGTGCGGGCTGGCGGCAGGAGCCGGCGAACCCCTTAACTGACGGGTACGATGCCTTCAGAGCAGCACTTCAGCAAAGATCCTCCTCCGGCGCCCACCTCTCCCCAGCGCCAGCTCCATATTGCTGCTCACAACGTCAGGATGATGTTACAGGTGCCACCTCCCGCTGCTGATGTCAAGCTCCGTTCCCAAAAGCACAACCACCGTCTCCCTGCGGCGCCTACTGCCCCTAACGAGCATCACTTCTGCATCTTCTCCGTCTCCCGGGAGCAGGCTCCAAGGCGATTTCGGAAAAGCTTACAGACACAGAGCCTTCTCTCTTCGTTAAGTCTCTCGGCGTTAGAGAGCCTTTCCTTCCCGAATGCCGCAGCAAATGTAGACTAAACGCCTCCCTCGGGGGCAGAATGAAGTATTTTTACAGTTTCTTTCTATGGCGCAGTTTAATTTGCCCTTTTGTTAGAGCCAACTGCCGAAAGAATAGGTGAATAATGGTGCAGTATACCGGAGTGAATGATTCACGGATGCTCTCCTGAACATTTCGGAGTAAGGCGAAGGGCTGGCGATGCAGCCCAGGACCAGAGCTGATGAATGGTGCAGTGCTGCTGTTGTCATGGCAACTAAGAGAAAAAAAGCAGCACCATATAAGGAGTTGTGACATGGATTCTGGGAACAATTTATACTAAAAGGCTGTAAGCCCTTGGATGCTTTAAAGCTGCAGCATCCCCTTCTCCTCGGCTGGATACAGGTTTCATTGTTCAGACCGAAGCAGTCGGCACAAACCATCACACCCACAATCACGTCAGTCCGCGACACGTTTGCATTGGGAACACCGTACCGCAACACAACAAAACAACACGATTTTGCAGCGCTTTCCAATAATTTAAATTGAAATAATTGAAATTATTAAGTAAGGATGCTAACGAGGACCCAAACTAACGTCCGCGAAAAACGCGGTACCGACGAGACCCACAGACACCAGGCGGCTCCATGCAGGTGAGAAGCTCCGTCTTCACGGCAGCGAGCCCGAGATGAACCAAACTGCAGCACCATCAGGTGGCTGACTGCCTGAGCGGCACTGCCACCGACCAGAGATCCAGCCACTCCTCCCCCAGAGAGGAAAATATCCCCAAATTAACCTCTCCACCGGGCGCTGCTGTGCCGCCAAGGCTGGCGGTGCCCCGAAAGCATCTCCAGGTAAAGCAGCGCGGTGAAAGCCAGCCCCTACCGACAGCTGCCGCAGCAAGGCGGCGACGACGAGACCAAGGTTTCTGTCCGTGTAACACAGGAGGGACCGAACCACCTTATTTCGCACCATCAACAGATGCTCTTCACTTAACGCGTGAGCTCAGCTCGTTAACGGACCGCCATCAAGAGGGCTGCAGCTATTTCACCAAAAGCCGACACAACGCTGTAGTTCCGAAGACTTTGCTCAGCCATCGCAATTCAAACTTTTAGAAGTCCTTTCCATTTCTTACCCCGTTTTATTTGAACAAACCCGTACCGGCGCAGGACCAGCGTCTCCCAACACTCCGCTCCTACCGCAGCTGCCCCGGCACCTCTCCCGCTCCCCCCGGCTGAGACGGTGCACTACTCTGAGAGAATAAGAAGTCCCAGAGGGCTGCAATTATTAATCCGGGTTTGTCATCAGGAATTAAGAGTTTTCAACCAGAGAGATCTCGGCTGGTTTAGTCGCACAATTGCGATTACCATCAAGAATATTTAACCATTTGCTAAAGGCCCAGAGAAGGAAGAAACCGCAACGCTCATGGCTGTTCCCGAGGGACACAAAGGAGGACGCAGAGGGACGGGGCGATGACAAGACCCAACACTACGAATGACACGGGTGACGGTGGCAGAGGGGACATCGCCCGCGGGTGTCCCCAGCCCGGCTGGCTCCAGGGGGGGGTGGAGAACCGCGGTGGTGGGTTCTCCCTGGTGTCACACAGAGGAGCGAGTCTCCACCCGGCTTAGCTCTGCTCTCCCCATCTCCGAAGGATCCAGTGAAAGAGTACGTGTTTCCTTTAGGAAAGAGGATGCTATTAACGGCCCGAATACACCTGGGAACAGTCCTGCTCGTTCCTATGAAGTTTATTCTTAGGGAAAGTTCCCACATTCCCAAAGCACAAGGCAGGAACGTCCTCAAAGCGGAGGATTTGCAATGCAACCGAGTCCTCGGGCCCACATCTTCAAAGATGCCGAAGCATCTAATTCGCACTGGATATAGGAGGAACGAGGCCTTTGAGAATCCAAACCCAAACATCTACGCCACTTTTAGAAAAACATGATTTATTTCCTAAATTTCTTGATCATCTTCTCCCCTCCTCCCCCTGTGCATGGGCCCTCACACACACATGCTCTTTGTGAGCGAATCCCAAAGCTTCCAATCTGTCATTCCATAGAAAAAAATAGAAATAGCCCACCAGAGCGATGAATAAAATTATCCCTGCGCATGTAAATTTACAGCATGCAAATTAACAGTTAGGTGCGGCACAGGGCTTTGTGCAAACCCTTTGCGCGTGGTGGGCTCCACAGTAAGAGGATGGAGCATCAGTAGCCGAATCTTTCGGCCCAATATCTCATCTTTTAACCTAATCCAACGCCGGGTACTGCTGTTGGCATCGATTCAGGACAGCTCTTAGACACAGCCATCTCCATAAGCGCTCTCCCGAACGAAGGTGTACAATGCAACTGCCTTATTTCCATCGCAGCCGTGGCTTTGAGGCATCGGTGATACACTTTTGATGTACAGTGGAATATTTAACCCACCGCTTTTGAAAACGGTTGCTCTCCCTGTGCAGTAAGCACGGGAACTTCTAAAGTGCTGATTTTATTCCAGATAGAAATCAAAATGGTGTCTTCTACATATTTATCCTGGGCTGGTAGGGGGTCTTTTCTCTTTTTTTTTTTTTTTTTCTTTTTATTATGTATTTTTCACATTACACTTGGTAATAGAGCCACTGTTGTTATAAAAAAAATAATTATGAGACGGCATAAACGGAGGTTGAACGCGCTGATCTAAAATACGTCCGTAGCCACCGCCAAACAACGGGTTACAGAGGCAGGAGAGGGAGAGCGCATCGCGTGTGCTTAATACTACTTCACCTTTTAGAGCCACAATGGCCTCAGGTTTTCTTCATCACCGGACTACGCAGCAGAGTGCAAACTGCACCCGTTTGGGAGCGTTTATCAGCCTGCGAGTCCAGCCAAGCCTCCGCACACCGGCACCTTGGCGAGTGACCTCAGTTCCTCCGCACAGAAACCTCCCGCGCCGCGTAACGCGCTCCCTACGGCCTTTTGCCGAAAGCGGACGCTTGGCCTCGGCCGTGGATGAAAAGGCGACTTGTTTACAAACCCGACAGGTTAAGAACTTTAAGAGATTATATTATGAACAACTAGACAGATGAATAAATGAGCAAACAGCAGTGCAGTTTCTGTGGGGCGGGTGTCTCTGCATCACCCAGGTTTCTTCTCCTTTTCAAAGGGCCAAGCGAACCCCCGTTATGGTGCCACCCCCCGATGCCCATGAGAAGGGCCCATCTCGGGACCTGCTTGCCGCTGCCCGTGGGAGCTGACAAATCCGCTCTACTACACCGGAGCGTACGGATCCGGAGCCAGAACGACCCAACATACTTCGTCCCTCCGATGCGAGCAGATCACCTTGCGAAGAGCCTAAAAAGTTGTTCTGTATTTAAATTTTCATCCCCAAAGAATTCCAGAAAGCGTAAATCCAGAAGTTGGTACAGTCACGTTTTGTTGCAAACGGTCTTAGAAATTAAATCTTTAGTAATAAAAAAAAAATAAAAAAAAAAAAAAGAGACAACAAAGGGTTTTATGTAAGAAACGGTACCATTCCGCTATCCGACCACTCCACAGATATGGGAATGATGACATGAATGGGTTAGTCACACACAAATGTATGTAAGAAGCAAACAGCATGAAAAAGCCCCTACAATTGGATAATTTCTCAACAATTTTCTATGCTCTGAAGGTCGCTTTGAAAAATCCATGTGGCAACTGTCAGACGGACAAAAGCCTCTCTTTGTAATACTTCGGTTTCCCAGAACCACCCTCAGCCCCGTTCCAGAGGGATCACTGCCGTTATTGTGCAGGAGGAACAACTGGACAGGACGACCAGACAGAGCAGAAGAGGAAACCACCGCGGCCAGCGAGACCTTACGAAACGTCTGCGGGCATTTGCCGTCAGACTGCGGCTTATTTTGATCCAAAAACTCCCACAGTCACACAAAGATTTCTGAACCACGTTGCTTATCCGTTCTACCAGATTTTGGGTACGCTACGATGGCACTTACAAGGCTTCTGGAAAATCAGAGAGGGGTTTTGGGTGAAACTGGGGAGAAAGACATCAACCAACAGTGCAAGGCTGGGAATTTGTCTTCGCAAATCTAATATTAACTCCAAATTTTCTTTATTGTACAGGCCATGCTGTTTTACCACAGAATAAAAATGAGGAGGGTCTTTACAAACTGCCAATTGATGTCCCCCAGGGAAAAAAAAAAAAAAAAAAAAAAAAGAAAACCCTTTTATTTGCTGATATAGTAAATGGTCGTTCAACAGCCATCTCCTTCTGCAGCTGAGGGATTTTCTTTTTTTGCTTTTTAAATCTCTCAGATTAGTAGTAAATAAGAGAGACAGATGATAGGGAATAGTTGAAGAAACGTGATAAATACTATGAATAACAAAGAGCGGAAAGCACTGCTTTCCCAGTTCCTTTACACGTTACCTTAATGAAAGCAAACAAATTCCTATAATGACTGCATGAGGATGTAAAATAAACACCTTCCTTTTACAATATCAACAGTAAATTAAACTAATAATTTTAAAAATCACGCTAATCCACCAACGCACTGAAACACACTTTGAATTCTAAGTATATCAGGAGCTCCGCTGGAGTCATCGAGACACGTACGTGCAAAACATTAGCATGTGTGTTCATGCCATACCGGACTGGGTCTAGCCGGAACAGGATATTTAGACCAGATGGGAAAGGAAAAGTATGCAAGTAGAAGACAGGCAGAGTCATCTCCCAGTCAACTTCCAATGGACTCCTGTCCCCGGCCCCAAAACGTACCCCCGAACAAAACCAGGAGCTTACGCTTTTCTCCTCTTGCTTTTGTGTAATAACATTTATCAGCTTTTTAGTAACGTTACCCTGGTTTGTACACATCCCGTTCAAGTCTGCATCGCATCCCATACCGTTTCCGAACCAGAGCGACAGCGGAGTACGCCCTCTCACCGCCGGCACGGCTACAGCATGGCTCTACAGGGCCACCTCACCGGTGCGGCAGCGCGCGTGTCACCGAGCTGAAGCTGATCACCCCTGAAGCTCGCGTGAACCCCCATCCCTTTCTTTCGGTCACCACCCGCGAAAGCCACTGCTGGAACTCCAGGATTTGGAGGAACTGGTGGACGCTCCCAACAGCAGCTCTGCCAAACCCGACTAAAGCTGTTTGGGTTTGGACCCGGATGGAGCCTGACCTGTTTCCACCTGGAAAAGGGTAATCATGGGCACACGGAGCTGAACCTGCCAGGCTGAATCGCTGTGAGCTTGAGAAGCGGGAGGAGGTTGGCGTCTGCGGAAAAGGCAGAGGTCCGGCCGAGCTGCAGCACGGCGGCTCGCTGAGCGCCGCACGCTGTCAGGGAAACGGAGCTGCGGGGGTGGAAGAAAAATTGCTCTTTCCGTGGGGTACAGCTCAAACCCTCCGCACAGACTTCAGAGAAGAGTAATGAACTCTTCGAGTAGATACATGAATATGACATTACTCAGAGCTACAACTGAAGAGCACATAAACACAAAGGATCACAGTCAAAAGAAGGGGACAGAGGGGTAACAAACGAGATAAAGATACTACAAAGGCCTAAACTATTTGTAAAAGAGAATGCTTTTCATCCTTTCCTAACTGAAAAAAAAGCTCTGTGGAACTGGCTAACATTACCTGCCTCGACTGAGGAAGCCACACAAAACAAAGAAGAAAACCCCCACAAGGAACTCAAAAACTAGAAGGAAGAGGAACCTGGAGTAGCGTGTGGATCACAGGAGGACACTCAGGAAAAGCAGGAGCAAACTAGCTACACATTGCACAACAAATTAAACAAGTACAGACGTGCTGTGAGAAGAAAAAATAGCCTTGATTTATTTTTGTCATTTTTCACAACCTATGCTTTTTGTGGCAGGAAGGTTGTGGGTTCCACACCTACCCATTACTCTGTCACAGCGAAAGAAAAAGGGAAGGGGGGGGGGGAAAAAAAAAAAAAAAAAAAAAAAAAAAAAAAGAGTTCATGGGAAGCAAACAGCGAATTCCCACCCGCACGCAGCGTATTCCTGCCAGAGGAAGGCACCGGTAACCCGGGTAAGAACCGACGAGGTTTTAGAGACACTAAGCTGAAACGGATCGCATTTTGAAATAGCTTTCGTAATCCGCTACTGAATTTTATGACTCTAAAAGTCAATAAAAGTCAACCCCAAACTTTTAGAAGTCAAGCCTGTTCCAGCAGCCACCCTGGGGAGTACAACACATTGTGTTCGTCGCTGTTCCGCGCAAGAGGAGGAGATGCTGACGGACAGAGCGGAGCTCTGAACACGCAGCCGCGCTGCCCTGCCTCCGCGCTGCAATCGGAGGGATATTCTCCAGAAGGAAAGCGTTTCCAAAGAAACCCTCAAAATCCACAAAACCCCACAAATCCTCCGAGTGTCCCATCATCAGCCCTCCCGAAGATCCGGCCTCGGAACGCCAGAGCTGTGCTCACTGCCACTAAAAAGTTGGCCGAGGCCTTCCCGTTCAGCCACGCTTCGGGGGTCCCCAACGACGGGAAACTCGCGTTGAAGACAGCCGAGTGAGGCACCGAAACTTTCCTTTTAAACTGTTTTCACGTCCTTTTTATTTCCTTATCTGCCCGATTCTCTTGCACCTCTTGAGCCCCACTGCGCCCGCACGGGCTCTGTGGAGGCCCTCAGGAGGCCTCTCAGGAGGCCCTGCAAAGCCCGGCGGTCGCCATTCGGGAACCCCTCCTCCTGCCCTCTTCCCCTCCTCCGTTCACCAGAGGGAAAGCAAAGGGTACCAGCTGTACCAGAGCTCCCTTTTGCAAGCGTAGATCAGCTCATGTGGGGGAAAAACCCTGTCCGGAGGTTTCTCTCAGCACAAAGGCAGTGCGCCGGCTGATGGGTTTTTAAAGACGGGCACGGAGGAACGTCAGGTTTTAGGCAAGAGGCGAGTTTCTCAAAACTGTTACCAGCAGAAATATGACGTCAGGCTTTTAACCGGATGTGAGGCTCCACGCGCTTTTGGAAATTCAACAACTTTCAAAGCGCTAGGCCTTCAAACCACAACCCCAGCAGATTGGATAAACAAAACAGTTTAAAAATATGCGTGAACTATGAAAAAAAAAAAAAAAATCACTTTTGTGTAAGTTTATAATTTTTCTGATGTATTCTCTCGGCATTCAAAATTTTAGCATAAAGTTCTTTAAAATTACCGTAACGCTTCCACTGCGCGTAAAGCACAATCACAAAGTGGAACCGAAACACACTCCGCTAGAAATTTCTCAGCAAACTAGAGAATATTTGTAAAGCAGAGAGATCGTTTGCAGAACAGAAAGATTCGTCTGTCGGCGTGAAATCCAATCCGTTCCTGGGCTGGACTAAAGTAGCTGCTATAATAAACAAAGGGTGACCTGTATACAGAAGCTCGCTCAAAGCTTTTTCTTACAGATTTTTGCACCGACGGACCTTAAAAGCCCCACTGAACTTTATTTAAAGTCCTTACCAGTTAACTTCTTCACAGGTTGGAGCCGAACACTGATAGACTGATGTGTGAGTAAGGGGGAGGATGGAAGGGAGCGGGACATGCCCTCCATAATCCGAATGTGCTGCATACCTTCGGTCACTGGGAGTGGCGGAATAGCGTAGTCTGGTTCAAAAGCACAGTCGTTCTCTGTGGAGGTGCCTGGCGGGAATAAAAAAAATAAGAAGGAACCGGTCAGAACACGAGGGAGTCTCCGGCATTCATCACTGTTAGAGGGAGGAGCGCAGAGCCGGCGCGGGGACGGCCGCTCTCTCCTCTTCGGGTTGCTCAGGCTTGACTCTTCCCTCAACGAAACCGTATTTCTGGAAGGGCATCTCGGCACACCTCTTTGGATTATCAACGGCATAACCGTGAAGAATTTATTTTGGTTTTTTCAATTTGTCTTTCAGAGTGCTAGAGTCACCAGTTTTACATATAAAAGCAATAATACTCCTTTACGGTTTTTTCATGTGTTTAGTTTGTGTATTTCTAAAAAAACCTTCTAGCTGAATTGCATTGCAACGTGAGGACCTCTAGCCTAGAAAAACCCCCAACCCAGAAGCACAAAAGGCTGCAAAAGCACCACCAACACCCCCCAAAAGAAACGCACAGAAGCGCCCGGAGCCGCCCAAAGCCTGGATGGGGGTCACATCGCCACAGAGCCACATGGAAGACACCAAACATGACAACAAGTGGGGATAGAACAACACGGGCACATATCGCTAATTGTTGCAATAAATATCAATGACAAATGAAAGGTGGGTGCTCCAGATCAGCAAGAGTTGGGAGCAGAACGTTCCTCCTGGTTGCAGAACATGGAAACCTCTGGTCGAGGACACTTGGTTCTCCCCCTCTAGGCAGTAAGATGAACAACCCAACACAGACAACTACTCCTTCATCTGCAAAACCGACTTAAAACTGCTAACGTTAATATTTCATTACAGATAATGTAAGATTACACTCGTGCCACACCTTCAAGAAATGGATTTCAGCTTTTGGTTCCTACTCATGCTTTTCCTCCATCAAGACATTTACTCCTCCATCCCGTTGGGCAGCCGTGTGGTTCTCAACGGCTTGCCAGGGTATGTTTAAAGGAGAAAATGTAACCCCTGGGCAGAAGGACGGACAGACAAAAGTGGGGAAGAAAAAAGGGTAAATGCCTCATACACGTGGTAGCCCAGAGGAGGTGATGGACTAACTATTCCAGAAAGCCAACGCGCAACACGAACAACCCAACATATTATTTATGATCGGAGGAAAAACCCGTATTGAAATAACTGTCAAAAATCTTGGACGAGCTCCTGAAGCGTACTAAGAGGTAGTATCATTTGTGGCCAAAATCCATCCATTACCGATGCCAACTTCCAGGAACATCGCTCAGCATTTTTGTACAAGAAACCAAAACAAACACACTTGACACGTACACTATTTTTGACAGTTCCAAATGTGACTTTTACTCTCTTGCTTACTGAACGCTTGCCACATTCACAGCAGTTTTCTGAACATATATTCAAAGTCTAATCCTTACAGAGGTGATTTCCTTTAACTCCCGTATGCTCCAGTTCGATATGTTTTATTCATCAGAGACTGTCATTATTGCCACAAACCACGAGCCAGACACTGATGTTTTTCTATTCATTTCATGCTGCTTTAATTAAGTGTGCACACCAATGCTCTAACGGAGTGCATCCCTTTAAGGGGGAACAGATCAGTGTTATTCTTTTTTTTTTTTTTTCTTTTTTTTAATTAAAAGATGATGTTGCTGACAGTATCGTGCCTTTTATATATATAGACAAATATATATGTGTATAAATATGTGCGTGTATATATATATATAAAAAATATATATATATTTGGCTATAGTAATGGCAAACTGGAATGAGCGCCTTGCCACCTTTCCCCTGCAGCTACCGCCGCCTCCCCGGGAGCAGCAGCTCTTCTCAACCCGAGATCGTCCCAGCGAGGTGGCCCTGTGCCGCTGTGACCCACCTGCCACCAGCGCCGCTTCCTTACCGACACGGAGTCGGTGCTTATGGCCACCTCCACAGCGCTTTGTGGGTCCTCGTCGGTCACACACACCGGCGGTACTTTGGTGTGCCACAAGTGCGCCCATCTCAGGTAACTTTGGTGCCCACAGGAGAGGTGTGTGCAGCCAAGCAAGCTGTCTAGAAGCGCGTCTAGAAGGCAGGGAGTAGGGGACAAGGTTGACCTAACGATGCATTTTAGGGTTCTGCTTCAGGAAGAGAAGAATCCCAGCCCGGACACTCCACTGGATCCATCCATGACCTCTCCGTGGGCTACAATGGGCGTTGAGGGCGACGGGCAGCTCCAGCGCACCCACCCACGCTCAGCACCACCCCGGGGTCTCCCGTTGGACACACGTCTGAGCTACACATCGCGGCCACAGCTTCCGAGGTGGCAACGCTGCCGTTTCTCAGACCTCTTTCCATCGGCTGTCACGCGGCACATCAGGCAGACAGGACAGAGGAGGCACGTTGGAGACACACCTGCTCTCAAGAGCCAGCCCGAGCCTTGCACCCACACAGCGCAGGGGACAGCGCTGCTGCTCAGCACAGCTCGGAACCTCAACTTGGATGATCTTGTTTCTAAGTTTTTCCTGCTAATCATCCCAAAGATGCAGTGGCTCTGCTAGTGCGGTTGGGCGTCGTTTTTCCAGGAGGGCATAATTTGATAGCGCGCCGTTAAGGCAGCAAAAAAAATTTGCCTTCTTCCAGCTGTGCATTGCCAAGTGTCATTACTGGCTCCATATATCGCTTACTGGACATAAATTGATGGAGGACCTTGCTTTTTGCAGGGTTACTGCGCGCTGAACACCTCCGCTGACTCTGCAAGCCTATTCATCACCCCCTGCGAGCGCCGGGAAAGGCAAAATCGGCAGCGACAGAAACGTGTTACGATGCTTTTTCAAAACACATTTGGAGCCAGACGCAAAAAAAAAAAAAAAAAAAAAAAAAAAAAAAAAATTTGCCATCATTAATTTTGATTCTTCGAACCAAAGTTCAAAAGTTCCTTGAGTTACATTTGGGGATCGGAGGGAACTAGAAACACTGGGCATCTTCTGCAGGTTAAGGTCTGGCAAAGACCTAAAAGTCTGTGTGCATTTCACACATTACTACGGTATAAATTCCCAGTATCTTTGACCAATCTTTACCTAAAACCGAGGGCAACCGGGGGCACTACCTTGTCTAGAAATAAAAGTAACGACATCTTTGCAAAGTTTTCAGGAGTATTTTCCCCTCTTAAAATTCAAATGCTTTACAACGAAAACAGTGAACTCCCAAAACATCCACAACGTACGACTGTCGTTCCACAGATGTCGCAATGCCTCGCTCATCCTTGCCAGAGCAAACACACGCACAACACCAAGGTAACTGAAATAGTCTGAAATTTGTTTCAGTCAGAAGGAATATTGGGTTTATCAATCTACAGATATGATCCCGTCAAATTAGGGCTCATTCACGGCTGAACTGGAACTTTGAAAGTTTGTCTATAAAATATATTTAAATAAAATGTTACTGCAAAGTGCGTATTCGAACTAATAAACTCTTTCCTTAAGTATTCCACGATAATTAAGCTTTATAAACAGCTGTAATACTTGGGCGTCACACACAGCAACGTGGAAATTTAAACACAAGTAAGACAACCACGCCATTTCGGTTGGTTGGTTTATCTACGCATAATAAAAACCCATAACCCATCGTTATGAAAAAAGCGCGTTAACACGTGCGGACAGACAGCAGCTTAGGGACACAGGACAGGGCAAAGATAAAGACAGTACTTTTATGGGGCAGAGAGATTACTTCTACACTGTAGAAAGCCCGTGTCTGCAGTCACATCCATTGATCCAAGCGGAAATATTTAGCCCAGAAGCTTGGTCCTCCAAGAAGTTGGAAGTATTTCTTTACCTGTTTCCCCCTCTGCTCCCCCTCACGCTGAAGCTTCTTACTACTGCAATTCCTGCAGCCAGACCCAGTGAGGCCAACAGACAGAGGTGGGTCATTCTTTGGCAAATAAGTATTTGCAAAAAAGCCCCAGGTCCTCTGCCCCAAACCGGTACTCTTCCACAGCAGCCGAGATGCTGAAGGATCGGGCTGAAGCGTCACCCGAGAGAACGGAGCGTCTGACGTGAGCGTACAGACACCCACCAGCAGCTATGTCGGCGCTGCTGCGTCTCGTGCCGACAGCCCAAGGGCCAACACGCGGACCAACGGACGGACGTCACAGGGACTAACGGCCCCAGAAGGAGCACATCACCTGAGCTACCAGGGGCTGGAAATGAGCAACCACCCATTCTGTATTGGCGAAGCTCTCGTGGGGTGTGTGCAGTTGGGAATTCCCTTGTCCCTTCCTAATTTTATTTAACGCTTTTATTTTAAGGTAAGAAAATTTGAAATAAGAAATTTTAAAATAATAATAATAAAAGGATCCTGTGTTAACAGAGCAGTTTCAGCTGCTGACGTTTCATGGGGCTCCAGGGTTTTCACTCCGGATTCCGACCCCCCTAACCCTGATGGCAGGCTTCAACCACTTGCAGTCATTTCGCCCGGGCAACGCTGGAACGCTGCCAAAAAAGAACAATGCTCCGAAGAAAACGTCTCCATCAGAAGTCATTAGGACACCACGACAACAACTGACTTGAACCTAAATGAAAGGAAAATTATTGCTGCAATCCGAAAAATCAGTCAACGCACACAGCACCCACCAGAGCCACACCTCCGAAAAAATGCTTCGTCGTCTCAAGAGCTTATATGAAAAAAAAAAAAAAAAAAAGCAGCGTTTTCACAACCCTCACAAATGAGGAAAAGCTTAAAGCTTTAAGCAAGCTACTCCAAAGGACACGTAAGCCAGCGCAGATGCAAGAGCTGCTGCTGTCAGTGGCAGAAATCCCCGTCACGCGGCTCTCGTGGTGGCTCTAACCCCCCAGCCTATGGTGAACGATGGGTCCTCAACGAAAGAGTTTGTAGAATCGTTATGTAAAGAATATAAAAATGATTTTTACTACACTTCCTCGGACCTTTTGCCCTGTTCCTGTAGGATGAAGCAAAGCAAAAGCCGTCGCACGCGGCTGCCGAGCCCCGAGGCGGGAAGGCGCAGGTCGCAGCTCTGGCACACCGCGGGGTTTGGGGGAAGGATGACCTGGTCACTGAGGACCAGCCAGGTCCCCTCTGCGGTCAGCGGGGAAGGCAGGCAGTCGCCCTGTGCCGGTGGCCCGCTGGTTTGCGCTGGTACGTGCTGAAGAGTTCTCGCGCCACCAGCCCCAACCACCGTCCCTGCGCCCGCGCAACGGCGACGCCGTACCCTCCCCAGGCGGCCCAAACTCCTCCAAACTATACAAACACGGTCCGCTTTGAGAGTATTAGCAAAGCTGCAGCTGTGCGGATAATAACGATGGTTGCAAAACCCCGTAAGATGACATAGTCTTATGAAAAAAACACAAAACGTATATATAAAAGGCGAACAAACGAGAAACGAGTCACTGAGGCAGAACAACACTCAGGTTTACCTTGCCCAGATCGGCTCTGACGGGAGTCTACACTTGCCTGTCTTCGGTCTGGTGGCTCCTCGTTCCCTCCATCTGCATGAGAACCAAAACAGCAGAAGTAGAACATCATAGTGGACAGGTCAGGCAGATGCAACTTTTCCTTGCGCACCATCGCCTATCTTGTAGAACAGCGGAACAAGAGGTCCCTCCTGCAGACCGACACCAGGGCAAGCTGCCGGCGGACTCCCCTGCTGACCCTTCCACCGCAAGCGGAATCTGTGAGCTCCCCAGGATATCAGGCAGGCTTTTAACTTCTCCTCCTGACCCCACAGATATTTGAATTAAAGAGGAACCAAATTGTGCATCTTCAATTAGTTCCTTCACTTTGGACCGGTATTATCAAAATATGAAAAATATTAAGCATATGATGAAAGAGATCCAGGTTTAAAAAAATAAAGGAACATTCTTTGAAATTGTTTCCTTTTAAAATTATTTGTCAGCTGAAAAACGGGAAGGCTGCGAAGAACACCACCACTCTCCTCATATCCTCTTGAAATAAACAACTTCCTTGTTTCCTAAACCAGGAAAGCAGCTACAGTTAACAAATAACAACCGCATCTGGATACGTGTAGAGTGGGACACTGTGTACAATATTACACAATTAATTACGTGCTGGTCTTCATTGATCAACCGACCAGATTAGAAACAATAGATGCGCACATCAATACAGATGCTCGAGCAGACAGGGGTGGTGCGGGCTGGAAAGGCAAACCCAGCCCGTGGAACGCAGGACGTACTCCGGGGGCTGCTCCACCTTCCGGCAAGGGGAGAGGGGCAGCCTTTCTAAATCTTTCAAAATAGTTTCGAAACGACCGAATTCTTAAACAGCTGTTTAAAAACCTAATAGCTGCTATTAGCCTTCAAACTTTTTGCTTACGCTCAAAGCAGCTGCGCTCTGCTATGTTTATATCCCTCTATGTTTATATATTCTTGAAGTTATTTGTTGGGTGGGTCTATTATGCCATAACCTAATTCAATTTTACGGAAGCATACGACAGGTGAGCTGCATCTCTTACTCCGGCTTGAAAGGCGGGTTGTGTATTGGAGCCCAACAGCAGAACCGGTAAGGTGACCAAAAATTTAGGTCACCCGCCCCCTCCCCCTCCCCAACAAGCAGGACCACAGCCCGGGCTGCGGCGAGGGGGGTTGTTCCCTCTTCCCTTGGGAAAACGCCTCCAGCCCCCCGTTTCCCCGAAGCAGTGCTCAGGCACCTCGAATGGGGTCGGCAATACGATTTTCGGGCACTTTGGCATTTTTCCCTGCTCACAGGAGAGCCGCAGGGAAAGGTCGGCATCCCACAGCCAGCTAAAGCATCCCCGAAATCCCGCACTTCCCCGACAAGCCGGCACGACAGCCAGGCGCCAAGGAGGGCGCGCAGCGCCACACTTTCCCTGCTCACTCTTCTCTCCTGGTCGCAAGAAGGATGTGACATTGCAATTATTACCGCAGTTTCGCCTTATTCGAGGAGCCTTTCTCAGCCCGGAGATCCCCCCCCGGGGACGGTCACACTGAGTCTTCTACAGCCCGGTGGCATCAAAGAGTATTCATCTAACGGAGGATTAACAGACGGCGCTCTCTGGATTTTGCCTTGTAATACCCAGTGTCGGTGCTGAGCGCTGCTTTGCATCCGATAAAACCACCATCGCTAAAGGCCACTCAGGTACGAGCCCACAGGGACGACCTCAATGTTACCAAGAAAGCAAAAAAACCTTTGAGTTCCAAACGTAAATGCACAATAAGCGATAACTGTAAGGACTGAAAGTTTTACCAAAAGAAACAGCATTCAGATCAGGAGTAAAACCCTGTATTTACCAAAAGCCACACAATCGTCACCAAAAGACAAACTCAATCTACGTATTTCGCACAGCTCCGGTGAGTGACGCCGGGAGGACCCGGCGAGTCCCCAGGCGCCTCCTGGCGAAGCCTCCCCGGCACGGAGCGGCCGAGCGGCCGTTCGACGGAGGCGGTGCCGCGGGACGGGACAGCGCAGGAGATGGCGCACAGACGCACCAACGGCCCCGTCACCTGGCACGGACGCACCAACGGCCCCGTCCCGCCATGAGCAGCCCCCAGGAGGCGGCCAGGGAGAGGGAGAGGCGGCAGAGTTGGGTTAAATTACGTTTAAAAAACCCCTCTGAAATAAGACTTGAAAAATCTAATGTAATTTGGGGTTTTAAAACTACGGTAAAACAAAGGAATGTTTGGTGACACGAAACTGGTTTGTAAGTTTTTCTGGAATTCACAGAGTAACTTTTTCCATAGTGCTTTGCAACAGGATTTCGCCAACAGCTTAACTCTCATCTCAGTTAAATACTTGTGAACGCCAAAAAGCAGCCGATGTTTCAGTACATTAATAATAGGGTTCCCCTGTCATAAACAGATGTTCCAAATTAACTTTAAAATGCCCTTGTTCTTACTCATCTCTAAGAGCTACATAATACCCGAAGAGCCCAATATATGCCTGCCAGAGATGGAAGCGTTCTCAAAGTTAGGAGAAAAAAAAAAAAAATAATAAAGGACTTTAAAAAAGGGCTTAAAAGCATAGTATGGGATGGCCGAGCCCTCCAGAGCTGCTGGCCGGGATGAACGCTGGAGACGAAGGAACAGCCCAAGAATGAACTCGCGCTCACTCCAGTTTCTTCTCCTTTCACACGACTGGGCGCTTTTAAATAACCCACGTGTCGCCCTCACCCCCTCGGCGTGGTTTCGCTTGCGTTCAGCTCCATCCCCACTCCTGCGGATCTCCGGAGGTTCTCCCTCCTCTCCCAGCCGGGTTTCACCCTCCCACCTGCGTCAGACCGACCTGAGCCGGCACCATTCCCCCGTCGCCGCCTTCCCAAGATGAGCGAAGAATCAAACATCGCTCTCCGGGGCCCCGTAACTGCCCTCAGCAGCAAAGAGCCACCACCACCCGCTGCTGGAGCGCAGACCCACACCAGGGAAGCGTCTCTCGCTTTTACGCCGCGAGGTGCCCCCGGGGAGCGCAGAACGCCAAAGCGTCCCCCTGCAGCTCATCACAGCCGCTTTGCAGCTCTTCCAAAATTTGGGTATCCCATTTACAGGAGCCACAAGGTTTTTTTTCCGGGGTACCACTGTCAGCAGGGAGGAAACACGAGCTGCTGTTTGGAAGACAGAAGGCTTTCACCCAATAGCTTTACCGGGAATAGAAATCCTACTTGGATTTTCTACATCTAAGAGACCAGAAAGCTATTTATTTTAAGAGAAAAATAAACCTCTTAACTTTTAGCCAAAAATGAGTAGGTTTGGGTCTCTCAGAAGTCAGGTTCCCTATCTACGAAGCGGTTATTTTTCAAGCGCAGTAAATTTATAAAATACACGATGGGAACTTAAAGGGATACAACACCAACCCACCAGTGGAAGACTTCATGCCTAGGTCGGAATCAACCTGGTTCGGAGGAGTTGGAGGGACGGGGTCTCTCCGGCACTGTCACTTGGCCGTACCAAACCAGCGCTTCGGGACAGGCATCGGGCAAGGCAGGGCAGCCGGTGCGGGCAGACGCGGGGTGCTGCGCTCTAACGCCCCGCAGCAGCACTCAACAGTGGGACGAACCGGCGACAACGCGGTGCCGAAGCCATCAGGTTCGGGAACGGGAACTGCTGCGCAGGAGTCGGAGTGTGGTATAGACATCTCCGGTAATTTGCAAGTTACACAATATGGTAAGAGAAAGATCACAGTTATCTTCCCGAATCGATTTAGCAGGGTGGGAAAGGAAAAAAAAAAGGAATCTGCTGACTCAGCATCTCTTACGCCTTCGGTCGGCGGGCAGCTGCGCTCCCCCTTGTTGCTGCACGTGGTGCAGCTGCAGCAAAGGCTGTGGCCCGGTGAGACCCAGCGCCACCCCACGCGCACTCCCCACCCCACGCAGTTCCAGCAGCGGCACAGCCGCCGTGACGCCGTCCCTCTCACAGACCTGCACGTGCACGAATAAACCCGCCGGCGCACTGTGCGCGCGCCGGGCAGGCGGGCAACCTCGCGGCTGGTCCGGGAAGCCCTCTGGCCCACGGCTCACCAACCCTGCCCCGCACCATCACGTACGCCCAGGGGAAAACCCGGAGGCTCCCGCGGGCAGCTCCAGGGCAGAGAGGGCACCTTCTCCCTCGCAGGCAGGAACGGTGACGCGATGAACACTTGCAATAAAAAGATTAAAACCAAAATTCAATCGAATCGACGCCAGCTGGCAGAGGAGGCTGGTACCTGCGGAATTTAAGACGGACGGTGAGAAGGCAGAGGACTGCAGGAAGGGAAGGAATAGCCCACAGTCAGGAGTCGAACGATTGAACTGTTTAATTTTTTCCTCTCTTCACTACAAATCAAAATTTTGAGCACACTCCGTTCCCCGCAGCGGAGGAGCAAGGCTACCAGGGAACAATACCATACATAATTAAAGAGTTATCTTAATATGCACGCAAAAAAAGGGGCAAATTACTGTTGCTAAGGGAACATTAATTCCCGTGTTTTTGAACTTCCGAGTGTTCGAGTTTACAGTCTCGACTGCGTTCACCCCTGTGCGCCTATCAGGACTCCGTCGTTCCAACAATGCCGCTAGTTATTTTATTTACGCACGATTTTAGGTAGCTGTTAGCATTTGCTTTAGCAATACCTACTATTTCTAGGCACGACCTCCTATTTGGACAACAGTTTGCACACAGTATCGCCGGTGGAAGTGCAATCAACTCAGTCGCCGTAACGATTGTCAACATGGTGAAAGACCAGAGCTATCGACAAAGCCTCCCACGCAGCACCTAAAAGAGGTCACCGAAAGTAAATGGGTTGTGAAATCATTGCTAGAAAACAGATATCTGTGTTAATTGAAAATAAAGATCAGAACGGACTGAGATAAACCCGGTTAAGGAGCTTCTACAGAAGTTGCCACGAAAAACAGAAAACAGTTATTTTTTTGCAAATGCCAAAAGGGACGTGAATGACACAGTGAAATATTGGCTCAGTGATGTATATTCTCCTGTATCCAGCAGCGGAGGGAGGAAAACTTTTGTGGTTTTTTCCTTTTTCAGTTCCTCGGTGTTAAGAAAGCCCATGAAGATGTACACGCTATTTTGGGCTCAGGACGACGCTGTCCCATCAGCAGCTCACAGCCCTCCCGCTGCGACCCCAGACAGAAGCGGGGGTCAGGAACCCACCGAGGGCCGGCGGCGCGGGCGCTGACGGGGGAAGCGCGCAGCAAAGAGTAATAGCTGTTAACTCCTTCTCTCAGTTATTAGGGGATTAAGGAATCTCCAACGCGATCACGTTTAGCACCAGCGTCAGAACAGCAGCGTCCCGGCTATAGGTGGGCGTGCGAAACGCCCGCTGCCCCGCTCCCCCGCCTGCTCCTCTCCCCCCTTGCCCCCATCCATTCTCCATTTAAAACCAGTGGCACGACAAAGCCTCCCCAGTGCACAGAACGACTGTCCTCTTTGAAGGGACGGCGGGTTTCGGCGGTGCTGCCGAACAATGCCCCCGCACAAAGCTCGGCGGGGCAACGAGGGAGACGGCGCTGCGAACAGGAGCGAGACACATCTGCGGCCCCGCGACGCGCCGACGGCAAACGCTGCGGCCCCCTGCGGCCCCTCACTCCCCTCGGTCACCCCTCGGAGCCCCCCGCAGCCCCTCGGAGCCCCTCGCCGGCAGGATGCACAGTAAAGGCAGAGACAGCAAGTTGCACATAAAATCAAGAGCCAGGAGCCCGACATTCCCGTTCCCCTATTGCATTAACACAGCGTCACACAGCGCGGCTGAACGTCTTCCCAGTTCTTTTATCCGACAAAGCAGTTTTTAAACGGGGAAAAAAATCAGAGGGTGGGTCAGGGCGCCGTACGCATGCCGGGAAATCTGCTGCAGGGACGGACCGCAGTGGATGTGCCGCTGCTCCCACCGCAGCTGACAGAGCGCGCGCTGCTACAACAGCTCATAAATCCATCCTGTAAACCTGCACCGTACCAAAATCGCATCTTGGAAAAGAGACAGAAGACTCACGCGCAAAGGCAGTGCAGCGGTTAGGACCCGACCCCGCTCCAGCCCAGCCTGGCATCCCCGCGCACGGCGGAATGCGCGGCGGAACGCGTGGCCATGCGGCTCCCGACTGCCATCGTGCTCCCGAAACACAGACGCATGGGAAAAATTAAAAAAATAAATAAATAAATAAATAAATAAACCCCACAGTGCCGCGGGGGGGGAAAGCACGCCGGGTCCACGTGTGCGGCCAGGGAGCTCAGGGATGCCGTCCCTGAGCCGGTGGCAAATTCCGCTCTCGGCCACCCCCAGGGGCCCCCAGCACCGCGACGGAAGGGCACGCGCCAAAGCCCACCGCCCACTGCCCTCCCGGCGCCGAGCAAGGGGGGAGAGCGCGCCGCGGCCGGGACTGCAGCGAGTCCTTTCAACCCAATATTCCTCACGATTATTTAGTTTGTGCTCCAGAAAACAAATATGAACATTATAGAATCATAGAACCATAGAATCAGTGAGGTTGGAAGGGACCTTTAAGATCATCAAGTCCAACCATTAACCTACCCTGATAAAAACACCACCACTCCTAAACCATGTCCCTAAGCACCTCATCTACCCTTTTCTTAAACACCTCCAGGGATGGTGAATCCACCACCTCTCTGGGCAGCTTATTCCAATGTTTAATAACCCTTTCAGTGAAAAAATGCTTCCTAATATCCAACCTAAACCTGCCCTGACATAACTTGAACCCGTTTCCTCTTGTCCTATCACTTGTCACCAGGGAGAAGAGGTCAGCTCCCATCTCTCTAAAACCTCCTTTCAGGTAGTTGTAGAGGGTGATAAGGTCTCCCCTCAGCCTCCTCTTCTCCAGGCTAAACAACCCCAGATCCCTCAGTCGTTCCTCATAAGGTTTGTCCTCCAGACCCTTCACCAGCTTTGTAGCCCTTCTCTGGACACGCTCCAACACCTCAATGTCCTTCTTGTAGTGAGGGGCCCAAAACTGAACGCAGTACTCGAGGTGAGGCCTCACCAGTGCCGAGTACAGGGGGATGATGACTTCCCTAGTCCGGCTCACCACACTATTCCTGAGGCAGGCCAGGATGGTGTTGGCCTTCTTGGCCACCTGGGCACACTGCTGGCTCATGCTCAGCCGGATGTCCACCAACACCCCCAGGGCCTTCTCTGCCAGGCAGCTTTCCAGCCACTCCGCCCCCAGTCTGTAGCGTCCATGGGGTTGGTGTGACCCAAGTGCAGGACCCGACACTTGGCCTCGTTGAACCTCATACCATTGGCCTCGGCCCATCTGTCCGGCCTGTCCAGATCCCTCTGCAGAGCCAATCTACCCTCAAGCAGATCAACACGCCCCCCTAGTTTAGTGTCGTCTGCAATTATTATTGTGTTTAAATTAATAAAAGATATTATGATGATAAAAATTATTAGGAATAATAAGAGAATAAAGCATCTACCCCACCAAAATAACTCTCCCGGGGGGGTGGAGGGGGGAAGATTTGCACCGATGGAACTCTAGGACAGACCGGGGTTATTAATTGCCGTACCATTAACCAAGAACTCCCCAACCGCTTTCCAGCGCGTCGAATCCCTCATGAACAACTTTGAATAACTCACACAAGTCATAAATGACACCCAAAACATACTCTTTCGGTGCAGAATTATTTCTCTGCAATTCACGTTAAAGATAGCGTTACACAAACTACTTTGTGACGAACAGACCCGCGGCCCAGGGAGCCCACCAAAAGCAGGGATTTTGCAGAGGTAAACTGAGCAGAGAAATTTCAAAACGGCGAAAAGGAAAAAGCCCACCTCAATTACATCACCGCCCCGATACAAAAAAAAAAACCAAAACCCACCACCACCCCAAGCACCGCAAACCAGAACAAGTGATCTTTTCAGCTGTGTACGGTTCATAATGCAAAGCACTGAGAGATGGAAAATATTTTCATGAACACACTATTCCATTTGGCAATTGTTAATCCATGGGGTCATCAAGAGACTTTCTTCCTTTTTTGCAAACAAAACGCCGGTAGTTAAGAAAAGGGAAATGCCAGGCTGTGTGCTTTGAAATACTTTAGCTAAAGCGGGAAATGAATATACATTGAACACGGCTGAGGGGGTTTTACCTCGTTACACGTTCCGTACAGTCCTGGGGCCGTGTGAGCCGTAAGCAGACGAGGAGTTGGGACTGCCCTAAAGCGCGCGCTGACTCCGACTGAGTCCGTGTTTCGAAAATAACCTTGAATATCGTAAACGTTCAACGTCACGAACAAATTCTTTCCGGAGTCACGGCTACAACAGAACGCCGGTATCACTGCCACTTCGTTAATACACCTACAGACCAGAGGACGGGAACGCATGCTGCCTTCGTTATTCCATTAAAGCTTATGAAATCACATTACAGATTTTACCCGTAACCATAAAAAGATGTGCGCGCTTTCTACTTGGTGCACTTTCAAATGGCATTACTAAGTACATTATCTAAATTTATAAACAAAGGCCAGCTACCCGCAGTACCTGCGTTGTATCCAAGCTCATTAAGGAACAATCTCAAGAGCAGAAAGCCGTCTGTAGAGAAAACATCATTCCTTAATTTGTCCAAATGGCTGTGAGAAAGGGCAAAAGCAGACGCACGGGGACTCCGAACAGCACGGCGAACACAAAAGATGGCCCAGGAGTCAATCCACCCCTACTCAATTCATAATCTCCAGATTGGCTGTTCAAAATTTCATGATTTTTCACATGGAGGACTTCAGTGACTTCTTTTTATTTTCATCCATAACTTTTTCATTTAAAATCTGGAACATCCATCATTTTTTAGATAGAATAAAACCTTATATTCACTATAACTCGTAGTTTCTCCAATGCAGACATCCCTAAACGGACCAAATATACACTGTAATAATTCTCCTTAAAAACAAACAAACAAACAAAAAAATCATTTAAAAACAGGACAAAGAAAAATGACAGAAGGCAAACTAAATACCAAATTAGATCAGTGAGGTAATTTTACAAAAGAATTGGACTTTTTCAGACTCCCCGCGTTCCATTCGCTGTCGGTGACATTTGGGTTAAATCACATCAGCGCTTCTAAAAATTCAGCCCAATGCGCCATTTAACCGCATTTTAGCTGAGTAATTTTGTTTAGATTTACTGTTCAAATTTTCAGTACTTCCCCAAACTGTTTTGATGGCCGATCTTCCAATCTAGTTACCGAAAGGGACAGAAGTAGCCTCACTTGTTCAGTATCTCAATCATCTCAATAAATATAGAGCCGGTCTTTTTGGAAACTACATAAAAGTTAATGGGGCAGCGTAGGAAGCAATCAGCTGAATGTCATGTTTACTGTCACCGAATCAGAAAGGTACTAATTTGCAGCAATCTACGTGCATCAACTTGTAATTATTTTTCTGAAATTATGTTTCAAGCTCCCACGGGGGCAACAGAGAATCCCCCCGGATGAGCAGATAACAGAGCCACGGTTACAACTTCCACAACAAATAAGAAGCGCTCGATTCTTCACAAGTCATTGTGAGGAAAGACAAACGCGATACAAGAGAGGGAATTTTATCCGCCCACTCAATAAAGGCTGAGGAACCGCCACGGATGGGCTGGAGAAAGCTGATCAAACCACCCGAGTCAGAAATAACTTCCCTGACATGGGATTAAACGGGAGCGTTATCCATTTCGCCAGAGAAGAAAATCAAGAGGTTTAATCATTGGATGTAATGTTGATTTCATGATAGAAAATATGTTTTTCTCAGAATTTGTACGCAAATACTCAAAATAGCATTTTGTTAATTGTTTTGGAAGAAACTTAAAATGTATCCTTATGCGCAAGATGGAAAACACAGTCAATAAGACATTTCTTTCCGACAAAACATCACAACCAGAGGACCTGATACCGCACTCACAGCGCCATCGAGCAAAATATTAGTACTGCACCATTTTGCATTTCACTTGTGATTTTTATTTGTGTTCTGACAAGTTGACGGAGACCTTTTGTTAGCAAACCGCGCCACCCAGAAGACAAATGAGGTTAACAGGTAAATGAGGCGTGTTGCCTCCACGGACCGTTAACCCGGACCTCCCCTCCCCTGAGTTTTTCTTTCCTAAAAGCAAACTGCACCACCGCCACCGCCCCGGCCGTTTCCCAAAGCCCCGGGCGGCCTTCCCGAGCATGTCTTTCACTAACGACAGGCTCTTCGTTAGCAGCTCACCATTATATCATGCCACAAAAATGTAGCTCCGACCTGAGGAACACACCTTGGCATCCAAACTTCCAACATCTGCAGCCCAGACAACTCCATCTGGAAGACCAGTATGGGAAGAAACCCTTCCAACCAAGCTCTCGGCACCGCTGCCTCGTTCCTCGATGCCGCTCCTACCGACCGCGCGGGCGGCCTGATCCACAGCGGGGCATTTCTGATCCCGCACGCGAGAATTTGTAGCTTGGAGCGACCATGTCTCGTCTTACAAGGAACTTCGTTGAAGATGCCCACAATGAGGGCTTCGGGAAGAACCGGCCAGTTGGAGAAGTCACCATTAACAGCCGGACAGTGCATCAAGCCTACTGGAGCACGGAGAGGAGAGAGATGGGACCATCTGGAAATGGAAACCCACCTTCATAACTTGGCGGGGGGGTGAGCAGAGAGCAGCCCCCTCCCGGGCGCCCCGCTCTCGCCACCTCCCATGGGCCTCCCCAGCCGCTCCCACGCGCGGACGGGCGCTCTCCCCCTCCGCCCAAACGCGCCTCAGGCTTTCTCCAGCTCATCCTAAACGTGCAACGCCCAGAGGCTCTTCCCCGGCAGGGAAGCAGCTCCAATTATCCTTATTCCGTAACCCAGCAGCTCCTAGGAGGCAGAATCTGGAGCTAAAAGTTAAACAGAAAGATACGAAAACAAACACGTTTTCACTTACATTAAAGCACAAATTGTTTCCTTTCTTCCAGCAGAACACAATATCGTTGTAACCACTGAAAGATATGGTCTCCTATATTTTGGGATAAGGAGGTCTTACTTTCGCACTGAATTAGCATAGAATTGAATCTGGTGTTGGCACACAGGAGCAGAACGAGTTATCAACTGCTGCACCTTCCGACCCAGAGAGATATAGTACCGACACGTGTAACGGGGGGGAGTCGGGAAAACGCGAAGGTAACCGGAACGTTTCAAGAGGCGATCAAAGAACAGCTCTACAGAACAGTACAGCCGTTCGGTTGTTAAAACTCGTGACAAGGTGGGAAAGCGCTTCGCTGGGGCGGTGAGAGCTCTGGGTGGGCAGCGGGCAGCGCCCGCGCGGTGCGAGGAGGGAAGGGGCCGGGGGCGAAGGCGAAGGGGGACCGCCACGACCCAGTTCCGGACGCCCTCCTTGGCACCACTGGCTCAGCGTGCCCCTGCTCGCCACCTGCAAACTGTAAAATACTGGTACCCTCTAATAAGGCTCTCTGGGACCTTCGGCAACCACAAGCCTTTTCAGCTGCGAATAAAAAGCATGACAGATATACTAATTATTCCAATTGACTGAATATGTTAAAATGTAATTAACTAACAACAATCAACACTACATACGACATCCGCTTTCCTTGCTAGCTACACCGAGAGTTACCGATTTGCGTAGGGCGAATTTTCTCGTGGCATTTGTGCGCGTTCCTCTAATTGCAAGTTCAAACAGCATTTTTAGAATGGCTCAGTGGTCATCTGTCCTAAAATTAGTTGAGAAACTGGTACAAGTGACTGAAGCTCAAAACAGGTTACTCTGCTGCCAGGCAGCCTGCTGCTGGCGCTCGGCAATCCCTGACCCACCACAGGAGGAGTACAGTGAAAGAGATTTATTAGGGATTCAAAGCCCTATTGGATAGGAAAAAGGCTCTGAAGTCCCCCAAACAAGTTGAAAATATCATTTTGGCCTTGGCTGAACCCATGGGAATCCCAACCCGGAGCAGCGGAGCCCTGGGAGCAGCGGGGCCGCCCAGCGCCTCAGCCAGAAGGCAGCAACCGCGCGGGCCAAGCGCTCCCGCCCCCGCGCGGGCAGCGGCATGGAATGGGGATGGAAACGGGAACGGTTCGCACAACCAAGCCGGCTCCCGCTACTGCCTCCGCCCAGCGGCTGTCCCACCTCCCGAGGAAAGCACAAGCACAGCCTACCGAAACCCCGAGCTCAACGTTTCCAGTACTTGCAAAGGTTCAAGTTAACCTCGGTTCAGAGCTCAAAACGTTCCCTTCCCGCCTAACGCCGGTACGCCGGGTTTTAGAGTCAGAGCTGCTATGGCCAACTCGCCCTTCCTGCTCCTTCAATTAGGTTCGCAGCTACCAAAAGGTGAATTTTGCCACAGGGGCGTAAGGAGGCACTGCTGCTGCCGCTCTTCTCGGTGACCTCCCAAGACGACAGCGTACACCCCGGAGAGTCAGCGGTGCTGCTCGGACCGCCAGTCCCGGCTTTCACCTGCGCGCCGCAACGCTTCGCCTACCCAGACGTGCTTAATTCAATTCCCTCGGTCAACCGTAGCGATTCGTCTATGACTTAAGACAGGAAAGCGATTTTTGGCAGAGCGCATCAGCACTTTCGCAGTAGGTTTTGTCACAATTAACAAGCAGTTTGAAACAGAGGTCTTCCGGCTTTCGGTGCGGATGTGATGATCGCGGTGGTATTGACACAGTCAAACGCGCTTGCGCAGGCTGCTATGAAACCCGTTATCACTCTCCAAACAACGATGCGGGTTTAGCGCCGAAGAAAGTCATTTAACTATTGTCTGAGTCAAATGTGCTGGCGAAATCACAGCAAGATAACTAAGGAAAAGCAAAGGGGAAAAGGAAACAGAAAATCCCATCTGAAAACCTCGTATTTCACAGCATTTTGTTGTTTTCTCAAACAGATGGAACCGCAAGTATCATTTTTCCATCACCAGCCCTCGTTGCGTTCTGCGCTCTCACACTGCAGCTGAATTAGTTCTCCCATTCCGTTTCCAACGAACGCACCACCAATGTTTTTAGAAACACATTACAACTTTCTATCAAAGGTATTTCCACCAAAAGCAATCAAAATCCTTCTTAGAGTCTGTTACCTCCCGGAATCCAAATAATTAGATTTTAGAAGTTATGCTGAACACCAAAGTAGGAATAACACAACCCAAACCCCCTCAGGAATCACCTTCCTCGGGGCTCTACCTGCAACACAAAACACTTCGCAGCCGTACACAGTCACCATTTACGGCCTTAGATCATAAATACCACTCAGTCTCCTACTTAAGGCAATTACACGGTGAAACGTAAAAAGAGGTTAGCAGTTCTATTTAGGTAGAAAAATGAGTAATTAATTATTTATAAAATTATTTTCCAGCTACTACTCAAGCAGTAGTGGTAATACATATACACACAGACATTCACAAATAAACAGACAGGGCTTTAAAGAAATCCAGTACTGGAGAAATTCCGCCTGAAAGAGAAAAGGCGAAGGGAAACGCAACACACAGACACGTCGTATCACTCCGCATCAGGACCAGATTTCATATCCACTGAACCATTTCTACCCGTTCCTCGATGAGTTCCAGGTGGCACTTCACAACGCCGCGCCACCTAAAGTTACATCGCAATCCCTGCACCACTAAAGGCTCATCTTAAGTACCGCACAATGCTGAATTTAGTTAGGAACAACACAAAAGGCTCTTAAAAAAAAAAAAAAAAAAAAAAAAAAAAAGGAAAGGGGGGAACTGCAAAGCCTTTGGACGCCATCCCCGGTCGCGCAGGAGGAGCCTGCCCGTGCCAGGGCCGCCGTGTCAGCCTCCCGCTGCGCTATCACAAAGTGCTCTGCAGAGACCAGACACAAATCTCCCTAATTAATACAATTACAGAAGCACTTTATAGTAATTTATTTAGTTATTTATTTATTTATCAGCCAGGAGGTACAATCCGTCTAGGACTCGCGCATTACACATGACAGCTTCGAAACGTTTTTGCCAATTAAAAAGATGCAGTGGATTACTGCCATCCTAGAAGGTACGAAGACATTTCCTTCTCCTCCATCATTTTTGAAGGAGAAATATTCACAGACGAGGGCAAAAAGCTGCCAGAGTGAGAAAAAAAAAAAAAAAAAAACACCAACAATTTTAGAAACAAAGACCTTCTCTTGCATTGATATTCCAGCCAGTTCCGCCACGCAAGCTGTCCGTTCAAAAGAGCGTTTTGTGAAGTATGAAACCCACTTCTCAAAGAGCCGCGGGTCAGAGAGCAGAGATCAATAACCAGCCCGGCACCCAAAGGAAACACAGCTTTGCCCCGATCAGATAATGCTATTAATGACTACAGCAACAACAACAACAAAAAAAATCCCTTCTCAATTACGGAGAAGATAAAAAACTACAAATAAAGATTCTTACAGATAGCAAATGTAATCAGAAACAATTAAGAAGTTATTTACAGGGGAAATAATCAATAGCCTAAGAGCAAATTGTTTTAAAATGAAAGCAAAAAAATAACTGTCTTATGGCAAAACCCCGGCCATTTTTCTTGTTAAACAAACAAACAAACAAAATCATTAAAAAACCTGGTAGAAACAGTCTGATGCTTTGTTTTCACATGCTCTGCCTCTCTCTTCCCACCACGGAAGGAAGCAGCTGAGGACAGCAGATGGTACAAAATTCAAACCCCGAGCGCGTGTCAGGGGTTAGCGAAAACCTTACAGCGTCAGGAAACTCTGCGAGGAGAAGACAGGAGGAGCAAGAAATCCCATGGATGGGGAAGCACTCCAGCAGGGAACAGGAACCATAAACAAACTTCTTCTGCGGAAAGCTTACGAGGAAAATTTATTTAATCAGAGTATGTGCAACACGGCAAAGAACGGTCAAATTTCCAAAACACGGGCTGAACTTCCACATAAGAATCAGAGAATGGTTTGGGTTGGAAAAGACCTTGAAGACCATCCAGTGCCACCCCCTGCCCTGGGCAGGGACACCTCCCCCCAGCCCAGGTTGCTCCCAGCCCCGTCCAACCCGGCCTTGAACACCTCCAGGGATGGGGCAGCCACAGCTTCTCGGGGCACCCTGCGCCGGGGGCTCACCACCCTTCATGGGGAAGAATTTCCTCCTGATATCTCACCTAAATTTTCTCTCTTCCAGTTTGAAACTGTTCCTCCCCTCCCTGACCCAGAGTCCCCCCCCAGCTCTCCTGGAGCCCCTTTAGGCACTGGAAGGGGCTCTGAGGTCTCCCCGGAGCCTTCTCTTCTCCAGGCTGACCCCCCCCAACTCTCCCAGCCCGTCCTCCCAGCAGAGGGGTTCCAGCCCTCCCAGCATCGAAAATGCATCACCATACCCCAAATCAACAGTTTAGGATTTAAACTAAATCAGGGCTACACGCAGAGATACATTTTCCTTGCGCGTTGACTTATATTGTGAAAAAGTTTGCAGTGTCGCTTGCGACCGGGCTCAGCCGTGACTTTACTTCCAGTTCATCCGCCGTTGCTATCACAACCGAATTAGCTGTTATGTTTCCCTCCTGCTGCCCCACTACCTGGATGAGGTGTAAATTATCTGCTAAAAAATTTGTTTATACTTATCTTTGTTTTGCTCGGCAATTTGAAACTGAGACCGTCAAGCAGTTAATTTAACGAGGCCAAGTTTTGCATAGCGTTACATTATGTAAAATAATTACACTTTAAAAATTACTGCTATACAGAAGATTATGGAGAAACCTGTTAGTGCTAAAATTATTCCATTTATGTAGACAGACTCTGAAGTTTATTAATGAAAGTTTGCGCTGAAACAGCTGTTCTGCTGATTAAATAAATTATGACTAAGTTTTTGCGTTCGCTTCCCCAAGCCGGCAGCTATTAAAGAGCGAGAGAGACCAACCGTGTAAAACTCACGAAACGCAGAAAGATGCGCAGCGCATTACACAAACACGTGAAATTATAAGCAGAATCCAAACCAGCTGTTATTTTAAGTGGCTTTCAGACTTAAAAAAAAAAATAATATTATTTGTTTGGAGATGCAGATGAAAAATTCTGAAGAATTCCTAACACTGGGACCTGTCTTACAGTAACCGACAGGTTATGTGGACAACAGGATGCCCATGAGCCAGCAGTGTGCCCTGGTGGCCAAGAAGGCCAATGGCATCCTGGGGGGCATCAAGCAGAGCGTGGCCAGCGGGGCGAGGGGGTCATCCTCCCCCTCTGCTCTGCCCTGGGGAGGCCACATCTGGAGCACTGTGTCCAGTTCGGGGCTCCCCGGGTCAAGAGGGACAGGGAACTGCTGGAGAGGGTCCAGCAAAGGGCTACGAAGATGATGAGGGGAGTGGAGCATCTCTCTGCTGAGGACAGGCTGAGGGACGTGGGGCTTTGCAGTCTGGAGAAGGGAAGACTGAGGGGGGATCTCATCAACGCTTATCAATCCCCAAAGGGCGGGTGCCGGGGGGTGGGAACAGTCTTTGTTCAGTGGTGCCCAGTGACGGGACAAGAGGGAACGGGCACAAACTGGAGCAGAGGAAGTTCCATCTGAACCTGAGGAGGGACTTCTCTCCTGTGCGGGCGGCAGAGCACTGGCACAGCTGCCCAGAGAGGGGGGGGGGAGTCTCCCCCTCTGGAGCCATTCCAAACCCGCCTGGAGGTGTCCTGTGCCACTGCTGGAGGTGCCCCTGCTCTGGCGGGGGGTGGCACTGGGGGAGGTCCAGAGGGCCCTTCCCACCCCGACCAGTCTGGGATGCGGTGATACAGATTTCAGGTAAGAGACTATTTCATGATATTTGATTTTGACTTATCAGAAGATTTAAATGAGCAAGCAAATTATAAATGCATTTAAAGCTGCCCTTGATGAAATGGAAGGAGAGCTGTTTTTTCAGCTTTGTACCCCATTTCCAACTTCACAGTAGGTCACAAGCGGAGAAGAAAAAGGAAAAAAAAAGAAAGAGAAAAACCACCTGACTCTCCCAATTTATTTTTCATGCTCCAAAAAAGGCTCCGCAGACAGTGGCGGCGGCGAAGGCAGGAGAGCACCAGGCTCTCCCTGGGCCGGGGACATCATCGCCCATTAGCACAGAGAGCTGTAAGGTCAGGAGAGAAAATGTAAATGCCTCGAGAGAGGTCGGGGCACACTGCGGCTCAGCTTAGACGTAAAGATGAAACAAGATTTGATACAGCAGTAATAAACTTGAAAGGTTTCCTGCAAAGACGGAGCAGAAGTCAAAAGGAGGGAAACGTAACCTGAATACATAATGACCAAATCCTACGTCAAAGTATTTTGGTTTTATGAGCAGGTACAAATTCAGCTGATTATCTAATTCCTTTCAGCTTTTCAGAGATTCAGCTTCTTTAAAAGAAAGACCACATAACAACTCAAGTGCTTCGCGCACTGTAATAGAAACATTAGGAAACACCGTTCCTTATTTCCCCAGATCTACAGAGGACTGCAAATCTATTTGTTTTCTGAGCAGCAATTTTCAAGCCTTTTGGGACCCGCGGGCACAGCAGCCTTCCCCAAGAGCCCGTGCGCCTGCCGCGCCACGAGCCCGCAAGGCACGCTCCGCGGGACTTTCTCCTCCCAGACAACCGAGTGATGATTTTTTATATATATATATATATATATACACACACACACAAACACACGTATATACATAGACAATTAATGCTGGTCTTCTATTTGAGAATTATTTCTGCTGTAAGAAGGCCCGTTAGACGCCCCAGCCTGACTTCCCGCAGCGCAGACGCCGCGTATTTTCATTCATTTGGTTTGACTGAAGCGATCTGCTCCTCTGCTGCCAAAAAAAAAAAAAAATCACTTCCCTGCCATTAGCTCCGGTGATTATTCATCCTGCGAAAGCGCTCTGCCTTTCCTCACCATTCCCACTTCTCGCTGCAGTGTGTGTTCTGCGCCGCACGTTATATATCAGACTGTAGAGACTGAGCGGCCATACGGTACCCGTGTCTTCATCGCCGCGTTGAGCGCAGCTGAGCCAGCTCCCCCCTTCCGAGAGCTGTCACCCCCACAACTCCTCACCTTCCAGGCTGCCGCGTTTCACCCCGACACCCCGCGGTGGCTTGCCCTCTTCTCTCTCATTTTGCAACCCCTTTTCCGAAAAGCTGACACGGCGCTGCCGGCAGCGCGGCGCCGCCGGCCTCACCCACGGCTCGAGGAAAGCGCTCCTTCTCGCTCATCCTGCTTCAGGATAGACAGGACGAGGGGGAATGGCTTCAAACTGGAAGAGGGGAGATTTAGATTAGATATTAGGGAGAAATTCTTGGCTGTGCGGGCGGTGAGCCCCTGGCGCAGGTTGCCCCGAGGAGCTGTGGCTGCCCCATCCCTGGAGGGGTTCAAGGCCAGGTTGGACGGGGCTGGGAGCAACCTGGGCTGGGGGGAGGTGTCCCTGCCCGGGGCAGGGGGTGGGACTGGATGATTTTCAAGGTCCCTTCCAACCCAAACCATTCTGTGATTCTACGAATTTATTGCACTCACGCTCACATACCCCATCAGCCCTCCCTGCCACAGTATTTAACTGGAAACGCCACTGCTGTCCAAGACATTATTTTCTCATTCGCAAGTATATGCGTGCATGCCTGTGTACCTGACCTCAAATCTGATTAGCTAGCATTAATTATTAGCTAATTATTATTAGCAAGGATTAATTACCCCACTGGCGGTACGATCATTCGGCACCCCCTGCGGCCAACTTACCTTCCCTTGCACTCAGCACTCCCCCTCTTTGAAAACCGGGCACTTCAGCAAAACCCAGCCCATACACGCCCCCAGCAAAACCGCTCCGCGTGACCACCAGTCAGGCTTTGCGTTAATTCTGACTTCCAGAGATTTAAGACCATTTGAAATATCTTTTTAAAATAAAACTTAAAAGCTCAAACCTCCTCCACTGAGAAAAATCCCGTGCGTTTACGGAGAACTACAAACCAACCCCTTTAAAAAGATTTCCGCGGCGTTTTGACGTCCAGGTGCTCTACGCGCCTGAACCGAGTTCTCCTCCGGCTCCCAGCACCCCGTATCGCAGCACGTCAAGGACAGAGTCCGGCGCTTACAAGGAACGTGCAAAAGTTGCAAGCGGAGGGAGGGAAGGGGAAGAATTAAGCTGTAAAGCGTTACCCACTGGCACCGCATCCATCACCTGAACACAACCGTGTACGCGAATAAAAGCGGGCAGAGCATCCCCCCCCCCCCGTTTCCTCATCGAGGACGCTGCTTTGCAGGTAAACACTTACATTTATTGAATCAGGACCCGGGCTGAATGGGAAACTGTGCTTCAGGAAGGCAAAGGGGGGAGACGAGGGAAAAGCCTGCGAGCGCCCAACTAACAGCAGTCGGTGTGTGAGGTGGGGAGGGCAGAGCCGTCCACGCATCTCTCTGCTGCCTCCGTCTGCTGCAGTGTACGCGTCTTTAATCTGTTTACATGGGTTTTAAACACCGATGCTGACAAATTAAAACTCTTCCTTTTGTGCAGCCATTTCATGGTATTTCCGAATTTAAACAGCGCGGAACGATCAAAGCCCAAGTAGTCCACACCGGAATACGTGAGCACGCTGCCGCTCCTGCTCCTTCAAAGGTAAACTCACTCACTTCGTGATCTTTGTGGACGTTAGTGGCAAAAAGCTGAGCAAAAGCTCAAGCAAACAATATAGCCTCAAACAACGGTGAAGTTGCCGTTCTCCCAGGATCACCAGAAAAAAACCCGATCCTTTTAATGGAACTAAACTGCTTATGGAGGAAACATACCCCCTAATCCAACCGCATCCCCGTGCGGATACCATCCAGCTGCTCGTCGGAGAGAACTCAATCCTGCAGCGATAGGACCTCCACCACCACCTAATCCCGACACCGGCACTGATGGACGAACCAGCAGCCGGGGGCTCGCTGGCCATTTGTGCGTCCCTTCGCAGGACACGTCCCTGCCCGCTCCGCGCCGCCGCTGCCGCGCAGGGAACGCACACACGGCCTCGGCCGGAGCCCTTTAAAGCCGATTACCTACTACTTTTAAAGCTGTAGACAAAGAATCGAAGTGATTTGGGCAGCCTTCTGAAACACCAGTCCCTGGGTCAAGAGTCTGCCAATCAAGTTGAAAGGCAGAGGACCGAAGGACCACCGCCACCGGCCGCGTCCGTAACCGCGCTCGGCAGCGCCGCACCAGGCTCCGCGTTCAGGCGAGAAACTGCTTCTCCTCCACCACGCTCCTGCTCCTGGAGGCCACAGTCTGCATCTAGAAATACTCCTTCAGGTGCAGAAGTCTCTTCTTGCAGTGGACTTTGATGGACTTCCACTCCAAGGGCTCCAGAAATGTCCTACACACTCCAGCCACAACACCCCGGGAACCGAGCATTTTTAGCAATCTACGCTATACGCATATGGCATTACCGAGGTGAAGGCACACCTCAAAATATACTTGGTTTGTTTCCTAAGGACAAAAGAATCCCTTCCCTGTGGTTTAAGAAGATCCATCCTATTCCTAAATTCTACTCATAGTACAATACTGCTCTGTGCTCAGCTCCCTGGGGGGTGGGAGAGGAGGAGGTAACAGGAAAAATAATAATTTGTGTACATTCAGTTTTAGAGTGATCTGGTTTTACACAAAAATAGCATCATCTTCATGCCTAACTCTTCTCGCATCTGTTAAGTCACACAGCTGCTTGAGCAATTAATGAAAATTAAGTCTTCCCAATCGCTACATCTTGTATTTAGGTTAGCTCTAACAGTCAAATACGTTACACAACCAAACTCAATCCTTTCTTCTTAATTGACATCAGGCATTACCAGGCCAGTAATTATATTTACTCATCTCCATTAAAGGACAGAGGGACACTGACTGGCTGCACAGCTCGGTCTACAGATTCCTTATTACTCCTGGTAGTACACCAAGAACAAATCAATCAACAAATCCATTTCTAGAGCTCCATTTAAGTCTTTAAATGGTAAAAAATACTTCGGGTGCAAAAAAAAAAAAAAAAAAGAAAAATAGAAGTTGTATTTGAACAGATCTCCATTTCTGCTCTTCTTGAGTCACACACAGGAGAATTTAGAAACGCATGTTGAGTTTGCCTTTTTTTTTTTTTTTTTTAAACCCTACAAGTTTTTTCGTTTGTCTTTTAAGCAAAGTACTTTGGGACCGTGTCCCCTGGACCGCAGGAACCGATGCCCAGCGAGCCATCTGCGCCGGGACCTCCGTCTTCCGCAGCTCCAACCCCTTCTGCTCAACACAGCCCCAGCTCAGCCAGGGCACTGGGAGCTTTACTCTTCCTGAGTTTGTCCCTTCTGTGGCACATTTGTGAGAAAGCGCCCGGAGCAAAGCCCAGTTACCCAGTTTCCCCCCGAAGCTGAACGGAAAGCCTCCAACCAGGGCTGAAGCTGCAACAAAACGAACTTCAAAGGCACTAAGGCAGCCAGAGCCACCCCCCTCATCCTCCGGCGGATGGAGGCACTAAGGCACCGCGTACCAGAGGTACATCTATACAGCAGAAAGAACCGTAAAGGCTTTCAGAGACGCACAGAGGCAGCAGCAAGCGAAGAGCCTGCGCTGCGCCCCAGTCCCCACGCGTGCGCGCCCCAGGCCACCGAGCTGCATTCCTCCAAAAAGGACTCATCCATATCCCAAGAAAACGGCTTGTTTCAAAGGCAGCGTTTCGGTTGCCATGATGTAACTCCCGTGTCACCCATCATGACTAACGGCAGGAAGACGGAGAAGCGACCTCGTTAATTGTAAACGCAGCGCACATCATTAGCCGGCCCCACGGTTAAGGGGCGAGAATACAGCTCCCAACCTGTCAGAGGGATAACCTAGGCGTCAGCCCCGCTCCGACACAAGGCGCACCTGTAAAAAAAGACAGAACCAGTTTTGCTTTAAAAACGTTTCAAAGCTGAAGCTACATTTTGATTACCTTTCGAAAAGACAAAAATCTTTTTTAGCACTTCAAAGGGCCGATCAGCAGAGAACCAGCCTTAAACTGGCAGAATATCCTGAACAAAACCTAGTAAAGCATGTTCTTTAGTAACGAGCTGCCTACCTCGTCCTTTTGGGTTTAAACAGTCCTTAAACAGTCTCCCGAGGCAGAAGAACCCACCGCAGAGAGCCCTTTGCGCGGGAGCTGCTGCGACGCTGCGACGCGTGCCGACGAGGCTGCGCCCCTCAACCCTGCCCAGCTTGGGTAAGCGACTACAGCGAAACAGCCTAACTACAAGTAATCTTTTCTACTATCGATATTCAAATTAGCAGCTCATTTAAACCATTAAACCCAGAAGCGTATACTTCGAATAGTTTATTCTTAAGCCTTTCCAGGTCAAAGGGAAGCCCTACATAAACACCGTCCCCACTAGAGCACGGCCTTTTACATTAACTCCAGGTTAAAAGAAAGGAATAAATAAAGGATTTACTTGTAAGATCCCCATGAATCCCCTCAAATACTTTCCTTTTCGGCAAGGAATCACCTTTTTTCCCCCCCCAACAGAAAGATTTTAACCGCACATAGTGCCAAAGACAACTGTGGCGTTACCACCAGCACTCCACGGGAGAAACGCCGGATGATCCCGGAACGAAGACATCAATGCCTGGAGTGGCTGACAGATACTTCAGCTGAACCTCGTACAAGAAAAAACCCAATATATATATAGTTGAATACACACGGCTGTATTCGTCTGCGCAATCACTGCAAAATACTGCACATACTGGGGTTCGCAAATATTAGGGTTTATTTAAATTACGTGTTCAGTAAGTCAGTGCTACACATGAAGCACTGTGTGTACTGAAGAGATGGGCTGTAACTGCTATATAAAAGTTATGTTGGCTTCCCCCCAAACTGGTGTGTATACCCGCCCCGTTTGTGATTATACGGTGCCATGCAAAACCACAATGTTCTACTTAAACCAGTGATGTTTTATTATTTTAATTACCTCATGGCATTTATTAACATAGCATTGTTCGCAACAGATGAAGGGGGCGTTCTCCCCCTCCCCAAAATGGATTTTGATATTGGAGCCCTCTCGAGAAGGTGAGAATTGCAAACGCAAGCAAAAGCAGAGAGGCCATACAGCAAAACTTCAACGTACTGCTTCTCCGCGGCTGTGCCCCTGCCCGCACCCTCCCAAACACCCTTTGTACCACCCAGAGTACGGGCAGGCAAAAGAATCTACATAAACACCAGCAAAACTATGTGCTCAGACAGCTCTTCTGAAATAAATTACTTTCGGGGAATTTCTTTTAAAGAAGAAGAATTGACCAGCATATATCCCAGACACCCGTGCTGCGAGGAACGCTCCGCGGCAGGGAAGACCCGGCCCTGCCTGCTAGCGTGGGTACGAGAATGTTAAGAACTTAAGTATTCCAATGCCATGGTACGGATCAGGGATTTGCTTCCTTCAATCATTTTTATTCTTCAGGATCGCTGCTGGTCTGAAGGGAAAATGTTGCCAAACTTGAAGCTATTGGGGGGAAAAAAAAACGTCAACTGACACAAGAACTTTTACGTTGGAGGGCACATAAAATACATGTACGTTCTACTGCGTTCATTCATTCTTTTTTTTTTTTCCTCATCGTGAACTCACCACATTTTTGTTTGGTCTGTTTCTTTGAAAAAGAAACCGTTCTTTAGGCCCCCGGTACGGCTGCCCATACTCTGCCCGCGTTCCCTCACCCCTTTTCCCAAGGAAGCGCTGCTGCGGCTCCAAACGCCCGCTTGACATCCTCCTGCACGCCCAGGCTGCCTCCCAGCCGCAGCGCCGCTCCGCGCGCCCACCTAACGCAGAAGATGTCAATGGTTCTAAACACCTCTTTTTTTCTTTTTTTTTTTTTTTTCCCCCTCCCTCTTCTAATATTAAAAAATAAAGCCCGCACACTCATGCTTGAGGATCTTCTGTCCAAACAGGGACCTGTGAGTAAGACCATGAGCTTGCCGGGACGCCAGCGAAGCTGTTCTTTGGGCTCCCGGTAGTTTTTACCGCTCAACCGAGAAAATCAACTTTTATCAACAGATATCAATAGGCAAAACCTCGCAACAACAGCGCCCGACACACCGAAGCCGCAGTGGCGAAGGGTTGTGCCGGGTATTATTTTCTGGTGGGGAGAGTGGTGTATGTGTGCAGCTCTGCTGCAAACCCCCACGGAGTCCCTCCTCCTCGTCCACGACATCCCCCAGGAACCAGCGTGGTCTATCTCGCCCAATGAAGGAAAACAGAGACGGATTATTCGGGCATTTCTTGTCTATTCTTACCAGAGTTCCCTCGGAGCTCTTCACAAACAGAACCGCCCCACATGCCCGCGGCACCGCTCGGCTCCGTGCCCACCGGGCGATGCTCAGGCAGGAGCCCGCTCTCCTGGCCCGCGGCGGCATTGCCTTCTGGCCCAGGTCATTCTGAACACAACCCTTGTGGCACCTTCGGAAGCCCAAGACCGTGAACTGGAGCAGAACACAATCCTCAAAGCCACCTACAGGCACCACCCAGGACAGGACACAGCACGAACGTCAGCACGGCGGGCACGAGGAGGGGGGATGCGGCACCCTCCTGGGTACCACGTTATCTCAGCGATGCACAGCTAGCATCACACACGCAACCCTAAGAGCAGTTTAAGACTGCGATACCCTGAAAACATGAACTTTTACTGCACAAGATTAAACCGAAGCCTTGTTCGTTACTGCAGCAGAGCTGCCCTCTTGCTTACAGCAGCCGCCAGGGAACAAAAGGGGTGTTCCTTCATTCCAACAACTTTTTTTAATCAAAGTCCTTATCTAGACTGGAGTTTTGGTTGGTTGGTTCATTTTTTATAAGACCACAGGGTTATCGAAGACAATCATACATTCAGATTTGCTATAAAAAGGAAGTCTTAGCAAAGACTGAATCATCCTACCAGAGAAGCAAAACAACAATTTCATGTCCCAAAACCTTCTTGAGGGAGAAACCCCCTACACGGGAGTCTGTAGGGCACTGCAAACCGGTGGTTTGGTAATGGTTGGCTGTGCAGCCCAAAGAGCTGAAATACCTAAACTGACCAGATGGAGAGAGGAAACAGAAGACAGTGACAGAAACCCTTCAGCTACAGCTTTATCGGAGCAGAGAAATGCAATCGTAGGTCACCCCACCCACCCTGGAACCGGTGACAGCCCATCGCTCTGGGTAGGCTCCTTACGAAGTAAGATCTCAAAGCAAAGGCTGTAGCAAGCGCTGGTCAGGCAGATGGTCTGAAGGACTCTTTTGGGGAGTCACACTAAAATCTGGAGCTGTTTGCGGCATAACACTGAGCCACGGCTCTGCAAGTGAGGATAGAGAACTGCTAACAGCAGTAGTGCCACGTTAAAGCTTTGATTCTCATCTGGATGATCAATTCACACCCAGTAGTCAGGGCTACGTGGGCACCGCCAAGAGATGGAGAACCTTCTCCAAAGGGGAAAAATAGCTGAGGTCATTTAAGTACCAAAAATGCACGATGAAGAAATGATCAGCTAAAGGTTAATTTGCAACTTGTACACTTAAAAACCATTAAAACCTCACTCCCACAGAGCGGGTGCTATCGAGCGACTGTTGAGCGTATTATAGTGACTTTACGTGCTACATTCTTCATTTCAGAGATTATTTCCACAAACCACAAGAAATACACTTCTCCAGTAGTGCTCAAACAGCCATTGATCCCATTTTGATCACCGATAGCGCTTTGCCCCTCGAGAGCCCTTGTAAGAAAGGCTTCTGGATTTCTCTGTAGCTGACTGGTACTGGATGATCCGAACTCCGCGAGAGACCCCCAAGGCGAGCTCCCGGTGGGGTTCCCCGGTGGTCCCTGCTGGTCTCTGCCCTCCGCCCTCACACCGCATCTCCGGGATGATGAGTCAGTTTAAGCTCCCGCCGAATCAGCTGGCGGGGTGACGAGGGGTTATGCGCCAAACTATTCTTAATCTCAGCTGATCCTAATTACAATCCTTCACTAGCTACTGGGCAAATTAAGTTTTATTTTTACCAAAACACCCCCACCTCCCACCTCCGTGTGGTACGCTGCCCATCCACAGAGCTCTCCAAACAACGCTGTTATGAAGACAACGGAAGCAAGCAAAAGAAGCTTTTTTAAAAACGCATCTCAATTGCTAAGAAAGAAGCATCCAGTTTAATGACCGTGTCCTTTGATGCCATTTTCATAAAGTCATAATAATCACAGAAATGCAAAATAATGAAAATTTCCATAATAAATCCAGCTCATCCCTGGTCTACGTGCACTCCAGCGGCGCAGGCGAGCCATCCTCCAGCATGTGTTCTCCCAGCAGAGGGAGGAGCACACGGCGGAGACACCTACGTGTCACCAAAGGTCAGGGCTACGTGGGCACCGCCAAGAGATGGAGAACCTTCTCCAAAGGGGAAAAATAGCTGAGGTCATTTAAGTACCAAAAATGCACGATGAAGAAATGATCAGCTAAAGGTTAATCTGCAACTTGTACACTTAAAAACCGTTAAAACCTCACTCCCACAGAGCGGGTGCTATCAAGCGACTGTTGAGTGTATTATAGTGACTTTACATGCTACATTCTTCATTTCAGAGATTATTTCCACATGTTGCCAACTTTACATCAAAAAATAAGAACTAGCGAGACTGCTGACGAGAGAGCTGTTAAAGAACTTCCAGATAAGCTACCTGAATTTATTTCAAAGTTCTTCTGTTATGAAAGTCTTCTAAGAAAGTAAATGACATTTTGTCATTCTCAAGTAAATCTGAAGTCTTGAAAACAATAATTTCTAAACTGAATGTACTCTACACTATTCCGACAGAATTCATTTAAACATACAATGTCTAACATCAGTGTCTTCATATTTTCTAGTTAATTATTTCACAACCACCAAAATTACTACCAAGGCATCAGTATATTTACAATATGTTTATTGGGGTATATCCAGCCACTATTTGTCAATGACATACGATTTACCCTTGCAATAGCCCTATTATAACATAAAAGTTGGGTTTCTTGCCTTACATGCCAGTAAATCAGCATCATCCCGAGAAAATAATGCTATATAACAGCTTTTATTACTAGACCTTAAAAATTCTTTACCGGATTGGGTGTTTACACTGACACATGCACAGACTTGTGCTTTTACACTAAATATCAACACCCTCCTGAGCAGTCTACCTGTCGGAATTTCTCACTGCACGTTACCAGTCTTTCAAACATCTCTAGTTTTTATTTTACCACTCACAATTAAAAAACATTGCCCATAAATAATGCGAGTATTTGATGAGCAGAAAGCAGCAAATCAACTTCTCAGAGCGATGGTCAAGACATACTCCCTGTTCTAATAGTCTACAGAAAGATTTCACGGTAAATACCAGGAACTGTAGCTCATTTCCCTAAATATCGCCGAGTCCTCAGTTCTCACAAATCACTGCGAATCACACCTATGAAATCATTTCACCTGAAACTGCAGCACACCCTGTTACTCACAAGCTCTGCTTCTCCTGTAAACACGCACAGCCCTCAGAAGCACTTTGAAATAAATTAAAGCTTACCATAACATTATGGACATACCATATTAAAACATGTAAAATTTGAAATCTTTATATAGCCTGTACTTTTTAGATCAAAAGGGAAAAATACCAAAGGCAGCGTGAGAACCTCCCCCGTTTACACTGCAGGGCCCATCATGGGGAACGTTACTACAAAAGCCTCAATCACTCTTGTTGACTTCACAGTCCCGGAAATTTTGCGCCCATAGTTTTGCACAAAACCAAAGAGAAGTATTTTACCACCATTCATGTTTTGGAACACTTAAACTTTGAAACACTTCAGCCTTAAAGCTACAGCATCCGCCTGTTAAGAGTTTCACGGCGGCGATACCTGTGATTCTCTCACCCCCTGTATTTGCCCTCGAGGAGACCACCCGTGTCTCCCTAGACCAGCGTGCGGCACTGGTCACCAGGCTGTGGCTAAAAGCATGTGCAGGTGCCACAGCATTTATAGCCTCAACAAATGTAGTATTTGCAAAAAATACTGAGATGTCAAGAAAATATTGAGAGCTCAGCACTCAATATATGGCTACCAAACCGAGATTTGGTTTTTTTAACCTTATTTTAAATGAAATTCATCTAAGATGAACCCAAACACCTAAAATTAAAGGTACTTCAAAGTTATTGATCCCAAATCATCCCACTCGCAGTATGGCAGCTCAGTAACGACCATTCTGTTTCAGTGGATGAAAAATCAGTTCTCCAGAAGAAGGCCATGTAAATCTCTAGGTAGAGGCTTCCCAAAAGGAAAGACAATTATTTTGGGAGGGAAAATTACTTAAAACAAACAAACAAACAAAACAAACCCAAACAATCAAAACGTCTTCGAAGCACTGTATACGCTATGTTTTTTGCAAGAGCAGCCAGCTCTAAGCCCCGGTCAACATAAGTTTAGGAACACAAATAACATTCCGTAATTACGTAGCTGAAAATATATCTAGGATCGATTTCTGAATAGAAACACTTTTATTTTTCAGTAGTAACGGCAGATTTGTTTGTAAATTTACTTAATTTAAGTCTATTTCCCTTTCTTCCATCCCAATAACAGCTGCCCAACAACCAGTCAAAATCATTGTATTTTGCTTCATTTCTATTCAATAGCAGTAACTTAATTGCAGCCAGCTCTTCAGCTGCAATTCTGCAGCGCTAATGTACACAGCCATTTTGGTTTCAGCACGTAACACCAAGAAACAGCTGTCTCCAGCCCACTTCCCCATTAGCGTATCAGACCATTTTGGAAAACCCGCTCAGAAGCAGACCGTAGCAGGGAAAGTCAACTTTGATCACGGGAAACACGCTTGCACAGACAGGACCATCGCTGATTCTTCTGATGCACTACTGCTGCCTCCGAGTCAGCAAGAAGATTCCTCTTTCCTTATTAAATCATGTACCTCTGCCCCGAGGAGCTGTGGCTGCCCCATCCCTGGAGGTGCTCAAGGCCAGGCTGGATGGGGCTTGGAGCAACCTGGGCTGGGGGGGGTGTCCCTGCCTAGGGCAGGGGGGGTGGAACTGGATGATCTTCAAGGTCCCTTCCGACCCAAACCGTTCTGTGATTCTATACTATTTTCACGCTTCCTGAGTAGTTAACTATTAAAAAGAGGGCTGAAATACTGCGATTTCAAAGAGAATAAAGCAGTTGCACTGTACAGGCAGTATTTTTCACATGTTCAATTAAAGGAAAGAGGTCACTCGCTTGATCAGGTCATTCCGGCTGTATTTCGCTTGACAAAATAACAAAGATGCAAAGGCTGAGGCACGTGGGGCTTTGCAGTCTGGAGAAGAGAAGACCGAGGGGGGATCTTATCAACGCTTATCAGTCCCCAAAGGGCGGGTGCCGGGGGGTGGGAACGGTCTGTGTTCAGTGGTGCCCAGTGACGGGACAAGAGGGAACGGGCACAAACTGGAGCAGAGGAAGTTCCATCTGCACCTGAGGAGGGACTTCTCTCCTGTGCGGGCGGCAGAGCACTGGCACAGCTCCCAGAGAGGGGGGGAGTCTCCCCCTCTGGAGCCATTCCAAACCCGCCTGGACGTGTCCTGTGCCACTGCTGGAGGTGCCCCTGCTCTGGCGGGGGGTGGCACTGGGGGGGCTCCAGTAGATTATACAAAGTTAAAAATATATACATACAGAATTGCACCATAATGTAAAAAGTCAGCTTTATCTAAGCCTTCGTATCTCTGTGTCCTCAGGACCCTCATGACCCCCATCCCAATCCCTACTTCCTTCCTCAGCGCGCAATGGCATATTTCTTGTAAGTATTTGATTTGAAAAGAAAGCCAGTAATAATGTAAAACTTGTTATTCACAATGCAAATTAAACAGTGTACTACACTTACCAATAAAATATGAAGTGTTCATTCCCCTGATTTTCTACGTCTCAGGTGAGACTCCTCTGTTAACACTCTCTGGCATTACCATACACACAAAACCAGATTAACAAACAGAAAAGGTGGAGAAGAGGAGGAGAAAGAAAGGATGAAGAGCCCTGCAGGGTTTCATGTTAAAAAGGAAAAAAAAATAATCTTGTATTTGATTGTTTGATTGCCATAACTAATAATTTAAAAGAGAACTCTCTTCTACATGCAAATCAACATTTCCACAAGACATTTTGCAAATGATTAAACACAAGAGGCGCTCGCATTTTCATATACTTTTAAGCTCAGAAAAAGACCGCACAGCCATTAAAAATTTTAAGCATCTGTGCTCTAACACCTCCAGCTGCATCCCGAGGCACAGAAACGAGCGATATGAACCTCTTCAGCTTTCCTCACCATCTCCTCCCTCGCTCAGTGATGCAAACCCACCTCTGAATTATGCTGAAGGTTATTCCTTTTGGAACTTAAGACCTCCTGCGCTGTTTTCCTGCTCTTCCCGGCAGCGGGGCAGGAGATGCGGGAGCCGGTGAGCGGCAGCACTGCCGCAAACCCGCAGCCACGGGACACTGGTCCCTCCCGGGGCAGCTCCGGCTCTGCCCTCACTCCTCCGGCAGAGCCGAGGGCAGCCGCCCGTGCTGCCGTCCCGTCCCCGCGCCCACAGCAACCCCCAATTTCTTCAATTGACAAAGTTGAAAATGACCTCCCTCCCCCCAAAAAATAAAGCTAGCAAACCTTGCCATACCAAATCACGTCAGGCAGATTATGACATACCTTCCTTTTTGTGCTTTGCTTAGCTGTTAGATTACTTACAATCGAAGCGGTAATTGTTCGTATTTTACAATGGAAAAGAGATGCAAACTCATTCAATGTAAAAACGTAAGTAAAACTTTAATCAGTGAACAGCGCATTTGGTATTTTGACGTTGTTCGATTTCCTATGGAGCAAGCCATCTGGTTTGGGGTAAAACCATCACTGTTTGCAATACGGAGGAATTCTAATTAATGAAGTAAAAATAGCAATTTTGCTTAAGAGGCTTTGGCAATGTACAAACAAACTTAAGTCTGTCCATTTATCATGCAAGTTCCTTTCTCGCCAAGGACGGTCATCTGAGCAGAGTACGGACTATGGCTTTGCTCTGTTTATGGAGGGACCCGGAACAGGGACCCGGAACAGGGACCCAGCAGAGCATCCCCCGGCGAGCACCTCCACACTTTCCCGGGAGTTGGGGTTTTTATTTCCTTCTCCCGCTACATTTTTATGACGGCAACTTCCTCTCTTTAGGAACACAGGATGGACACTGGCTGGAACTGTGGATGATCATACACACACTTAAAAACATAAAGGTACACTGCCTGCCTGTTTGATATCCCCGATTAACTGCCCACATTATTATTGTTTTGGAACGACCACTCAACCCCCACCCACACGGCCAGCGGCCACAGGGCTATGGAGAGCGACTGCAGAATTAAAAAAGAACTCTCTTCCTCTGCAAGCATGTTGGTGTTTATTTTTATTACTGCAGTGCTTGGAAGCCTGGATTGAAATTAGGGTCCTACTGTGCTGGCAGCTTGTACAAAAACACAGTAAGAAAAAACCTTTGTCATGATAAATTTATTAGCCTCAGTCCTGCTCCTACAAGATACTCTGTCAGCACCACAGCCCGGGAATTTTAGACACAAGGACAAGTTGGGGGGGGGGGGGGGGGTTGTCCCTGGCACGTACAGATATGCACACTGCTTAAGAGATCATAAAAACCAACATTTGGGTTATTTTGGAACATAATGAATCCTGTATAAGCTTAGGCACCAGTGACAGAGCTATCTGTACCTTAATCATCTCAATCCTTTTAGTGTCACTGGAAAGAAACGGGTACATCTAATCTGGGATACAATTCATCTTCTTTGTTTCATGGGGAAAAAGTGGCACCCGTATTCCACAGAATCGTAGAGCAGTCTGGGTGGGAAGGGACCGTTAAAGGCCACCTAGGCTGATCCGCTGCCCTAAGCGGGGACACCTTCAACTGGATCAGGTCATGCAGAGCCCCGTCCAACCTGACCGGCAATGTTCCCAGGGATGGGGCATCTCCCACCTCTCTGGGCAACCTGGGCCAGGGTTTCACCACCCTTATTTCTCTCTATTACTAACAAATCACTGTTTTGTCTAGAGAAACCTATACTGCATAAAGCGTATGTTAATCAGAAACTATACCCTTTGCTTTTTTTTTTTTTTTTTTTAATGTGGGAAGATGACTGTATGCCAAGATGAATACTTGGAGTAAAAAACTGTGTCACTAATAACATTTGGAAATTATACACCATATTTTATTCATGAATTTTAAAAACACCCTATCTATGTAGTTAAAATACAGGTAAGTGATTATAAAGCTGGACGCAGAAACTGAGGCATACAGGAACTTCCCGTGTCACATTAGGGAAAAATAAGTGCCATCAACAAGCACACAGGTTTCTGCAAACATGGACATCAACGTTATCCCTGGGTGCTTCCCACGCAGAGATCCCCTCTGAAGCAGTGCGCACATCTGCCTGTTCTCCTCAGCTGAAGAATTCATAACACAGAACGCAGTTTAGCCTTTAGTTACTGATTTCCTACTAAGAACGTTTCCAATTTATAGAAATCCCTGGCCTCCGTACTGGTGAAGGACTCGGCGGCACTGCCGGCAGCCGTACGGGACTCCCGCGGTGCGGGGAGCCTTCTCGCCTCTCCTGGCCCAGCCGCCAGCAGCCGGGTGCGGGTGTTGGAGAGCAGCCACCCGCTGCACCCCGGCTCCGCTGGGCGAAGGTGCCCGGTCCCTCCGGAGCCCAGGCTGCTGTTCTGGGGCTGTATGTGTAACAGTCATCACCACCCAAAAGAGAAAAGCCACTTTCTTCTTCCTTCCGAGCAATATTGACTTCACTCCAGGCTTTCCCACTAAGGTGTTTCCTCTCCCACTGCTCAGGTTCTCACCAATCATTTATTACCACCCAAATGAGGATCTTTCTTTTTGGAAGGTCCAATTTTAACTCTGCATTCATTATGTATTGCCCCTTTGGTTTCAAGCTAAAAGTAAGTCTCAGATAGCACTAAAGAGAATCAAATACCAAGTTACCCTGACCTTTTTAAGACTGAAAAATCATTTGTAGAGTTCTGTTACCTTTTGTACCAATTCAATGTGATAATTAGTCCAAGGTAAGAGCTAACAGGCGGGCAGACACTCACTTTATGGGCAAGTTATCACAAAGCTGTTCCAGAGCCGTCACTAAAGTGGGTAGCAGCCTTCCCACCGACTGCGAGTACCCCCATTTAAAACAAATTGTACCTAGGTATGGTACTGAAGCTTAGAAATATACATTTAAGTTTAGACCATCACTCAATTATCTACTTCGTGGGTTTGTCACTCTGCAGTCCGACATGACACCTCAGCTACAACTCAATATTACAAATTTTACGAGAAAGTTTTCCTGTAAATGCTGTTTAAAACTGCCCCAAGTCTAGAAAACTGGCACTGAAAACTTCTGAGGAGGTTTCTCTATACAGGAAAACATTTTAAGCAAATTCTTAGTGTCTAATCTTAGGCACCTTTTCATTATCTGTATTTTTCCTGTTTATAACTTACTGTAAACAACAGAAAGATGACAACACAGCATTTAAAATGGCCTCAAGACTCTTATGTGTCCTTTTCACATCTATGAATCCAGTTTTGTATGCACGTTTTGTAGATCTCTGCCCCCTCCTCCCATCTGCAAGACAGCCATGGATCACCGCTCGCTGTGCTACGAGGACACTCAGGGACTTCTTGGTGGCCACATCAGCAAACCGCTGGTTTGGTGTGTGGCACTGCCACCACAGGACCACGCAAACCCACGCCTATCGCTCAAGGCTACACATCCAATCCAGAAAGCAAGCTCTTAACCTCCCCTTTAAAATTCTGCAATTTAAGTTTGTATAGGTAATTTTTAACTTGAAACATTTGTTTTCAAAATTCAACAGGAAAGCAGGTAACTGAGTTAAGATTTTTACATATAATATAGAATTACAGAGATTTAATTCCTACTCAAATATAATCATAGTGTTCTGGCTTCTCGTATATTCAATTATTAAGCACTTCACATATTGGCAGCTCAGGAACTTTTTGAAATCTCACTTTTACGGTAATTATCTACCTTCTCTTTCCATCAGTTTTGCTGAGCAGAACACCCCAAACCACAGGCTACAGATTCGCCCAACGGTTGCAGAGGTCTGGGACACTGTATGAAGAAAGCAGCAGTGTCACCTCAGTGAGCGCACTTTATTTACACTCCACTAAATTACTGTAAAAGTCATTCTACATTTTACAAACATTTCCCAGTATCACTGATGCACATAAGCAACTGCCGCAATTTTAACATCAGTATTACACGACATGAAATAAAAGGGGTTTTTGAGTACGACCAAGCTGGCAGCAAACCCCTCCTGGCAAAGGTTTCTTGGCTTCACTCCTGTCTTACAGCTCCCATCGGTATCCAAAAATCACAATGTTTTCTGGAATGTACAGGTTAAATTAGGAGATGGGGTTTTGATTTTTTTTTTCCAGAGAGGATGTTTGGTGATTTATATCATCTGTCATGAAAAGTGATCATTTTTATGGGTTTAACTCTTTGTTGCCATTATTTTAAATAAATTTTTACATGATTGCCCAACAAAATCCAAGTACCACACCACAAAGCACTCACTAATTAGAAAAACACTTTGAGCCCAAAAAAGTGCTCATGTGACTGAACATTTACTCTACAAATAGAGCGTATGATGAGCACAAACAAATGTGTAACAAAATGAAATATTACTGACTTCTAATGCTGGAAAAGGCATTAGAAATTTAAAATTAGTTTTAACTTCAACTCAGAACACTGATAATTCATTAAAATTCATTTAAAACGTTAAGACTTTGGAGAAACGTGCAATGCTACTTTAAGTTGGTCGTAACTTCACAAATATGCTAAATACTATATGAACAAGGAATCCACACTAGTTAGATCATAAGGAGAAGAAAAGAAGGCAGCAAGGTAAAAAGTAACTTTTATGTCAAGAATGTACTGGTTGCTTGAAAATTATGAGTATTTTTGTTCATGCCTAATGAGAAATTCATATGCACATCAATAGAACAAGTTAATGTAGGTCCACAATCATCTTAATTACAATTCTTACACAGAACTGCTTGCAAACCAGCTGCCTGTGAAGTTAAAAATTCAGATTTCTTCAGATGCTCCAGTTCAGAAACGAGAGGGAGCCACTCTCCTGTTATAAAGACACTCATCTCGGATTCCACCAACAGACTTCAGAAGATTCTCCCCAACTTACCTGCAAATGCGCAGGAAGTAAAGCATCAGCATAAAGCAACTACGCTTAGTGAAGAAGTTCTTTACTCGATCAAACGCGCAGCCGAGACCTGCGGGCATCTCTGACAGTACACAGTGTTTACTCAAGGCAGCTTATCCGCACTCACTGAAAGGGGCTTTTACAATGAGGGAAGTCAAAGGCAGGAGCTCTTTCACAATGTCCTCTGCTCACTATACCGGCCAAGACTAATGGCCAAGTCGTCCTCTCTGTTGTCAACGCTGTTTTATCCGCAGCACATGGTGGAGGCAACGATGCCAGCGGCAGCACAAGCCAGAGGGATACCCTGCACACAGCCAAGGCGACTCTACCAGGCTCCTTTCTCCCTGGCTTCTCCCCTCCAAAGCCCGAAAGACCTCTTCTTTTCACAGGAGATTAATTGGGCTGCCTGGCCCTGAGCTGTGCCGTTATTCATTCTCTCTGCTGGAGCAGCTGGAGGAAGGCCAGCCGCCTGGATTTCTTTCATGCACAGTGTCCTAAAGAGACAGGTTTGGAAGAAGCACCCTGTGATAAATAATTACTGTTGCCAAGTATGGTTACAAAATACTAACAGACTTTTTGTCTTGAAAAGAAAGAAAAAACCCGAAGTTGACATTAACCTCTTACACACCATGATGCCTGAGAACCTGTATGCAAAACACTTACCCACTGACCAAAAAACCAAGAAACAGCCCCATAACCAGTATATCACAACATGCATGCATCGAATTTACATTAATTGGCAGAAAAAAAAAAAAGATCGCTTCTTTAATTTTCCAGAATACACTTTTCCTCTTTGTTATTCTATTGAATCTTAAAGGAATTAATTTAAAATCTGGTCTTCTACCTAATCTAATTTAGTCACTTAACAGTGCAGGTAATCACACAAGAATTTCAGAAGTGCCCAAGCAGCATATGTTGTATTCCTTATTCAATATATAAAAACTCCTGGAAAAGCTGACAAGTAAGGTTATAAATACTTCTTTTAAAATGGACCACACCCAAAGAATTAATTTATCCCAATTAAAAAATGGATCAATTTGTTTAGTAAAATGAAAATTTCTCTTTCAGTTTAAGCTTGTCACACTGTGACTAAAATAGCCATCCCAGTTTTGTTAAAATATGGGTTTATGAAATACAGAGTCAAAAAGCTCAAAGTCAGTGCACGACACTTTTCTGCAGCTGTAACACTGAAGTGCTGTGACACGCAGCGTGGGAAATACTTCTCTTAGGAAAAGAGGAAGAAAATTAAGACAACTGACTTGAATTAATAAGCAAATTATTACGACAAGGCATGCTTCGCTCTCATTACGTACTCTCAAAGTAGCCCATTCCACGTGATCTTTGTGTCTCACTGTGCCCTAATTTTATGGAAGTGCTTCCAGGTGCGGCTCCTGCCCCTACCCTGTCTCAGCCTTTCCCAGGGTAGGAACCAACAGCACCCTCCCTCCTGAGCGGCTTCAGAAAACAAACAAAGAAGTTTTATTTTTCATGACTTCACATCTATTCTGAAGTGATGATATTCTCTCTCTGGAGTGTGTCAAGAAAGAGGTAAACTTTGTCAGTCATACAAAGAATAAGCAGCAGAGACAAATGTCTCCGTTTAAAAACAAGCATGTGTCTCGGGCACGTGCAGTGAGTAGGGTTCTTGCTTTGTTTAATTGTCAATAAGGAGAAGATAAAGAATAGCCGGATATTCAGCTTATAAGCCGTCAGTGGGCTCCTATGCTGCAGGTCAGCTTTCAGGCAGCACTGCCAAGGCGAAGGATCATTTATCAGCCATTTGGATCAGCAGACAGCACTAGAAGGCAGCTGTAATGTTTAGACACCTAGAATTCAAATTTTTTTTACATTTTAAAGCTTTGATCTACTGGAGTCTTTCTAGATGTCTGTATTTAATAATACAGCATTGTTGTAAATTTTCAAACAAGTTTTGTTCATGTAACTTACTAATTAAGAATACAGACACTTTTTGAACTTGACTTTCTAAACAAAAAAATGCAGAATCACCACCAGGAATGCTTTCCATAGCTTTTTATTCTGTTTAATAAAGCAGAGTTGGCAACCCAGTGATCCGAATGAGATATTTCACTGTGAACAACTTCAAGGAATACTTTAAAAAGAAGTGTAAGTGGACTTAAACTCAATTGTTTAAATCGGACAAGAACAACGCGACAAATAAATCATTTAAAGGCACTATTAATTCTTGCAGTATCAGTGAAAGAAAGCGTTTTCATGTAAGTTAAAAGCAGGCTCATTTGTATTCAGTATAAAAATAAATTAATGTATTAATACTTCACTCGGAATTGCAATAAAAGAAAACTCAAATATAAAATCAATGCCTCTTTTTAAGTCAGTATATTGGAATCATGAGACAATCCGTGGTCTTCACTTCCTACTCTGAGAACAGGCCAAAGGTCCAGAGCCTCACATTATTTTTTGTCTATCAGCAATAGACTGGGGGTGATAATCATTCTGAAGTACAACAAATCGTTTCATGCACCACTTTATCATAATTCACCTAACACAAGATGCTGAATTTCAAACCTGTTTAAATGACACAAACCACTTTCTGCTAAGATCTGCACACCTTGTCAAAGCTTCTTGTAAAATCATGTCCTTAACTCGCATAAATTTTGGGGCAGTTTTTGTACGCTAGGAGAGTATGGGTCGATTTCTATACCAATCACATCCTCAAAAAGAAAACTGACATAAAAGGAAAAATAAATCCTTCCACATCAGAAAGCTCTTGCAGCAAAAATTTCCACAATTCCCTCAAATAGGTCATTTAAAAATGGAAGCTTTAGCAAAAATTATCTGAGAGTTACCTAAAAATATAGGCAGTATTAAAAAAGAAAGTCCTCATACGCATTGAGAGAGTAAAAGTTTCTGTGCGTGCAACAGAAACAGAAGAGGAGAAAGTTCTAAAGATATGGCACCTTAAAAATCAATCCTCCTATAAGGAAAAGATAATTTTTCCATTAAAAGTATTAGTAAGTACTAGACGCTTTCTCTTCCTTAAGGAAAGAAGAAAAAAGGAAGAGCAAGCACAACTGCAATAAAGAGAATGTAATAATGACGTTAGAGACATTGATTCACCAACACTTAGTACAGGGTACTTCATGCATCAAAGAGATGCTTATATGAATGAAGTTAAACATATGTCTTCGTAAAAGCAGTAACTTTACATACATAGTGCTTAACTGGGAGCCACATTTAAAAAGCCACCCTTGCAAAGCCATAAAAAAACCCTGGAGGCTGGGAAGAGGATGCAGGAGAAAGGCGACGATTTTTAACCTTTACCAAACTGTGTTTGATCTTATTTGTATACATCACGTTTTAGAACGACTCCCTATAGATCAGTAGGTTTTACATAAGCTGGCCAATATTTAGTGCACAAAAATCCCTCAAAAATAAAAATATGAATCATAGCTGGAATATAATTCTAGGATGCAGCAATATGGTTTCAACATCTGTCAATGTAATAAACAAATGCAAAAATTTCTATCAACACTTCCCATGGATAAGTCACACTGAATATAAATAATATTTATCTTTAGGAACTGGAGAAAAAAAATGTGATATGGAAAAATCCCACATCTTTGGTGGAAATTTAAGTAAAGGCATGCTTAGACTAAGAAGGATTAATAGAATTGAGGAGGGTGCGTTGGAAATGGATCTGGTTAACAGACGTGTAAGGGCACAGGGTCCGGCACTGACAACAAACCCACCTCTTCAAAATGCACCCACCACAGCCCACAAGAACAGGCAGTTCGCCCTCTAGTCACGCTCCGAGGACCGACGGGATACCAGAGATCCACCTGGCGAACCAGCAGCGGCGGGAGTGGAGTGGCGCAGTCACCGTCACAAACGTACGGTCTGAGCAAACACAAGCAGGGCTGCCTGGCACCGAGTGGTAACTCACTGCACCCCCCACACCTCTTGCGGCATCTAGCAACCTTTCATTTATCAAAGAAATAAAAAACAATTCATGAAGTAGTCTTTGTTTCATTTTGTTCGGGAATACTCCTACCGTGCTGTAAGAGAGAACACTTCCAGCCGGTGCAGAAGCGTTTGATATCCAAAAAGTGCTTTGCACGTGGAGCACAGAATCAGTGTGCAGTCTCTGATGGTGTTTCACGAGACTCCTTCCTTCTTGCGAAAGGTTACGAAACTACAGATTGCTTCTTAACTGTGATTAAATACCAAAATTAAATTTAAATTAGGAAAAAAAAAAAAAATGTTGGCAGTACTGTGAAGTCCCAGAAATTTCCACACAATCATCTGACGTACCTTTGCTAAAGCTGCTTCAACTCCTGCCACCACGGCAGCTCTTGCAGGTCCGCATTTCAGAGCCTGGCGGGCCAAAGCCACCCCGGGACGTAACTTCAGCTTGCCCCAGAGCCAAAGAGTTAATCCACCTCTCCCCTCAAAGCTGTCTCTGACATAAAGAGATACTCTAATCCTTCTTTCAGAGCAGTAACTACAACTCTCCTGACTGTCATCACACCTCATCCATCTTTTCTATATTCTCTGCTGCTTATTTTATAACTGGATAGTTGAAAAAAATCAAACATATTGAAAATGAAATTTAATAAAGTAACAACCTAATAAAACCTTCCGCCATCCAGTTACAGCCTCATCTTGACTTTTATCATCACATTTAGAAGCTTAAACACAAAATGAAATTATGAAGAGAGAGGCTTATTTTGCATTCTGAGATTTTACAACAGTACTGGGAATATAGACTCCCTCTGTCCCACACAGCAATTGATATTTCTTCCTGCCACACCATTTTATAATATTCCAAGGACACGTAGAAGAACCTTCCTTTCCCCACGCAAAATATAAAAAACCACAACTTTGGCATTGTAGCATCTGAGCAACATGCTCTGCCACTCAAAGTTTCTACTTTATATTCTTTGTACAACCTATACTGCGTAAAATATTATATATTGTTGCTAAAAAGATTATTCTCTTGTGGTCTCATTGAACCTATTCCTACAAGTGAATCAGAGAAATGACACCAAACTATAGGCCTTTCACAAATCTCTTGATACGTAGACTCCGAAAAAGCTAAATTTAGTGCTGAAAGTTGTGAAAAGCCACCTTGAAAGAATGTTTTCCAAAGAGCTGAATTCATTCCTAAGAGATGAATTCAACCCACCCGCCCGCCCGTGACTGGCAGGCTCCTGCTGCAGCACTGCACCCTCGCCCGTCACACAGCGAGAAGGATCTGCCCAGCTCATCTATCTGTGTCATTTATTGCTTGGAAAAAATCTTACTGAAGTTGTGCCAAGCCACGTGATGTGAAAATTCACAAGCTAATTAGTAAAGGAAATTACCTACGGCTTTCCATGATTGACATCGATTAATTTGAAATCCTTGCAGGCAGGATTTCACTGCAAACAGAAATTACAGTTTCAACATTCAATAAGAGCAAAAATACAAAGACTGATATTTAGCTTGAACTTTTCTCCATTTTAATTATTTTTGCCGCACATGAAGACGTCTGCTTATTTTTGTGCCACATCAAGTTCTGATTACAAGAAAACAGACATTACATATTCAGCACACTAAGGTAAAATGGCAAAATCAACATGCAAGTGTTGCATATTTCTCAAACAATTTATTCATTTATAAACATTCAACACTTAGTAAGTTTCCAGAATTGTGAAAAACATTACTCTTGGTCTTCTTGTATAAAAAACAGAAAACCATTTTTACAGATTAGATTATTCGTTTTGTTTAAATCATCCTTTAAATTAAGAAATCACAGCTTGCTCCCTACCTAAGAACTGGGGCTAGGCTTGTTCTAGTAGATAAAGCAAAAGATCAGTCATTAGACATTACTGATTTTACGGATGAAATAGCTGAATTCAGAGATATAAACTTTTTTCTTGATTGACTTGTTTACATTTTAAAAACCATTACAGATACGGTAATTATTAAGGTTCCCTCAGACTTTGTGGAAAGGACATTCTACTTTCCCAACAGTGTGGCTTAGCAAATCTCTCAAATTGATTATGTTATTTTTCTTTGAAGCTAGTGTGCATACTCCTTTTGAATTGTGTATGAGAAAACTTTTTCCTTTGAGGAATAAGAGAAGGCAAGACCATTGGACACGGAAAAATGTAACTTCTCTCCTCTCCATATCAGCATGGTGCGTTTCAGCACAGCTTTTGATAGATGGTTTGTCAGAAAACTTCTACTCCCTCTTCTGGTTCAGCGAGAGAAAGGCGGCTACAGGTGGCTACTGCATACCCACTAGCACCTGTGAATGCCACCACGAAATCCCAGATGTATCCAAAATTAAACAGAATACCCATATTTTATTCTGTTCCCCTTACACATCTGTGTCGCTACAGTGCAACTGTAATTGCATACTGATCCGTTTCGTTCCTTAGCTCAAAAAATTCTGCTGGATTTAATAACAGAATTGATGCTTCCGATTTGCTTCGCACCTCTGCAGTATTGCATTTTGAAGCTCAACATGTTGACACACACAGGACACAGTAAAGCGATTTTGAAAAAATCGGTAACCCCTGTGAGCTCTTCTCCAGTACTCGTCATCAAAATATTCAAGTGTACAAAACCAGACCGCTCATTTGCAAGGGTAAGGGATGAGGTACTATCCCCGTTTTATAAACGTAAACCCAAGGCACAGGGATTACAGACAATATTTCTACCAAGTTTTGGCACTCAACTTTAATCATTAAAGAGGCAGTACTTGAGAGCATTGACCATTCTTTGCTCCTTCATACATTCAACAACTCCTTTCTCTCTTGCTTCTCATTCTTTACCTACCAATATGCTTCTACTTCTGCACACATAACAACTAAATACCTAAATAGCTGTCAGGGGAAGGTCTGACACCCCAATACCACACCTCTTTGTAAGCACCCAGCCAAGAGACCGCAGTATTATCCGCTATCCATCCCCCGCGCACAGGATTAGCCTGTCCCACAAGCACGACTTTGCTTTTGTCCTTGTTGAACTCTGTAAGCTTCCTCCGGTTCACTGAGGTCCTTCAGACTGGCAGCCCCCACCCACCAACATATCGGCTGCTGCATCCAAGACAGCGCTGTCCGCAGACTTGGGGAGGATGCTCTCCATCCCTTGTCCAGGCTGCTGTTAAAGATGCTATGTACTACCGACACCACTATCAACCCCTGAGGAATGCTCCTCATAACTGGCCACCAGTTATGACTTTGAGTTTTCCATCACTCTCCTTCAAGCTCTCCATCCAGCTTTCCTCTCAGGCTGCAGTCCATCTACCCAGCCCACATTCCCTCCAGCTGGCCACAAGGGTCTTGGACTGTGTTGAAAGCCTTGCTAAAGTCAAGGTAAGCTGTGTCCACTACCCCATTCCCATCTGCAGAGCCAGTCACTTCATTGTTGAAGGCAATCGGGCTCCTCAAACACAATTTGTAACTTGATACATCTTTCTGTGTCGGCTTTTCCCAATGACCTCCTTATCTTTCATGCCTGGAAATGGCTTTGCAGAAGTCTTCATAATTTTTGCCATGACTAAGCATAGGCTGTCAAGCCTCTACTTCCCCAGACCCCCTCATTTCCCTTAGATGGGTATAACGCATACCTCTTCCCAGTCCCCGGGGACCTCCTCATGCTTCTTCGCACGTACCTTCCAGCTCCCTACCTTCTCCCATGAAGATACAGAGATGCCAGAAGCGAGCTCTGGTGGAAAACATCTGGAGAATGACTGGAGAGCTCCAATTCAAAACACCCTTATTACAGCTTTTATACTACACTATCTACACTGATATTCTTTGCATGAAGAGGCTGCTCAAAGCTCTTTAAAGGTTTATTAGCAGTTACCAGTACAGTAAAAAGCCAGTTGTGTTCTTTAAGCAGCATTCAGCAGTTAGTCAACAGGCATTAAAGCTGCTAGGTTGCACAACTAAACAGTTCTCTTCACGAAAATACCTATTTGACAAAAAGAAGTATCTACAAGGAAATTTAAAAATTATTTCTAAAACTTCTTACTATGTTCACTATGCAGCTCCATTAAAACTGTTGGCAAACGCAGTAGAAACAAACACCGTGTAATATGAGGAAGAAAGACACTCCCGACATCGTGTTTCCCTCTTTTCTTCCAAGCCTCCTACCCTCCTTCTCCAGTAAGAAACAAGAGCAGCTTCCACAGCAATACTCTCCACCCCAGACATCCATCACCAGCACCCCTCGCTTTCTTGTCTTGCTCATTCCTGCATGAAACCAAAGCTCAGACAGAAGACCAGTGAACTCCACGAGCTCTGGTCAAACACTGCTTTCTGCCAGTACAACACTCAATGGAAAGTATTACATATAATCCGCAAAGGCCAATCATTGTTACTGTAGTTTCTAACAGCTCGAACCCAAGCACGCACAGTGAAGGCTTTCGGTTAAGTCGTAGTGAGAAAAGGTGGTTGATGGCGCAGTGTCAGCAGAGCCAACCACTGCTCAAGGGCAGAGCTCTGGTGGGGAAACAGCACAACCCACAAACGTTACCACTCCCTGACCCCTTTAATTTCAGAAATTGATTTCCTTGTTTGCAGAATGGATGCCCATATAAAGGACCACTGTAAAAAGCCTTTTTCTTTTCCCTGGGAGAAACTCTCCAGAGGTTAAAGAGCTCAGACCAACGTATGAGGACAGCAGAAGGGGAGATGGCTGCCGTAATGGAAGCAGAAGGACAAATCGGCCCCCGCGATGAGAAGGAACTTCAGTGAATTAATCTCAGCAATCAGATCTGTAGAATCGCTAATGAAGGGAAAGGTTTGAGAAGGATTAAAGCTGATATAGAAGAACTTGAGAATGGGCTCACTGACCTAGAGATAAATCTTGGATAAAAACCAGCAAGCAGGAATACATCTGAAAAATAAAATGTGGATGACTGAGGAAAAAGGAGTGCTTGTAGATGCACTGACAGAAATACAAAATGGGGAAGCAGCAGCAGAAAAAGAACTAGCTCCCAGCAGCCATAAAGGAGACAGTCCTAGCAAATACTCAGGGCATGCCTTCCTCTTTTTTAGCTATTTGAAATGAAGTAATCAGCATAGAAGAATTATATCAAACATTTTTCTCCCACTTCCCCAAACGCATGTACCTAATTTTACAATTTAACCTTTTGAACAAATGGGACAGAGTCTGAAGATTGATTTATTCATTTTATTTTGGGGGAGGAAAAAAAAGACAGTTTCAAGCTCCGACACAGTCTAATGAAAAGGAAAGAACCAAGAACTGCACCTGCATCAAAACAGTAAATATACATGATACCCAGGGCCTGCCTTTCTGAAAAATGTGGCCTGAAATGTTGAGAAAAATGGAGGGAAGGCATATTGTAAGGTTTGAAAGCAGGAGCAAAGAAAAAAATGAGTTTCATTGGTGTACCACAATATGGGAAGTTTCTAAGTAATATGGGAGGGTTGAGGCAAGGAAGGCAGCTTAAAATATGGCTCTGAAAAAACACTGCATATGCAAATCATTTCAGAATGCCATATAGCACCATGAGATGGCAATCAGAAAATGCTGAGAAAGGACTAAAAACTCCTCTCCAGAAAAAGATTAGCATATACGTCTGTATTTGATGAAACCAAAAAAGATAAAGAATAAAACAGTAAATTAAATCTCAGGAGGGTGGAAAAAGCCACAAAGGAGGATGTGGAAACAAAACTCCCTGAACTGTGCTGCAGGTAGTAAAGTCACTTTTGGGGCACCAAAACGACAAGAGGTGGGGTGAGGATATCCATTGCTTGTTACTCATAACAGGATGGAGGCAGCCTTAGTCAACACACTTGTTGTTACAGCTGGTGATGTTCAAACTTGTGAAAATATTGGCAAGGCTTAGGCTGACGGAGCTGGATTATCCCCCGCTCCCCCCACACACTCACACACAGAAGCATAAAACAATACAGGTTGATAAACTCCAGTGGAATGGCTGAGTCACTTAATAAAAAAATCATAAGCACAGTAGAGGACTGAACAGACCTGTCAAGTAAGAATTATTTATGAGCTATAAAGCAAGTTAAGTTAACATCTGTGGTGTTAAAAAAAAAAAAAAGTATTTGTGGATCTGATGCAAAGAAATACATATTAGAATAATATGAGTACTAGCTGCTACAATTCTCTCCAAGATAGCTGCGCAGGAGAGAAACAGGAGCTTTATTGTCCAAGCATCTTTTATTTGTCTGGGAAGAGAGCTTGGTTTAAGAACAAGACATATTCTGACCAAATAAATATGCCTTACTAAGAAGAGAAATGTGTGCATGTGTCCCAATATATTTCCTTTTTAAGAAGAAATACACTAAATTATATAAATGAAAAACAAACTCCCAGGAAGGGTCAGTTCATTCTTAACAAACTCAAGGACGAGACTTCACTATGGCCAGAGGAGCTGTGGATTTGTCAACACACTCGAGACTTGTTTAAAAATGGATTTATGAAAAACTAGCAAACTTTTTTGGAAGAAAATGGTCTGAACTACTATTTGGATGGGACACCTTGAATATGTGGATACATTCGGTGTTCAGTACCACAATACATTCTGTAAGTCTGATGGGTCTTTTAACATCTCACTTCTAATACCTTCTTAAATTAAGTTATCCCAACATCTATAGGACCCACCAGCTGGATCTCATCACTCAGCAGTTTCTTTCAGAAATGAAATCCAAAAAGCAATTGTGACCCTCTAAAACTCTTTTGGGGTAAAAATTATGCTTAGACTTCCAAAAGAGATCAGATAGAGAAGAAACTGCATGGAGTTCTGGCAAAGCAGTACTGAGACCTTCACAGAAATGCCTTTGATCTTAGGAAAGCAAGAACCAAAGGATACAAGCATTTGAAGGGGTTCTTTTAGCCCTGGAATTAAAATATAAAGTGGCAGGTTCCAAAAGGCCCTATAAATACACTGGAAGTTAGAAGTAATTGGCTCTCCTGTGAACCAGGAAAGGAGAACAGGTTCTAAAAATCCGACACCAGAAATATTATAAGTGACAGGCAGGCTCCTAGCTGGTAAGCTCAGATAAAAATTGTGTGCCTTGTATCAGTTAAGAACAAGCAAGATACAACTCCTAACTAACTCAGAAGAAAAAAAGCAGACCCTTTGGACTAGTTTATAGAGGATCACATGCCTCAGATAAATTTAACATGGGAAAAAAAAAAAAGACAAGAGCACTTTAAGAATCTACCTCAGCCTCCGCCAGAAATAAAAGGCACAAATTCCTGGATTCAAAACTCACAAAGTGAAGAGAAATATAAAACCAAATAAAGTGTGCAGTTCTGCAGCTGAATTTTACTAGGTTCTAACAGGAATTTGAACTCTTACAGTAGTATTAATTTAATGCGATAATATAAGACGGAAATAGTCCACCTGCTTGGAAAAGAAACAAGGATAATAATAGGTGGAAAGACTGGATCCATTACACAGGCTTATTTCACTAATACAATACTGGAATGAATATATTAGTGGACTGATCTGATGTAAACTAATTAAATACATACACAAATCAATGAATGTTTAGTATAAGCAAACAAACTGCAGATATATATGAGACAGGTCCCTGATAAAACAGAAAAAAACAATTGAGTACCCTATAGTCTCTGGTTTCAGGTAACAGAACAGAATTGCCCTAGAAGGGCTTAACTAGGGGGAAGAAGTCTGAAAAAAACATTTCTGAGAGGCAGCAGCGGGCAGGAGAGCTTACCTACACGTTTTACTGCAACCGCTTGCCCCAGCCATAGGGCTTCTGGCCACAACCACTGGGCTGGATCTTCACCCAGAAGGAATAAAAGGATGGAGCAAAGCACAGTCCTTTTACGCTTTAAAACAAACATATCCTAAGTAAATTTAGCCCTGGATACAAAGTTATGGGTCAGAAAATGTCTGCATCTGTCTGTAAATTAATTTAGAATAGAAAAACAAAGGTAATATCTAACTGTATTCAGATCACATTTCAGCTTCACAGACACTGCTGTCTGGTAGCTTTGCGGAATATCCATTTATGACAGAAGAAAATACAGCCTAATCAAAATACTATTGCAGTCATAATGCGTCCTCAAGGCATTACTGTAAAATATCTTGAATGCCCTTGAGTCGCAAGAGAATTTTTGCTAAGGCAAGGGATTAAATATGTGCACAAATACACATGCACAGAGTTGTACTGCATACAGTACGCTACTATGAAATCCTATCAGTAGTTATGAAAGTACACACACACACACAAAATTAACCACAGGAGATTACACAATCCAATGCCGCAGTAGAAATTCATTTATTTTAATTGGCATTACTGCATGTAACTGTACATTCATATGCACGTAATCGGTATTCTTCTTTTATAAATATTTTGTGTTACTGAACCACAATACCATAAAGAGTACCAAAGGAAAAAACCCACCCCAGCTGAGTCAAAATAAATTTTAACCACAGTTCTTCAGAGAAGTTGCTCGGCAGTTTCTGAAGGAGGAATAATAAGAAGGCATTTTACTGTTACCACTACCAGTGTTCTTTTAATCATGAAGAATTATCAAAACCACATCACAACATCTAGGGATTGTTAGCTTGACTTCACTGACCCTGTTTGCTAACTCTGTTACAGCAAATGAAAGAAACTGTGGAGAACAGTAATTTCAAAGGCCAGGGTCCTCACTTGGATTCCCCAAGAAAAAACCACAATACCTTGAACCCCGCTTCAAAGGTCTACTCCCGCACTGGAACACGCAGTGACCGGAGCGTAGGAAGTTAAGATACAGACACTGCAATTTCACGCAAACCCCCACACACAGGAGGCACCCTGGTGGGCTGTCACCTACCTACGCAATTTAAAATCATTACACGGAAGGTGAATCAACAGCAGACCTGAAACCTCTAATAGATTACTCACACAACACAGAACTTACGATTTTGAGTTTGCTCCCAGTTCCCAGAGACGGGTGTAGCTCGGTGTCGGAGTTTCCCTGGGAACACAGACTGTTCTGGAGCCATCTGCTCTGCTGTCGGGGCAGCTCACGCTCCCTCCCCTGGCTCTGCCCTCCCCATTTTGCTGCCCTGCGAGGACACAGCTTCTGAGGCCACAGGGCTAATCAGAGCACCAAAACCACCCGGGAAGCTTCATTTCCAACACCTATTTCACAATGTAAATCATTATGTTCGTGAGGAATACAATTTTAAAAAATAAATAAATTAATACCTCATCTTTTTTAAGCACCTGACTGGAAAAGGAAAACCCAGAACCCACCGAGTCCCACCTCTGCCTCCAGAAAGTCCCAACAGTGAATAGTCATGTAGGTGCCTTGAAGGTACGCACTCTCCATGCGGATATGTTCCAGAGGATGAAACCCCTGGACCCAGGTGTTAAACCTGCACGTTTACTCAAGGGGACGGGTGGGGGACTCCTCAGGATCCCTTCCTTCGCATACCGAGAGAGGGAGAAGGAAGGGAGGATGCAGAGAAACAGGGCATGGAGCTTCAGGTGAGCAAAGCAAGGTGATGAGTATCAGGTCAGGTTGTTCAGACCAGCGCAGGAGGACTGCTCTGTCACTGTCAGTGACAGGGTGACAAGTTTTTGCATATTATTAGATAAGTACTCACCTTTTTATCAACTTCATCAGAATTGCAAAGCAAATAAATAAATCAAGTTTCAGGCTTATAATTCTGGATGCTACACAGAAATGTACATGGAAGATTTATTGGGTTGGGTTTTTTTCCTTACTGTGTTGCAAAGAAATACAGAATTAAATATATTTATTAAAAAATCTAGGCAGCAATGAATTCATCTAATCTCATGTTATGATTTGATGGCCTAACACTTATCTGAAAATTTATTTTCCGGTGCAGCATTGTTTTCCATTTAGACAATGTTAATATAACAAACCTTATCATCTCCTTTTTTTTATTCCCTCTCCTCCCTGAAGAATAACAACCAGAACTTCTCAATAAAGCAACTTATTTCAAAGGCACAATTGCAATAAATTCTACTAGACATACAGTATAGTCGTTAGGCATTAGAGGAAACCTCATTTATTAAATACCTTTGTATTGTTTTTCAAGAAGAGCCATTTCTTTTTCTGTTTTGTTCATAGACAGAAATACAGCCATATCAAATCCTGTTATTTCAGAAGTGACATTTTTCATTCACAAAATTAAAAAAAAACCTTAATATTGCTTTGGGAGATAAGCCAAAAGGAATACCAGGGACAGATAACAGAACATCTGACGAAGATATGGCTTCGTACAGAAACCACAGTTTAAGATTATTTGTCTATGTTCAGTTTTCCAAAGGTTGTGAGTATCATAAGAAGACTTTTACTTTCCTGGGCTTTAAACAGTAAATGTGAGACTTCAGAGAGACACATAATCACAAGAGGACAGAGCCATCTGCTCATGTGTCTTCCCAAAACCTATGTGTCTGTCTCTACAGATACCTTCCTCAGATTAACCACTCCTGCAACAAAAGACTATGGAAGAAAATCTCCTTCATAAAAGCTGTGAATGACAACCACAACCTCAGGCTCAAATTACTAAATGCGTCTTACAAAATAGACACTTTTCCCCAGTATATGGTACACACGCAAATTACAACAACTAATGCAAGGAAGTCAACACCACGAGGCACTGCTTAAACTTTTCATGGCAAATATCTCCAGGATCAACCACCACAAACTGCGACTCGCACCAGAAACCAGACTCTAACAGATTACTGATGTCTAAGGACCAAGACGCAGTCAGCACCGCCAGAAGGCAACTTCAGGACACAGCAAAGCTGTACTGCTGAAAAACACCCCCTCCCCAAATAAAACTTAGCATAGTAAGATATTAAAAGGCGGGGGGGGGAGAGAGGGGGGAATTCTGGCACTTTGAGAAACACATATTAACTTGTTTCAACCAAGAGAAAACAGACCATTTTTCCCACTGCATTTATCACCATTGTATCTCTGCATCTTCACTTGATGTTTCCCATGGAATATACATATGCACTATTTTACACAGGCGCACAAGCACAAATAAACACTGTATCCCAAAATACTCAAAATGTGCTGCCAGATGGCTTTAAAAAGAAAAATGAAAGATCTAATTAAAAGCTCTTACACTGCCAGCACTCCATTTTTGGAAGTAAGTATGAAAAGTTAAATAAAAATGTTTTTAAAGCGTATCAATATTTTTGCAATGTTTTGCTTCACAATTGCAATCTCTCCTAGCCTCCTTCATGGATCAAACAGGCCAAGCCATATGAACCGCTGCTAACTGCAAACTCCGTTCCTGGCATGGTGGAAAAAGGAGACTAACGGTAACGGTGACTAAATTTGGGCAATTTCTCCTTAATTCCATCTCTTTCCTTTCCGTTTAAAAAATAAAAATAAAAACAACTGCTACTTCTATCACAATTATTGTCAGTAATGAATAAGATTTCACTGCCACAAGTTATCACAGTCATTTTCAAGGAAAAATTTTATTTTCTTTATTTCCATAAGTGAAACATGAACCCTGATGTTAGTTTACTACAGGATAATGTATAACTATTATTTGTTTTTCCCTACATCTTATCTCCCCAATAAAAACAGATTGTGGTTTACATAGTTTTTAAATAAATATACGTATGTTTTTAAATATTAAATCAGAGAACAATAGTAAAATGCCCTATGATGATGTTTTGAGTCTACAAGATCATCAACTGAGTACATCTACTTATTAAAAAGAAGAAAAACCCATTAAGACCAAAACACACATAAAAGGAATACTTTCAAAAACTGTAAATAAAACACATGCATGAGGAGTTGACATTTACTTACCACTGGACCTGTTTTTGCGGTTTGACTTCCCTCCGGTAAGAAGCATCTTGAGACTGTTTCGAAACATGGCGATCCTGTTCCACTTTGTGTATCCCGAAAACTGTGTAAAGCAGAAGAACAACAGATGTAACTAATCAACACTCCGATTTGGTCAACAGGAAAGCATTATGTAGAAGCAGTAAGAAAGTGCTAAAAAAAAAAAAAAAAGATAACTTAGAATGATGAAAAACCATTTTGCCAATGCAGTTCCTAACAACAGAAATCAACATCCACATAAAACCTACCATTCTCTTTGCTTTTGTTCATCCAGGTTATTTCCCAGACAAGACAATTTCAGGCTGCTATCATGACCTGCCTATTTTGTCAACCCACTTAACCAAATTACTATCACACTACATAGGGAAGACACAGCATTCAGCAAACTCTGGCTCCATTTCCCGTTACTATTAAAGCCAAACCCATCAGAAGGAGTTGCTCCCCTTCACGTTGCTCAGAAAAAGTCAATCCTGCTGACAACAACCCACAAACTACAAAAGCTGTTGTCTTTAGCTCCTGGGCTAGCTGACTGTCAAATTCTTCTCTCAGTTGAATAAACTGTCATGAGGAAAGCCACTCAAACCCACAGTTAACTGATGCAAAAAACCAAACAGAAACATTATCTATTTATTTTCTTTGCTCTATACGTCTCAAAAAAAAAGAAAAAAAAAAGTTGTCTCTGTGTTGTTGAAGATAAAAGAATGAGCTTCTGGGTTCACCAGACACACTGACAGCTTGTTCTGGTGGAACATCTTCTTATTAAAGTAGGTAAACCATCAAAACAGCAACAACAAAAGCAGCTCCTAACTAGACCAAAAGAATAGTAAGAAGTCTTTGATCAGGACATAAAATAAACCACAACCTTCCTTCTATTATACACATAATATTCCGTAGTTACAAGGTAACACATTCATCTTACGGAAATACATCACGGAATTTTTTCCTGCAACAATATTAGGTTCTCCTTGGAGGATGCTCAATAGATGTGATCTTGAGTTTCTTCACGTTTATCTAATACTTTCAAGTATATTAATACAACAATACCCAGTTCAAAGAGCTTTATATGTATATTTAAAGCCACTGAAATCCTTTTAATATGGCTTACTCACTGAGAGATACTAACATGCCAAGGCAGCAACTTGGAGCACCCACGTAACAAACACCCGTATGCATGCAGGGATGACATTAGCTTTAGCCCTTCCTGACTTGCTGAAGTTCCCATTCACTTATTACATCCCACAAACGGATTTTGGGTTATGTTGGTCTGCATGCATGCATGCATATTAAACAGAAAATACAGTACCGGCATTTCCTTTGCATCTATGAATCACTTCGAGTATTGTCTGGCACCTTTCAGAGGCCCTGCATAACGACCTCAGAGCATAACGAGCCAGGACACAGGCTTATTCCCAGGGCTCCTGACCAAAGCTCAGGCCCCTCTTCAAAGCATCCTACTGCTACGTGACTACAGAAAAAATTTCCATCTGGACACAAACACAGTTGTCTTCCATTTGAATACTGTTTATTTAGTTTCTTTAGATGGTTGTTATGTTCCAGCTCGCACCACAGAAAGAAAGCTTTTGGGTTTACATATCCTTCCTCTCTTATGATTACTTATTAATAAAACTCCTTCATATACGACACCCTTCGCAACACCGGAAGGAGAAAATAGGAAGTAGACGTTAAGTGTAAAGAGGAGGCAACCAAACTCAAAGTGTTATTTATTTTGGAACATGATAATATTATAATCCCTCCAACACCCCACTAATCCAAATATATTTATCTAGGCTTTGAGCAAGACAAGAAGGCGGCAGTAAACACCTCCTGCTACTACTTGGACAACTGTTTGAGTCTGAATATGACTTATCGTTTCCGACTTATCGTTTCCTCCTCTACAATATTGAGCACTGTGCTGATAATATAATGTGTACATTTGATTGATCAATTTATTATAATTTTTTTGTTTTAGAAAAAGCAGGCTCACGTGGTTCTTCAAGTGGTATTAAGCCAAGTGTCATAGACACAATGAAGTTAATTTTTTTCTGAAAAGTTTATGAACAGAAAGATGTAACTACCACCTGGCAACACTTTTCCAAGACAGGCAAAACAAGGAGAGGTAGTTTCTTTGTGCTCTGTGGTAGTAATATGTAAAAATAAGGAGATGTTTCACCAGCTATCAGGGTTAGTAATGACTGACGCTAACGTATCATGCTTGCAAGAATACACACGTGTGTTTCAACAGGCAAACTCAGGTACTTTGGGAACGTGGCTGCCAGAGCGAAGCAAGGAGCAGAGCGGAGGCTAACCCATTAAGGATTTATCCCTTCTGTAGGCAGGTAACGCAGCCTGCACGGAGCTCCCCAACCCAAACCTAACTCACTTGCCCTAACTGTCCGAGTGCAGTGACCATAGTGCCACACATCTCAGTAAGACCTTGAAAGCAGTCCCACGCAAGTCACACCCCAGTGAATTAAGTAGTGGGACAACTTGCAACCTGCAGTATTTTTTCTATTTTTCTATTCACGCTAAAGTAAATCAGAATCCCCTCCACTGCTGATGATGGAGTAACATCAGACTGACTATCACCAGCCACAAATAACATCCTTTTTTTCCATCTTTTACCTGTGGCATTAAGTGTACAACATAGCCAATGCAAGTAGAAGGGCAAAAGGGGATTGTAAGGTGCTCGCTCAGCTTGCTATTTCAGACTTCGGTAGAAAGAGGGTAAATTAATAACAATCTTACTGCATTTGGTGAAATTAGGATAGAGGAGAAAGATCCTGCTAAAATCCCACTAAAGAAAAGGGTAAGGTATTTTCCTTTTCTTTTCTTGTTTATTTGTTAATTTTAAAAAAGCGGCTCTCCAGGTATCCATTCTGAGTCCCATCTAAGTCTGGAAGGACAATCAATCTTTATAACGGCTTCATCCTTAGAATCAAACTCTCAATCGTAGCATCGGACAGCCCAAAACTGTCCCTACAAGTTAAGTCCCTACAAATTAAGAAGGAGGTTTAGGGACTATCTCCATGTCAGCTTGTACTGAAAATAGAACTGCATGGAGCTGTGCCATTAATGCTGATGTATAACCTAATTAAACCTAATTATGCTGAAGGAGCCAACTGGACTGAGCCTGAACAGTGCCAAAGGTGAGGACAACAGTTTGCTAACGATGTCTACCTCTTGCCTTCACACAGCAAACCGTGACAGGAACTGCTGTGCTGCTACTGGGACTGAATTAAGTCTCTGCACAGGGCATACATGGGGCCCTCCGTGAATTTTCTCCAAAGCACCATGGAGCAGAGAAAGAATTCATGCCTTGCATTAAGACCCTGAGTTACCAGCTACGGGATGATCCTCTCAAGGACTAACCCCATATTTTCAGAGCTCACCTCGAAGCCTCAGAGGACTGCTACATCTTTAGCAACCTGCACAAGTGGGACATGGAAACAAAGGCCTTTTAGTAACAGACCTAGTTTAGCACCAACTCATGACGTGGTCTCTCATTGCACCTTACAGACAATGTTGTAGTACTCTAAGTGTAAGTAGTCACTAAATTTGTATTCTGATTAGTTGAGGTTTTCACAATATGGAGTAGCAGAACGAGCAGGTCACCAAAATCAACTCCTTTTTTTCTTTTGTATGAACAACCACACTATTGTGTGGTTTTGAGCAAATGCAGTCACAGCTCTTCCTCTGTTTAGCTAACACTAAGCCAGAGATAATATTTAAGAATAAGCACTCTAAATTAAAAATTCTGTTGGTCATATTAGTTCATGGAATTAGAAGGATTAAATAGCAAATGGTATTACAGTATTAGGAGGAGCTGGATCAGGCATTTCTTCATACCCCCAAACTCCTCAATACATCTTACAGTCCAGGTTAATTCTCCTCTCCAGTCCCACACACAGCTGTGTCAGCAGAAGCTCAGACACAGCATGCTGATGGGGATCCTTCGCACTCCCATTGCCATGGGATACTTCTATCATCAAATCAGGCAACCAAGAGCTACTACACTTTATTTGTCATTTAGCTTGTCATGTGTAACCTTACCAAATCTAATGAAGATATTATGCGAGCAAGAGTCTCCAAACAGTTTCAGCGGGTAAATAAAAAGGTACTATCTCTATGAAGCCTGTTTTATAGCATCAAGGGCACTTGTCAAAAGTAGCCTTTTTTAAAAAAAAGCTCAAGGATCTTCCATTTTGTGTATAGACAGACTCTGCCACATGTTGTTTTATCTCCTAACAAAGCTAGATTTTAATGAAATACATAAACAGTTTATGGAGCATGAGAAAGCAGTAGTAGAAATACAATGAGAAAAAAAAAAAAAAAACCACAAAGGCAAGGGAGCAGAGAGAGACTGAATGCTGCAAACTGCAACTTTACACCAAATGCTGAGCTTGAACAAGTCTGCAGTATCTCATTAAATCCTCCTGGATGACTAAGGCCTATTTCTTTGTTTTCTTAAATTTAAGACAGAGTTTGCAGACAGGCTGTGAAAACTACTTCATGGTTTGGGCAGCTACAAATAATTACAGCCACAGAAGTCATTTTTGCTTCTTTTTAGAGATCTCATAGGGAAAGATACTGTCTGTTAGACGTGGATTTTCAAAATGAAACCAAATTATTTTTGCCCCATATACCACCAGTAAAACAGCTAGATCCCAGTATTTTCTTCTTCTGTGATCACCTCACTGAAAATAAAATTATTTTTTCTATAAAGCTGATTAGTAAAAACTAAGCTCTTTTTCAAAAAAGTGTTTGATATCCAGTGAGACGTACAAACATTGCTTGGCCACTGCTGTCAAGTTTTGTGCAAGTCAGCATTAGAAGTTATTAAATATATACTTTTCAGAGTAGAACTCTAATCTGTTTTTTCCAATAATGAAAAGTTTCTGACTACAAAAGTATTGAAGGCATGCAATCTAAGTCATGTGTGCAAGGCACATTTCTTAAGAATTTTATTTCCCCCTTACATTTTCAGTTCCTTCCTTGCCTCCACAGGGAAAATACCTACCTAAAAGGACAAGCACTTCAAATGTTGTTTCTAGAAAGTAAAATAACTGCAAACATTTTGGTCTTCCAAACATTTTAAAACAAACAGATTTCTTTATACACATTCCTAATTTTCCTCCTTGAAATCTCAGTTAGGAGAAAGCCAAATTAGGTTGCCTGCGCATCATGACAATGTTCACAGTTCAGTAGTTCAAAGTGGCAGAGTAGTGAGCACAGTCAGAGCACAGCTGCTACAGAGCTTTAACGGAATGTGTGAAAAGGACAACTTAAAAACAAAAAAAAGCCCATACTTCCAAATTTGAGGTGGTTCAACAATTCTGTCAGCTGCCTCTTCATATATTAATTTGCAGTTGAAAAGTCAGTGAAGTAAAAGCCTGTAAACAAGAACACCTCACCACGCGACCCCTTTAGTTCATTGTTCAGTTCAGGCAGCAGCTCATACTGTAGCCAATTAAGACAGAATTTATTTCCAGAACCATCATAACACTCAGCACAAGTTTATGAACACTATCTAGTCAAAAATTCTCAAAATATTGCATCTGTAGATAGATATAAGTAAGAAGTATTTGCAAACTTCTATCAAAACACACGTGTCAATGAGAAATCACTACGTGTATCAGTGACAAACCACTTCGAAATTCAGAAGAGCAGTAAATCTTACGACATCCTACCTCTGCTCAGTGCTTTGCCAAGCTGTAGATGGGAGCATAACAATACTGCTTAGGGGTACAGTCCCCCCCAAATGTGAACAGTGAAAGCCTGCTGTGACAAACCACTTTTGATCATTCAGTGTAGAAGGCAGGCAGGCATTCATCCTTCATTTCCATCAGAGTTTATCATTAAAGATAAGCTTTGGAAACTGGAATCAGGACATGGCAGCACCAAGTCAATGAATATACACAGAAGGCCATGACAAAGTTTTAAAAACAAACTCATTAGATACACCTTAAGTCCTGTACCTTTACTGCTGACAAATACCATGACAATATTCTGTACCAACAAGCAGGAAAATGGTTAGTCCGTATCTCATGGCTTACTCTTTTTTTCATCTGCTTCTGTACCTCAGAAGATCCTGAGGCATCACATTTCTTCCCTTGTGCAAAATAACAGAAAAGCTTGTTACTCATAAAATATTTTAAAAGCTCTGGTAGCACCAGATTATCTCTTTTCGTGAGGGAAGCTGAACTCCGTACATCAGAAATTAAGAAGTGTATATAATAAGAAGTGTACATTAAGACACCAAAAACAGGTACCTTTCTGAATATTAGTTTTCAGGATTTAGCAACATGTGAAAACTAAATTAACATCTAGTGAACAAAAAAATCTAACCTTTCACAAATTAGTGAACTGTTTTCAAAGAGCACTCCAACTTCAGAAAGGAGTAACAAGGACTTTTTTTAAAACAAGTGACAGGTTTACAAAGCTAATTATCACAAGACGAAAGAAATTGAAAAATGAAAGGAAGACACACAACATAAACTGAGTCAGGCTTTCAAGCATTTACTCCATGTATAACCTACATTGTACGCAGAAATCTGTTCCACATTCGATTGTAACAGCTGCTAGACTGAAACTTCCCGTGCTCCTTAAATAAATTATTCGAAGTTTAACCTACACTCTTATTCTAAATTGCCCTGAAATTCAAGAGGATGTTTTGAGACAGCCTAATGACGAGGACTAGCAGCCCAGAAGAGCGCATTCAAGCAGCACTCCAATGTTCACGGGAAGACTAGACTGCCACGTTGTAACTGGTAATTGTCAGTATATGTCAGAAGCTCCACAAACTTCATGATGATCAAATGCATTAAACTCTCTGCCTCACATAACAGCTCTGCCTCACAACAGAAGTGTGAAAAACTGATTATAACAACTCTGAAGTCAAAGGAAGCATATATTTATAAGCTCTGTCCATGCACATTTAAAAAAACAGCAGCAGAATTTAGAGATTAAGTATTTCCAGGAACTTTAGGAATGAAAAAAGCATTGTTGCATTCTAATAAAAGTGCCAAGAACTTCTAGGATTATTTGGAAAAAGGAATTAAAAGGACTAAACCCTACCAATTACAGGTTTTTAAGCAATTAAGAGTTTATTAGACAAAGTTCTCTAAACTAATAGGCTTTAGAACAACTGAATATGAACAAAAACTAATCATTTCATGTTCCCTCATGAAAGCCTGAACACTACTCATTATGATGGAGGGGCTTTATTTATTTTTATAATATATTTGGTTTTATTTTAGCAAAATAAACCAGCCTTTAATGCTACAGTTGAAAAGTAATTCTGAGAGCATAGCACGGTAATATTGCCATGTACGTGGAGTTCCCAACAGCAGCCTTAAGGTGAATGTGGCCAAACATTTCTTGATGAGTCTGTGGTGATTATGTTCACTTATAGTCTGTGGTATTTATGTTCAGAGGTAACTTTTATACAGTTAGAGCCTGAGAGGAATGAGTCAAGTACGGTATTATTCTGGAAACCCATACAACTTACTCTGAGGAACAGCTCATTTTGGTACTGTGCTTGGAAAACAGCACTTCGAGAGGGCTAATTAGCCTGAGGACAGTGCCAGACTGCAGCAGCTATTTGCTTCTGGAGCTGTAAGAGAGCAGGAGGAGGACACCAGCAGAAAGGTGCAACTCTCCGGCATTCAGCACAGATGTGCTCTGTGTAGGCTCGAGTTCCCTTTCCTCCGTCAACAGGACATATTTGCTCTTCACTTTGTCTAGAACATAGTCATACTTCTAGTAAAAAGGATGAAGAGTAAAAGCATGACTGCTAAAAGAGAGATGCCACTGACAGCTTATGATTCACTCTGCATCTAGATAACTTCACCATTCTCAAACAACAATGCTGGCAAGATAAGCTTGCTGATCACAGAATACTAATGTACTTTGCAACCTTAACTTGTTGGTCAAGGTTTGAATTTATTCTTCTGGGAAAAAACATTTCCAACAATACTTTTTATTTAAGTGTTAGGATTTAACACCAGAAAAAAACTAAATAGGTATTTAAAATTAGATCAGAAACTACTGAAAGAATGCAGTCACTCACTAGAAGAAAGTCAAAAGTCAGAACCAGTTCTCTCTTGAACATGAAAATTTGGTGACCTTGAAATTAAGGAAATTTAATTTTGAACAGGGCTTTATCATTTTGCATAACCTCGTTTCTAATTCTAGATTAATGATACAGACTGAATTCATAAGGGACACTTACATTCTCCATATACAATGTCAATTATAGTGCCTCTGAGAAAAATGATAACCGAGGAGAAAGGCATACGGCCACCTCACTTTCATCAACTCATCTTCAGTGGTTTTAGTGTCTTCTGTGTTGCCCATAACAGTTAAAATTACTGCTCTGGTTGTAAATATTATTAGTAGCTGCCACCATCAACAACCATTTGAACTAGGTATTTAAGCTTGAAATAAAACGTGGCACCATCTGCAGAAGCTGGGTCTAGTTAAACTGTCTGCCTTGGAAGAAGTTTTAGGGCACTTCCTACAGCTGGAATCAACAAGCCTCCTTCTGCCAGGACCAACAATCCTGATTCTGCCCCAAACCACCAGAAGACTGAAGCACAGCGCGTTTCTCCATAAGGAACCGCTCGCACTTCAACTTTTAGCTATGACATGGAGCAGCCAAAAATCCGTCACTCAAAAATGCACCAGCTACACATTGCATGTTCTATTTGAGGTTCCTATCAATCTTAAGTTAATTTTGAAGATACAGTGGTATGACAGAAAACGAAAACAAAAAACTAGGCAATGTATAAAGTGGCAGGAGATGTTACAGCACTTGACTACTTCAAGAGAATAAAGGAAACTTGAATTCTTTTCTTAAATTTTTAAATGATCAAAAATACATCTTAAAATCCAGACCTAATTAGGGAGCTGCTGTAAGCCTGTTCTGCAAACCTGCTCAAGTCTCAAGAATATTCAATATGGAACTGCGGAATCGTTCGAGCAGCCAGGGATCAGGTTAGGCAAGCTAAAGCCCAGATAGAACTAAATCTGGCCAGGGACATTAAGACAAACAAAAAATCCTTCTTTAAGTATGTCAGCGAGAAAAGAAAGATTAGGGAAGGTGTGAGCCCTCTCCAGAAGGAAATGCAAGAGCTGGTTACCCGGGACAGAGACAGAGCTGAGGGACTCAATGACTTTTTTGCCTCAGTCTTCACTGGCAAGGACTGCAGCCACACTGCCCTTGATGCAGAATGCAAAGATGAGGACTGGAAAAATGAAGAACCGCCCACCATAGGTAAAGATCAAGTATGAGACCACCTGAGGAACCTGAAGGTGCACAAGTCCATGGGACCTGATAAGATACATCTGCGGGTCCTGAGGGAACTGGCAGATGAAGTTGCTAAGCCACTAGCCATTATATTTGAGAAGTCATGGCAGTCTGGTGAGGTTCCTGCTGACTGGAAAAGGGGAAACATAACCCCTATTTTCAAAAAGGGAAATAAGGAAGACCCGGGGAACTACAGGCCAGTCAGTCTCACCTCTGTGCCTGGCAAGATCATGGAACAGATCCTCCTGCAAACTCTGCTAAGGCACATCGAAACTAAGGAGGTGATTGGTGACAGCCAGCATGGCTTCACCTAGGACAAGTCATGCCTGACAAATTTGGTGGCCTTCTACGAAGGGGTTACAGTGGCAGTGGACAAGGGAAGAGCAACCAATGTCATCCACCTGGACTTGTGCAAATCGTTCAACACCATCCCATACAATATCCTGGTCTCTAAATTGAAGAGACATGGATTCAACAAACGGATCACTTGGTGGATAAAGAACTGGCTGGACGGTCACACTCAAAGAGTTGCAGTCAATGGCTCGATGTCCAAGTGGAGACCAGTGACAAGTGGCTTTCCTCAGGGGTCAGTACTGGGACCTGTACTGTTCAACTTCTTTGTCCGTGACATGGACAGTGGGGTCAAGTGCACCCTCAGCACGTTTGCCAATGATAACAAGCTGATGATCCCAAGCTGTTTGGCGAGGTAGACATGCTGGAGGGGAGGGATGCCATCCAGAGGGACCTGGACAGGCTGCAGAGGTGGGCCCAAGCCAACCTCATGCAGTTCAACAAGGCCAAGTGAAAGGTCCTACACCTGGGTAGGGGCAATCCCAAGCACAAATCCAGGCTGGGCGGGGAATGGCTGGAGAGCAGCCCTGAGGAGAAGGACCTCGGGGTGCTGACTGACAAGAAGCTCAACATGAGCTGGCAATGTGCGATGGCAGCCCAGAAGGCCAACTGTATCCTGGGCTGCATCAGAAGAAGTGTGGTCAGCAGGTCAAAGGAAGGGATTCTGCCCCTCTACTCTGCTCTCGTTGAGACCCCACCTGGAGTACTGCCTCCAGCTCTGGAGTCCCCACCATAAGAAGGACATGGACCTGCTGGAGCGTGTCCAGAGGAGAGCCATGAGGGTGATCCAAGGGCTGGAGCACCTCTCCTATGAGGAGAGGCTGAAAGAGTTGGGGCTGTTCAGCCTGGAGAAGAGAAGGCTCTGGGGAGATCTTATTGCGGCCTTCCAGTCCCTAAAGGGGGCCTACAGGAGAGCTGTACCTGGCTTTAAACTGGAAGAGGGCAGGTTCAGATTGAACATTAGGAAGAAATTTTTCACTTTGAGGGTGGTAAGGCACAGGTTGCCCAGAGAGGCTTTGAGGCCCCATCCCTGGAGGTGTTCAAGGCCAGGCTGGATGTGGCCTTGGGCTACCTGGTCTAGTGGGACGTTTCCCTGCCTATGGCAGGAGGGTTGGAACTTGATGATCTTCAAGGTCCTTTCCAACCTAAACCATTTTATGAAGTTCAATTAATTGGAATAACTGGAGATTTTCTCAGAACACAGAAGACTGGATTTTACAAAAAACAACTTGAAAAATTAAAACACCAAAGTATATTTATACAGAATGCTGTCACTCGTATATTTTGTTGACAAAAAAGTATGAATACTTTAATTAGCAGGTAGAATAAACTCAATAAATATCTTAGAACCCTACATAAAGAAATATTTTTATTACATCAGTTTTCCTGTTGATCACCTCCAGTAGGAAAAGACAGAGAATGATCAAACACTAATACATGAAAGCTGTTACACCTTTTTCTCTAAATACAGGAACAATCGGGTTAAAAATTGGTAAAACTGATATAGGAATACAGTGCCCATGCTCCATGCTGCAATTCTACGTCATCACAGATTAACAAAGGAACAACAGAGGACAACTTCAATTTAAACAATTAAATAACTACTGCAAAGAAAACGTAGGACTGTGGGAAAAAAAAAAAGTCTTCCTACCTTGATATCTTTAGACAAGTTAAATCTCTAGTTAAAAGTGTCTTCCTCCATTCACTGAAAGTCCTGAAAGACAAAAAAAAAACACACAACAGAATTTAGTACTGTCTTCTCAACACACCACTGCATCCCATGCTGCCTAGCTGCACGCACAGAACTATAATAATCTCATCCCAGGAACAAACCCACAACTTTTCCAGAGTATTACTGGATAAGCTATCAGACAATCCCCACTCTTTATCATCACAATTAAAAAGTTACTGCTCATGCTTTTAAATCTCTGTTACTCAATATTAATTTTGATCACTTGACTCTCCCCTCTCACCACTTTTCAAATGGGAGAAGAAAAGCAGGTAACACTTTCCTTTGACACACACCATATAGGTATGCTATTTAAAAGGTAATATGTTACTTCCAAATATTTTCCTTCAACCTAGCAAACTTCCCTACTAAAATCCTGCAACCTCCCCTTAGTCTATTTTTTAAACCTGATCCTTACATAAACACTACTCCCGTAAGGGATTCAACACTAAACCAAGAGCTCAGTACTTGGTTGGTCCTTTGCTCTGTCATCACGTACTTATAACAAGTTCATCAACAAAGAACCACGAAAAATGTATCTTGCTACTTATTGAAAAAGACCAGAGCACCTATTCTTCTAACAGGATGTGTGTTTATTTGTGCTGATGATACTGTGTTACCAATTTATTCTATTGCTTTACCAACCTATTCTTTTAGAAATCTCATCTGAGAAACAGCAAGTAGAAGGAAATACAGACATATCTCATTTGTCATCAAACAAACAAAAAAAAATCACAGTAAATTGAGGCCACCTTAAGTTTGCAAGTTTAAAGCGACGTAGAATAATAGTCAACCACTTCAGTAGGGTTTTTTTATTCTACTGCAAGAGGATACTGAAAAGTAATTGACAGCTTCACTTGTAATTCACACTGCTCTCCAGAACCCTAACAGAAACTTCTCACACGGTCTTGTATGAATAATTTTGTATATAAAACTGTAAGACGCTCCATAAATTCATGAAGCAATCCTATCTTATTTCTCAGGGTTGCCAATTACCTCCCTGCTTTCAATTTTGCACTTCTGTGGAAAAATGACTAAAGCGCTAGTAACCAGCATACGACACTCACCAGGATCGAGGCTGTTTCAATCAGTCAAGCAAGGAAAACATGCAAACGCAGCTCTAGCCCCACAGCAGTAAGAGTGGTTCCTGATCTAGCAGGGCCAAAGTCTCCCTCACTGCTCGACCTCCGCCGCAGCCTCCTGCACTCAGCTCACGCACAGCCGCCGCCTGGACCCACACCACGGGCTGCCTCACACCACGCTGCAGGAGGACACCCCTTCTTCAAACTCCCTTGCTGGGTTCTGCAAACTCCTGCTTCCACTCTAAGTCATCCAAGCGCCTGAGCGCTTGCACTCTGTAGAAACTATATTGTTAGAAAGATCCAGCTAAAACTTTCTGAATGAGTGTCCAACCACATATAGGCAAAAGACCACAGTTACAGAACTGATTTTAACTGAGTCCATATGGAGGCCAAAGCCAAACACATTCAGACCAAGGAAGATTTTTATTAGGCATTACTTCAGAAAAAAATCCTATATTTCTTAGATCCTACAGAAACAGAAGACAGAAGGATCTTAAAACATTTATTTGGCTTTCTCCACAATTCTTTAACTGGCCAAGAACACCTCCAGTAAAGGAGCGCAGAGAATTTTTTTGTTTCAAAAGCAGCAATATTACAATTTTTGCAAAACTGATAACATGCATGGAGTGCTGAAATAACTAAAAATAACTCCTTATAAATGTTTTGGTTTGCTGCCATCTATCTTCTTAATACATCTCTTTTAATATGATACCCTGTAAAACAGAGTGGAATATGGCTTACGCGGTGTAGGCTGTAGATGAGTGCTGACTACCCATAATTTGCTCAATAACTTTCCATCTGCATTCAGAAAGCATATTTGATGAATATGCTCTGCATTGAGCTTTTAAATAGCAGAGCTTTCATCTGCTCATATTATTACATTAGAAATCTTTATGTGAATGCAGCAGATATTAGTGGGTTGTCAATAAAAACTGAATGCCATTAAAGTGCTTTTATTCTTTAAATGCCTTTAACCCTCTAATTATATTTGTAAATTCCACTATTTAACTGTATGAAAGTTATAAATTCTGACATGTTGTATCACAACAAATACATTTAGAGACTAATATACAAACAGTTGGGGGGGTCAATTTTAGACTTATTCCCTCTTGATTAAACACACAAATCACAACTATGGTGTGTTTCAACACACAGTCAGGATTTCTCCATATATTCTTAAGAGTCCTGTGGTATAGCTGCAAGTCATAATATATATTTTTAAAATTACTTTTTTTTATTGTTATTATTATATCAGTATAATTTTCCAAGTCAGTTCTCATGGACTTTGCAGAGAGAAGGTAACAGTCCTACTTCTTAACTCTTACTCTTCTCCAAAACCAATACAAATAACTGACTATTGTTTGCTGTACTTGCTTGCTTCCCACAAGCACGACGTGGGGTATCTGTAAAATGGGCACAAACAGTCACAGAACAACCACCCAGAACTGTCCTACCAACTGCAAAAAGTGGTTCAGTCTTCATGCTCATTCATACTCACAAGGCTGTTCTGTGATACAAAACAGCATAAAAAAAAAAATGTTTCACCCACCAATCGCATTCACTGATGTTGCATCCAACTGTTGATTTCTTTTCTTTTGAGCAATCATCAGCCCAGAGGAGTATCAATTCAACTATACATTTCCTATACTATGTTTATTGTTCCAGTATATCTGTCACTTCATCCAGTATAACAGAAAACATCCCCTTTAAATAGTTTTTGATAATTTTCTGCATTTGGGACTTTTTCACTGATTCAGACAATTTCTGAATGAACACATCATGGACAAAGCTGTTCAGACGGCAGTGAATGAAAGGACATTCCAAAATAAAAAAACAAAGAAATGCTATTAAAAAGTACAAGTTAGTAATAATGTCACAAAGCCAAGTAAACACAAAGTTAAGAAATACAAGAATTAAGGTTTAGCATGCTCAGTCGATGAGGCAGTTAAGTAATACAGACACACAGCAGCAAGTCTGCAGGCTTGCAGTCATCTCTCTTGGTTATACCTGTGTAGGCAGTAACTCTACTGAATTCTTCTACAGAAGAATGCCTTAAAAAACAACCAAAGTGTAAAACGGCAGAAAGACACATTCACCATACCTCTGACATCCATCACATCTAGCTTCAAATGATTTCTTTAAAAGAGCTTTGCTTATCTTCTGTTAAACATGTAAGTATACGGTCACAAGTTAAACTCAATTTCTAAGTGTATAGTGCATAGTGCACCAAAGAACGCATAAAAGAAAAGTCAGCTAAATTGACTACTCTAAAGAAGCGCTCCTAGTTAACTCAAGAATTACTGAAACAGGTAAGCACAGTTTATGGAAGAAAAAAAAAAAAAGAAATCACAGTGTTGTCAACACTCAACTTTCAACAGCTGGCAGAATTAAGCACCCTCCCATTGTTCTAACCCAGAAGACAAGTACCTACAAAAGGAGCGAATACGTTCAGGTACAGCAACACCCAGTCCAGCCTCAATGTTTTCCTGTCAAGCTAACATCCATGACAGAAAGAAGACTTAAAGCTTTAAGAAACAAATGAGAAAACCTGCCTTCCCCAGCGACTGGACTACAGCTGTAAAGAGGGATAGTACAAAATGATACGAGGAAGGTTGATTTCACAGTAACAGGTTCGAGAAGTCTGCTGAGATATCTTGAGATGACTATCACCCAGTCTATATTTGAAAATATTTAACATCAGTATTGAGCAAACTCCCAATTAACAGGATGAAATATAAGACTAGTTTTCTATTCGTCCTAGAGCAAACAAAGCAATCTTTTTTCCCATAATCTCAGCAAGCAGATGTTGCATTTGAGCAGGTAAAAATTCACAGCAATTTTGCAAAGCTAATTGAATTTGAAGCCTCGAAACCAAATGTAGTGTAGGTCACATGTACCCTGATCTCAACAGTTTAATTATATTTTCCCGGAGAAATTAACAACTTACTCATACTTTTATCAACAGAACATTAATACACAGACATTAAACACAATGACCATCTGTCTTTGAAAATCATACACTACACCAATGATCAGAACATGTTGCTCAACCAGTCCTGCTGGAAAGAACAGCTCTGCAATGGTCTCATGAATAGGGATTTCCATCTTTAAATGAGGTTATTTTTCTAGTTTTGGCTGTCGGTTGCACCAGCTGGTATTCGTCTGATAAATTGAGTAAGCTTGGATGGTATTCTAAAATCAAATAAAATCACAGTTTAAATTCTTTGCACATACATAAATGTTGGAAACAAAATACATACTGACAAAAAAGTCTTGATTCTTGTTCTAACTCACATAAATTCATTTTTAAGCAAAATGTGTGTTTTAATGATGGCTGTCATCTAACAAATCAGAGATCAGGAAAATGGCAGTATTCTTTAAATTACAGTAATGTAAATATGGGTGACCTAACTTTATTAGGGACTAATCTGGAAAATAAGACTCAGAGTCTTATCAACTTCTGATTCTCTAATTAAAAGTAAGATTTAAATCATATGTTACCATACATAATTACTGTACTTACAGAGTTCATTACATAGGAAGGTATACCATTGATAAATCAAGAATTCCACAAATAAAACCATACAACATAACACTTCACTCCATAATTAGATACGTCTTGGCTGATTTTCAACAGTATTAAGCAAGCATCCAATCTACCATATTCTAAGTTGGCAACAGTTTCTTCATGATCATCACTCTAAATAACTATGGGAAAGCATCCAGACATCAATGGAATTATGGAGGGAAAAAAAAAAAAAAAAAAAAAGAAATCAGAAAGCTGTCCATGCTTTAAATTTTTTCTGCTCACCCCATGTGCCTTCAAAAAAAAAAAAAAACCCAAGAAAAACCCACCCCACTCTGTATGTTAAATACAGATGACATTTACATATTTACATTCTGCTATCTTAACAACTCAGACTCCTGGTTTTATACAAAAATTATAATGAGCTCCTGTTTTATTTTCTGCTTAAGAAACAAATAGTTCCAAGCTACTAATGGAGTATCCCATTTTTCAGCATGTTAATAATTTTTATCAAATTTTACAAACTTATCTACTAGCACAGTGATTTTGGGGGCAGGAGCTGTCATCGTTGTCTTGTTACAATAACTACTGATACAAAGACCTCACCTTTCTAATGCCTTCAGATGCCAATTACCATAACATGTTTAATAACATTAAATAAAACCTGTTTGCTCACCCTCTCTGCTCTATCTACAGATTGGTCATTATTTATTAACTAGTTGTTTTGGGTACTGCACTCATAATACACATGCCAACATGACCATAAAATGATGGGTTATGTTAAGTATGCACTGAGAAAAATATTTTCCTACCACAGTAATTCCAGGTTAGGAGACGTATTGTAATTATCTGAGATTTTAATAGATGTCAGCAAATAACTATGAGACTTAATGGCCCACAGATATCATGACACTGAAAAGACATCTATCACAGCAGTCATTTTGAACATCACCTATTCCAATCTTTCCAATGCTGCTGAAAGTTTTGCCAGGGATTTCATTAAGAACCAAACAAAAAATTCTGACAACACCGCTCAAACCTATGCAACCTAACAAATTTAAGGATCAAATGACTAAAATGCCAGGAGTGTTATTTACAGCATAGCTTTATCCCAAGGATCACGTTTACATTCCTGCATCCACACTACACCATCGTAGCTGATGCTGCTTCAGACATTCTTGGTCAGAAAGCCGCCTGAGAAGCAGCAAGGATCAGCCAGTGCCTCTGGAGACAGCTGCCAGAATGCACTTCGACAGACTCCCCCCTCTCCCTGCTCTCTTTTTTTTTTATTTTAATTCCTGGTAGAACTGTGCTCAATTTTCACAAGTTTGTCTCGTTTGACTTTTCTCTGGAGTGTGAAAAGGACAGATGCAGAGGAACGTCTTCTGTTGCTCCTAACCTGAAAAGGCACCTAACAGCTGCTAGCGTGCTGCTTTACCTCAGAAGACTCCTGGATATTGAGGATATAAACTAACCACTCCAAACCTCCTTAACCAGATCCTACAGAACAAATGTATTTTAAAGAAGTCAAGCCCCCTTCTTTGCTCCTCCAGAAGCGTGCAGCCAGAGTTAAAGTACTTCAAAACACAACTCTTTCCAGCCTGTTTTCTCTGTTGTAACTACACCCATGTGGAAATGGTATGGAAAAATGTGAAAACAGTTACCAGGAGAGAGAAGCAAGGGCAGATGGGGGAAGAAACTGGAAAGTGAAACCAGGGAGGGGAGTGAATGGAGTCCCTAAAGGAGAGACAAGGTGAAAGTGTCACAGATTATAAGAAAGACTAAAAAAAAAAAAAAAAAAAAAAAAGCTAAGTGGTAAAAGTGTAAATGAAGGAAAGATGACAAAAAATGCAACTAATGATGACCAAAGAAAAGTTTCCGGAAAGAGAATCTAGGGAAAAACTTGCAAGAAATACAAGGGAAGTCACTACACCAACGTGCGTTTGCATGTGCCAGTGACTGCTGTGACACTAAGACCTACTTCTGCATCACACCTAGCAGACACGGTGGGTACCGGCACCAGCTGACCTAATTAAGAGCTCTGTAATTCAGTACACAAAGCTACTGAGAGAAGGATCACAACGATGCTTTCACTGTAATGCATGTACATGATTGCACCAACAAAATGTCTGTAACCTCACGTGCCATAAGCAAGTGACATGAAACACGACAGTCAGGAAACACAGATAAATGGGGGTGGGGGAAGAATCAGAGCAATAAAAGCATTGAATGAGGCATTTTGGGTTTTGTGTTTTTTAACAAAAGTATTACAAGTAAGTAGCATGAATATTTTATTTGAATTCATTTGGTTTTATATTGCCAGTAGACTGAATTATCTACAGTTGTATGAAACAAAAGTAATATCCTACTGACAGTTTTCTTAGTGAAAAGTATGTGTCTCCATAAAAAGTCAATTACTCAAACATATTGCATAGTCACATTTCTTTTTCAAACATTTCTTGTATTTGGTACAATCAATAATACTAAGGTTTAACATACACAAACAACTTGGGCTTTGGGTTTAAATAAAAGAGGAAACATAGAAAGAAAGAAAAAACATATCTTACAAATCACAAAGGATTTTAAGTGTGAAACCATAACTACATTAAAAAGAACATTTTTTGTATTCTTAACTTAATCTGCTAACACTACAGACCATACCTTAGATTTCATGTGAAACACAGCAATGAAAAGGGGATTTAAGTGACAGTTTGCTTCATTCGACTTTCATTTTTTGGTAGCTGGCTAACTATACTCCATGCAGGAAAACCATGCCTTAGCAGTAGTGGATATTCAATTTTAAGTTACTTCTTCAAACCCGCCAAGAAGGGAACACATATATCAGTAAGTACTTGAAGGAAAGGGCATATTTATACACCTTTTATGAAGTATAGAAGTGATATTTAAAATAGGCCTGACTACTTAAGACTATGTATTTAAACTACAAGCAGTCATAAATGAAGCCATTGTATAAGCATGCTTGAAATTACAGCAGACAGCATACTTCAAAGAATTCAATGTTGTATACACTAGCTAACAAGAACAGTATGAAGCAGAGCTCATAACTCAGGAGTTTGACTTCATCCTGCAATGGGCAGCGAAAATATAGATATGAGGACTTACAGTTCCGGTATGAACTGCGGTTCCTTAGCTTTATGCAAGTGACAGCTGAACACCCAGTGAGATTTATTATTTTTTTTTTTAACTGGAGAAACCAGCTCACCTAAAAGCAAACTGTTACAGATCCATAAAGAACAAGCCACGAGGAACTAAACAGTAGCAGGCAGAAAATGGTCATAGTGAGAGTACAAAATGAGATGGGCACTTCCCAAATCCCAGACTTAGTTACTTTCAATGTGACTCTTGAATTCAAATTTACATCACCATGGCTTAAAAAGTAGGATGAAAATATTGAGTATTCTCTTAACTTATCCCAATTGCAAAACAAAACTTGTCAGTTCACAGGAGCCATTGCCTTTGGCTCAGGTGTACTTAAGTCACTTCCAAAGACTGGTACAGAAGCGTTTGAAAAACCTGACCTGAAATTTGTTTTGCTCTGCTCAAAGAGTATTGTATATTGCTCCTACCTTCTCTTCTGTTTGGTCCGTTCATTTTGTTTCACGAAGAGCCAAGTAAAGATGAGTGGTAGTGATGCTATAGTATGGGTGCTTTTCTGAGTCTCTCTAATGCTGGAATGCTTGGGGACACTGTTCTCTTTCATTTGGGAAAGGAAATGCTCCAACCATGATTCATGGATAGAGTCAAGTGAGTATCAGAAAGTGTGTATCAAAGCTTACAGATAACGCAGCAGAGCTGAATACAAGCAGTATTGGCTTGGTTTTGGTATTAGACAGGGCATTCACCCCTCTCCCTCAGCGTTAATAAAACTTTGGCACTGAAGGGTGAGATTTCCTCATAAAGTTGCATAACTATAAAAACAAAATTGGTTTTGTTTGATTTTGTTGATTGTTTGTTTGTTGATTTTTTAACTATTATCTATAGTCTGCCATATGGAGGAAATCTAAATGCCTTCTAGAGACAGGATGTACGGTTTTCCCTACATTTAGAACATAAATGATTGCAATTGCCATGTATAATCTAGAACAATTTTATGTCACCATTCATTAAGGTAAATCCCAAATGCTATCCATTTCTAAATGAAAACCCTTGTGATTAAAGAGAAGAGTGTGCATAACCAAGGAAAACAAGAAGAAACAGCCAAAATGACTGGTTTGCTTTCCTTCTGAAGCCTACAGCATCCAAACACTTCTTAAAGAACTGAAAAGATTGGTCAAGAAATAATACATACCTAAAACTTGTTTTCTCTGTAAAGCCATTAAGTGGATTTGCTGGGGAGAGCAGGGAGACCTAAGCCTTACCCTCACTTACGTCTCCTTTCTGCCATGGCACCATCACTACTCTCAACACTACCCTGACAGTAAGTACCTGGAAGGAGAAATGGAATAGAAGTGTTACCAGGGGTCCAAAGCTTCTCTTCGTAGACAAGTTTCTGTATGGGGATATATTCCACAGCAGTACTTGCATACTGTATCCATATATACACATACACCTCTCATATGCAGACTCCACTTCCACCCAAACTCTTATTCCAGAGTGGGGAGAATTTAGGGCTTGAGGAACCCACTCCCTCTTGGTATACATTCCCACTTCTTTTGTCTTTGGCTTTAAAAAGCAGCATATTCTCACCCTCGCTGCAGTGCAACAAAGCCAGAGTCTCTGATTCACCTTTATTACACTCTGGAACAATGTTTATTAAGAAACAATGGTCTGAAATTTCCTCAGGCAAGTTCTGCAGGAAAACATTTCTGACATCAAGATGTGTTACAGAAAATACAGTAATCTCTACTGTTGTGTTACCATCTGTATCAGGAAGCCTTTTTCTTTTAACAAGAATAAGTCTGAAAAAGGAAACATAGTTTAACATTCACAGTGTTGTAGCTAGATTGGATTATCTTAAATCTAAATTGGGTATGGATATCACATTTTCCAAAGTTTACTGCTTTTAAAGCAAAATAATGCAAACAATACTGCAGAAACCACTTAAGAACTTCTTACCACAAGTCCAAAAAAAGGCATATTTCCTCAACTACCACAGAAAGCTCTTTTATGTTGTATAAACACATACAAGGAAAGTGAAGGAGGAAGAACTCTGCTGTTGGCTTTTGGAACCTCACTATTAAAGCAGTATTCATAATCCCAATTGCCAAGTTATGTGGTATGTTCATTTAACACATTAGCCTTTAACGATCACAAGACCCATGAACAAATCCTTCGTTAACCCATGAGTGAAGCAACTCACTGGCTCAGTAACACCTCTCAGGAACGCGGCCAAGTCAAGAAGATGGACACCTACACTAAACAATTGAAGAAAATTGGCATGACCTTACTTTCAGCAGTGATTTAATGGGTGTACTGCAAATGAGGATTTAAGGGTGTCTGCAGAAGTGTTCTGAGATACACATGGTATTTGCCTACATTTCACTTGAAATTTGCACTTAATTTACTCTTTTCCAAACAATTGTTTGTAAAATGCATCTCTTTCCCCCGCTAGATACTTTCTGTCTACTCAAACACTCCTCTTCTCTAGAAGCCCTTCCGTATCTTTGATCATCCTTGTTGTCCTGCTCTAAGTCCTCTCCAGCTCTAACATATCTTTTAGAAAACAAGTGGACCAAACTTCAGTCTCCAAGACATGGCTATTCCCCAAATCTCTAACACGGCTCTGTGATGCTTTGCCTTATTCACTGTTTCTTTCCTATTAATTCCTAACATTTCACGTTGAGATTTTTTTGCTCTGTTTTGATTCTAAAGCTGCCAAGCACTCAGCTGATGTTTTCATGGCTCTACTAGTCATAATCCCAAGATTCTCTACTGAGAGGTAATAGTCAGTTTAGAATCATAGTTTTCTATAACTTGGATTTGTTTTTCCTGCACATGCAACCCTTACATTTATCTACATTGCATTTTATTTGCTGTTATTAAACAGTAATTAAAGACTTAAGGCCCTTCTGCAACCCTTCAGTCATCCCTTGCTTTTACTGCACTAAGTCTGCATCACTGGCAAGACTGATTACCTCCAGCCCACTTCATGTTTGAGTCCATTAATTAGCATGATCCTCAGTACAGGGCCTAGTGCCAAATTCTACAGGTGACATCCCTCTGCTGTGACAGCTGACCATTTATTTCTATCCTCATTTTTATCTCAGCCCATTATTCTCCACGACAGGACACTCTCTCTCATGCTGCACCCGCTCAGTTTTCTAAAATGCCTTTGGTGAAAAACTTCAGATGAAGTTCTTCTGAAAATCACAGTGGATTACATCAACTGGATCCTCTCCTCCATGATTTGCTCGCACCTTCAGCAGAATTTCACATAGGTCATAAAGCAGGAATTCCTTCTACAAAACCCACAGTGACTATTCCTGTATTTAGCCAGCTGTCATCTAAGTAGCACGAAGTGTGACTTCACCTGGCACAAAGTAATACATGAATATGAAGGTAGCACAACATCTTTCTAAACCAAAAACCTAGATGAACAGTTTATGTTTGCTGAGATAACTTGCCATTTCCCCAGAAGAAACTGATAAATTCAAAGAATTTCTTTAAGGCTTTTAGCACTTGACTATGAAGAGCCAAATAAACTCTTATCCACCCAACATCCTGTCCACACAATCTGCTGTCCTAATGGCTGCTCACAACTACTGCGCTTGCAGAATCCAACCAACTTCCCATTTTCAAAGCAGTACGAGTCAAGTTAAAGCAGTGGAGGCGTTACAACTTAAGCTAATTATAACTGATATTTCAGCACCTGTTACAATTACAATAATGTAGTTCTTCACTTAAAAAAAAAAAAAAAAATCAATTAAGAAGTTTAAAACCTTAACTCTATCAGGAGACATTTAGATATTCACATTGAGCTCCTTCACTTATCCTCATCAACAACACTATTCCAGCCCAGTAGACACACTATATTCTCTCCCCTAGACCTAAACCAAGCAAGCTACTCCTGGCTTGCACAGCGTGTAGCTTTGGTGGTGCCTGCCATGCCTCATACGCCACCTGAGGTGGAAACAACACAAAGCAAGCCTTGCGGGACAACATGCTGCTCTTAGTGCTGCCAGTGCTACATGGAAATAAGGTCATCACATGTCACAGACGAGTGTGTGAGATTTTTTTTTTCCCCAAAGAAAAAACAAAACAAAACAAACCCATAACTGTCACACCAAGCTGCACTTAAAACACAAACACAGAATTTTTCTCAATCAAGTAAGTTGGAAGTCCCGCAAAGTAAATGAAAAAGCATAAAAGTGACTCTTACAAATAAATCAAAGCAAGAAATTTTCCTAACATCAAGTCATTTTAGATTAACCAAACCTGTGAGCCACTACAGTACACTTCCATAATAACGGATACATATCTCAAAAATTCCTTTAAGGTGAAACCATTAATAAGGCAAAACACAGGAGAACTGCCAACTAAGAAATCATTTCTCTCCTCTATAAAGTCCGGGAAGTTAAGATTATCATAAATAAAGCTTGCAGAAAGAAAAATAAAAATCTTCCTTCTCCTAGTTAGCTTATTCTGCAGAGCTGATAGCACCGTGTTTGCCTTTGGTTTTCCGGGTATAGTCAGTCCATTTCCTCACCCGTTCTCGCAGTCCCTTATAGGAGATATTCACACAGCAACAAAGAACAGAAAAAAAGAGAAGAAAAAAATTAAAATCTCAACTAAGTCAACACCAAACCTAAAATTACTCTTTCAGTTTCAAGCTGAGGTCCCTCCTGTTAAAAGGTTACTCCACTCATCAGTGACTTTCTTATAATAATTACTTTTAATACACTAATACACATAGGCAGAAATAGTAAGGTTTCATCGTAGCCCCTGTGCTCAGCCTTCAAGAAGAATATGGACCATTTCACTTGCATAAAGAGGATTCCTGAAAACATACTTCATATTTAAAGGTGAAAGCTAAGACGGCTGAAACACCAGCACTTCCACAGTCTAAAATGTTGCTAAAGCACAGGCCAAAAGATACTCCTAAATACCAATTTAGGACAGTCAGTTCTTATGCAAATATCTAGTTCCCCTGGAAATTCAGAGTGATTCCAGTTGATGGGTTGAAGGGGTCTAGGTTTGAATTCAGTAAGAAGCTACTTTCTTGCTAAAAATAAAAACCACCACCATTCTACCAGAACTATCCTTAGCAAAGAAAAATGCACTTATATATTAAAAAACACATCAGGTAACTAATTATTTTTAGAAGGAGGATTATTCTAAAAACTAGAATTTGAAGTTGTAACTAAGCATTCAATCTACCTCTATGCGTAACCACTGGCTATCTGAGAAAAAAGTTATTAAAAATTCAGAATTGGTAATCAGTATTCCATTTTTAAATCACAGAATCACAGAGTTTCAGAGTTGGAAGGGACCTCTAGAGATCATCTAGTCCAGCTCCCCACAAAAATAAATTTTAAGCTCAATTTACTTGCAGAACAATATTCTGGCTTTTAGTATTTATTCTGCGCAAATCAATTCTTTAACTATCATGGGTGACATACTTTCAGATTAACTTTTTTCTTTTTTAAAGAGAAAACACTAGTAATATGGCAGGACAATCTAAACAACCTTCTTCAACAACAGCACCTGTATCTGCTTCATTATGGTCCCTATCTCTCTCTTCTCCCTTTTAGTTGCTCTTCCTCTCCAAGTCTCTGCTTTAATCCTCCACCACAGGTAAAACAGTTCCCATATTAAGACTATTCAAGCTATCAAATGGGCTAAATGTTTTCAACAGGTTTTAATTTTTTCAGTGTATCTAAGCCTTTCTTTGGGAGGCCCCTAGCAAGGGCAATGCAGTATTTAACAGGACGAGCATGAAATCACAGCCACACCAAAATAAAACTGGTGCAAGGACACGATGATGTCAAATCCCACCATCATAACTTCCTACACCCTAGAAGTCAGCCCTTTCAAGTGACCGTGAAATACCATAAAGAATAGCACTTCAGATGTAAAATTATAATGGTTTCTGTAACTTCCAATTCTGATCACATCTTCCCTTTCTCGTGCTGAAGATTAACAGAGACATGTGAATGAGGTACCTCCTGAGAACTGTGGCAAGTGAAATTGGTTAAGTTTCTGTGAAACTTAATCTGGTTAAAATACAACAGCACAGTACCATTCTGTCCACTAAGATGACCCTCTCTTCAAAACCATCCCCGCAGACACGATCTGTGTAAGAAAAGCATCATTTAAAATGGCTTTAAAAGGCTCTAATGGAATGCACTGTGAGCTTTAAAAAAACAAAAAAAATTCTCTTTCTTGTCAAGAATATCTTTCCTTCAGATTTAACCGGCTTGCTTGTTTCAAAAATGTTACTGCCAGAGAATATAAGAAATGCTTCCCACTCTCTGTTTTTAAAGGTGCAATTAAATGTTGCCACTTTCTCTTTACGTATAATGTGAACTGTTATCTGGCATAACTATCTGTATGAAACCATTTCCATCCATCTGCAGCTGAAGTTTGTCATCACATTAGTACATGAATCCTACCCAAATCCTAGAATACACATTTTTAATGTTGAAAATCATCTTTAAAAGAGTAATACAAGACGCTTGATGTTTCAGACATGCATAAAATAAGCTTGGAAATGGCCCAGCTTTGTGCACACGAAGATGCAGAAGTTTCATTAGCAGCATAGCACAGTACATTAGATTACTTGGAACATGAAGACAACGGAACTTTTATGGAGGAGGTGCATGTTATCTCTCCAGTAAGAGACAAAGAAGTTATTCTCTTAAACAACCGCTCTGACCACAGCACCAAAACCAATGGAAAAAAAGAACTTTTGAACTATTTCTGCTCATGTCAGTTTGTGCAGACTGGGTTCACAAGCTACCACTATAAACTATACCTGGAAGTATACTTTCCCTACATAGTTTTGCATGATGTATCAACATGAAAAGAGTAATACAGATTCAGTGTTAGTTTTAGGCTATTTAACAGTAGAAAATTAGATCCATAATGTGAAATCCTTCTAGAAAGTGATTACTACTACAGAATTACTATTACATGACTCTTTTGCATCAATTAATAAATAAGACCTGTCAGCAGGTTAAGAAAAAATTTCTTCACAGGTTGTTTCTGCTACAAACTCCACGTGCTTTAAGCACTCGTACTACACTTGGCAGTAAAGTTGAACACTTAGCTTAATTTATGTAAGCAAAATTAAAATAACTACACCACTGAAGTAATTAAAACAGAGGAAGATAAGGAATGAATTTTAATACTATGAGCAATATCCCTTCCTTCTAATTCTTAATTATATTTGTTTGTATAAAAATATTTACGTCAGGGCACATTTTATTAGTTTGCTCCAAAACATCTGTAGAAAACTCAAGCAGCAATTAGACAGATTAATGTCTAATACCGGAGAGTAATTTACTACATTCCATGCTAAGAAGTGCTATTCAGTCCTCTCCTCGGCCCTTGCTACATTTTTCCAAGTCTACAAGTGAAATATAAATCATGGTTATAAATATATTACATACATACAAAATTTTAAACAAAGTAAGTAGATCAATTTGCTAGAAAAAGAAAAGCATGTAAAATTCTGTATTAGTTTGCAATCATCCTAGTCACCGAGTTCCAAAGATCTTAACAGAGATATACCTCAACAATATGGTAAATTCAGAACAACATGGAAAAAAATATAGCAATGAAGATTTACAAGCTTCTAAATACTGAGCTAATAATTACATAAGTGAAAATCCCCTAAAAATCCACTGAAAAGTTACTGCTTAGAGCAAAACTTGATCTACAGAATCTTTACTACCAGGTTGTCTAGAGAAATAATGCTGCTTCACATTCCAGTTCAATCTCAAGTTTGTCAGCCTCGCAGATAAAAGAAATGCATCTGTAATATCAGCTGATATTCATCTGAAACAAATACATTCCTTACGACTCTTTGAAACAGTCAGTCCTAGCAGCATTAATATTAACATACCTACTACCCTTAACCACTGCCCCACATACATACATAATGCTGATATAAATGCTTATTAAAATGATAGTAAATAGTATTTAAGATATTTCCCCTCACATTTCTTTGAATAGTAAAATAATATTTTTTTTAAATTTTTAATCCAAACTGTCATGAAAAGGTAACGTATATGCATTCAAGGAGAAAAAGCAGCTGCACACTCATCCATCTTTGGACAGCCACTCACCCTAAGCGCAATCTTCTGTTCTATTCAAAAGGATGTTGACTGCCATTAGTAGCACAGGTATAAATGTGTCAAAATCCTGTTTGACTTTTAAACCACTCAAGCAAGTCAGTCTTAATTCTCAGATAGCTTTTGTTATCTCTAACCTCTTCATTATAAGATTGGTAGCCTTTTTCATACAAGCTTTTCAAATTACATTACTGCTAAGTTCACCCTTTTCCAGTTACTCTTCCCACCAGCCAATCTGCATCCTTATTTTCATGCAATTAGCTATTCAATAAGCATATTTACTAATTCAGACACATCTTGTTGCTGTTCTGTTTCTCAATTTCATCTTCACTAATTTAGTTCTCCTCCAGTAATTTATTTTCACATCTTCCTTTATCCTCAGAACTCACAAGACAGTTTTGAGAAACATAAAGTCCGATATTTGCAGATCTACACCTGCATCAGTAACAGCAAGGGAAAAGCAAATAACGTCACTCTGATATACCGGCAGCCTGCGACCACTCGGCACACACGCAAATCCAGGTTCACCATGACATGCACGGTGTCTCCTGAGGCAAGGCTACCAAGGGACACTGGAGAAAGACAGAGACGGCCATCCGACAGAGAGATTTCCTTTCAGCCTACTGAAAGACACAGAGCAGAAAACAGATCCCTTTGGAACAGGGATGCCAACCAGACATCTTTTTGGGAGACCATAGGTGTTACAGCTAACAGTATAAAGGACAGTCAGGACAGATTTGTTCAGCCCAAAGTTGCTTTGCAATGCAATACTGCAAACAGCAAACTCACCGCTCAAGGCCTTCCAGTCCTGCACACCAGCAAAGACTGGTGACTCTCTGGCAGAAGAATGACTTCCCATACACTTACTAATTGTCTAAAAACTGGGTAGAAACAATTTTTTATGGCTGTGTTTGCCTGGGTTTGTAACAATTTAAAGGCTTACAGCAAGCTTTCCACATTGATGGAAAAGAGAAATGGGAAGGAGTGTTTCTGTGTTCAGTAATTCACTTAAATTCTTCCAATACTAATGGGAAGCATCATAAAAATCACCTAAGCATGGAAAGGCGGAGTACTTCATTTCATACTAAAGGTTTCATTTCAGAAGATTCCACATAAAGTCACCACGCGTGAACAGAAAAGAAACCAATGGTGTTTGCAAAGCAGATCCCACCCCGGCCTCTGCTGAAAACCAGCACACAGCTCACGCTACACTCAAGGGACGAGAGATCAATTTCTGGCCCCACTACTCAAATTCAACAATGCTGCAAAGATAAAACAACAGCAGGATGAGAAGGGGGAGGGAGGAGGAAGAGGAAGAGCATAAATAAAGGAAGGAAAACCAACCTGATGTTCCTATAATGAGTAATATGCAAAAGCTCGCCATCTGATATCTATACCAGAGATAAACACAACCCTTGTAGAAAAACAAACAAAACACATTTGAAAAAATACCAGGTTCTCTCTCTAGCTTTCTTACAGTATTTCCAGAGTATTTCACATTTTTGCCTACAGTATTTCTAAATGTTATTTAGTAAAACCCTCCTAGCAAGCTGCAGACCGATAAAAGCGATTTCCTAAATGAAGACACTGAATTCACAGAGGTATATAAATAACACAATATGAAACCTGGAGACTCCTTTCCTAAAGAAAGCAAAAAGCAACCAACTATAAATATGGAATCTTTCAATCAAACTAAGCCCATCAAACGTAAACAAAGTTATTAATATTTTAAGTTGTTTCTTATTTGGAAGATCATAAACCTAAATTTTATGAAGTATACATACTTTCAATAATCATTTCCTACTTGTGTTTTATCAAAAAAAAAGTCAGTTCAACTCCCATTACCACAGCATTTCAGATGCAACAACTCTGACACCAGGCACAAACATGAAGGAATGTAAACTCAGTCTTTTACAAGAGAGCGCTGACACATAGCCCTTTCTACTGGGCTCTTTTTAGTTATATTTTAATGATGTGTTACAGAGCATCTTAAAAATACAAAAAAAATCCTCCTACATAACAATTACATCGTTCCTTTGAATTATCCAAAATAATTCCAGACTGAGACTGAATTTTCCTTCCTACACAGGCACTCCAGAAAACTTTGAAAACAATTTGCCTTAACGTATACAAGCACCTACTACATCAAACTGAAAGCTATTTCTCCCCAAACACAAAGAAGATGTGTTACTATGGGCTTATTTTTTAAATTCTTCTGCGCTTGGTCTAGCCACATCTATTACTCCATATACAGACATGTTGGAGCCAGACTGTGCCCTTGCACAGTTAGAAAAGGCTCCAGAATTTATTCTCTCTGTTGTTGCTTATGAAATACGGGATATTATTTTGAATTACTTTAATCAGTGCTTAATATTGCTAAGTCATAGCTTTAGCATTTACAAGCATCTTTATGTGTCAAAGTGCCCAAATAGAATTGTTGTAATCCAGTTACATTAGGAAAAGGAAAAGAGACACAAAGGAATGAATTTCAGCTCAGTTTTCCGTTTTATGCCAGTGTCACAACCTAACAAAAATATTCAGAAAAGCAAAACCCTTTGAAAGTTTAGCCCAGGTTTGGAAAATCCCACAAACAAAACCAGCCTTGACAGTCAGAAAACAAATACTTTGCTGCAGTCATAGTTTTGTCAACCATAGTTTGTCACATGAAACCAAAACAGTTGTTTCCTCTGGGAGAGACGCTGGGGGGGGGCAAAGTGAGAGTCTTTCTTTAAAATGCGCTAATTTATGTATTGCTCCTACAAAGTTCTAAAATAACATATCAAAATTATTACTTGATCCAAACTAATTGCAAAAATCAGACAATAAATGATAAATGAGAAAGAAAACACATATATAGTTTCTCATGGCATTCTGACCCGTTCCAACCAACAGCCATTATTTCTGCTCCTAAACTGCAGCAATACGGAGGCTCAACATGGAGACTGTTCTCCAAACCAACCCCCATGCACTGCTCAATCTTATTTTTAATCGCATCCTTCAGTTCACACCAGAACCAGCCACGCGGCATCATCTCTTAACACATAACATTAATATTTATTTAAATTTTCTTGCAAAACTTATCTAGAAATCAGTCAGCCAACAACTTGTCATGCTTTATGCCTTTTTTTTTTTTTTTTTTTTTTTTTTTCTTCCTTTTCTGACAATCCACAAAGAGCCTGAAATCAGAATATGGAATAGCGGGACCACTGCCAGGAGACTTCCTGCACGCAGAGCTTGTAGCATATGGATAAGCTCTTAATACAATACAGAAAGACAACTTCTTGAATGTAAGCAGCCAGGACTAGCTTCACGCAGAAGTTCAACACAAGTGTCTAGACTATGAGCAAACTGCCACCAGATATAAGTCTGGCGATTTATAGTACAGACGCTTGACAAGTATAGATTTAAGCTGCCTGAATTCCAAACCTGCAGATTTCAGTAAGCCCTCACATGCATCAGATGCAAGAACACAGGTGGTAGCATGTGACATCTGAGAAGGGTAAATCCCCCACGTACGCCAGAGTCAGCTCTAGTATATCCATAGCTAAATGGGTAATAATTAATACAACAAGATTTACTCTCCATATAGCGTTACTCTTCAAGTGAACAAAACCAACCCAAGCCACACTCATGTAAAACACGGTACTGTAAAGACAGACTCATCACTTAGAAGATTTTTGCAGTTTTGTGATAATGATGAATAGCAAAATAATCTTATGCCATATGATCTAATCTTTCCTTAAAGATGGTTTTATCCAAACTTGGAGAGATACTTCTTTCGCCTCCATTTATGAAGAACGTTAATTTGCATCTATGATTTTCAGTGTTTTTGCTAGAGTGAAAAACCTTGGCTAAACAAAAAAGTGTAGCACCTACAAAGCAGTAAATGCAGCCTGTAGTGGTGCCTTATCTGCTTTTCTGACTGCAAAACTGTTTGTCCATGAGGACAAAGCAATAAAAGAGTTTGAAGTTAATCATAATAGCTTTCTTTGATGCAAAATTTTAATTGTAACCAAGACACCTAAGAGAATACACTGTATACAGTTACATCAGGTACGTAAAAATCATATCATTGATTTGGTTGACATGAATGATGAAATTAGATATTTTTTGTGAGAAATTAAGGCAACTATTTCAAATACAGTGCCTTCATATCTATCTGTCTTAAACTCTATTTCTGAATAGAAATAGTTCTGTAAACAGATTAAACAAGTATATTCAGGTGCTTACTAAATAACATTCATTAACTCACTTCAAAAATTTGTGTGTGCATCCACCAACTTCAATGCTGGTCTCCATTTCCAAAGATCAAAACTACAGCAACACAACATGGAAAACAACCTCAGTGCAAGGACTATCAACGCATTCGGCAGACTTAGCCGAAGTCCTTACTGACTAGCTTTGTTAGGTAGTCTTATGGACATCGACAAGAGGCAGAAGCGGAAAAAAAAAAAATCCACAAAGAGCTAAGAGTTGGATGCAAAGCTTATCTACTTGATGAGGACTGCTGCAGTTGTAGCTATGCAGGGGGAGATGCTGGCAAAGTCCCCTAGCAGAGAAGACAATGTATGCTGACATAAGAGCAGCTAAATCATCTACCCAAATAACTTGGGAAACAACAACAAAAGCCCTCTGTGAAAACCTATCTGTGTCTGCACATGAATTTTGTCCACACTGATAAATACTATTTTCAGGGTCTGAGCAAGTCTGGAATAAGTATCCAGATCTTTAAAAAAGTCACAAATTCACAATTCCCTTTGAATTGCCCTTGCTCTATGTGCATGCAAGCATGCATGCAAATGCCATGGAGATTTTTTAATTTTCATTTTGGACGTTTCACAGAGCTTTGCTCTGTTCCTGTTTGCCTGTATTTATACTATTGACCAGTCTTTTTATTCAGAATAAACTCTGAGAAATTAATTTGTTCATATTTTAAGTTCCAAATTTTTCAAGATCCTTTTGAGTCTAATCCTTTCTTCCTATCCAACAGGGTAGATTTAGACTGAACATTAGGAAAGAATTTTTCACAGAAAGAGTGGTCGGGCATTGGAATAGACTGCCCAGGGAGGTGGTTGAGTCACCATCCCTGGATGTGTTTAAGAGACGTTTAGATGTGGTGTTGGGGGATATGGTGTAGGGAAGAACTTTGTAGAGTAGGGTAGATGGTTGGACTCAATGATCACAAGGGTCTCTTCCAACCTAGACAATTCTATGATTCTATGATCCCTGCAACCCCTTGAAAGCTGCTGTCGTCCACAGGTTCTACTACTACATTCTCAATTCTATCTTCCAGGTTACCAAGCAACATGTGAACCAGTTTTGCATCCGCTTTACAGCGGTTTTGATTATGCTATGTCTAACTTTTTGACAAAAACATCATAGGCCACCATACCAAAAGTGTTACTAAAAGCAAGACAGACTTTTTCCCCTAGTTACAAAGTTTTTCTTGTCTTCTTAAAGCAGGTAGCAGTGATTTGTTCAAGGCTAGTTAGTACTGCCAAAGGATGAAGCACTGAGATCTTTCAGTTCCCATTTGGCAAAATCAAATCAATAGACCACTCCTTTAAAATAATTCCTCAGTTTCAACCGTGCATGTACTAACCAAGCTGAGGCTTACATAATACCAAAAAAGCCAACTTTTTTTAGTGCCTAGAAGACGGTCTAGCAAGCATCACAGCCCATATTCCCCTGACTTACTCCCCTCACACTTTCTTTCAAATGCCAGCAACTAAACCTCAGCTAAGACCCCCATGACTGAAAATACTTCTCAAGTTCACAAAAATAAATACTTGCATCTCTTTCTCTTTAGAAACGTACACTAATTTAGAACTACACCATTTGGCTTGTGATCACAACTTGTAACTGGCAAGAACTCCCACTGTTATTACTTTTTGGGATAACTACTACCCACATAGTGCCAGATGGTATATTCCACCTCTGCTGAGGAGGTGTAGGAGCACTGCCTGCTGTCAGCATTGCATTTTCTTTTTTTTTTTTTTTTTTTTTTTTTTTTAAAATCAAGACACAGATAATATTACCAGTCTGAAGAGAAAGGCGGTGGGCATATGTAGCTCCATTACAGCTTAAGCCTTCAAACAATAATATTCCTTTCTCTAATGGTGCCCCACTCCTGAAGACAAAAAAGCAAGGGATGCTTCGACACACACCCAAGTATTAACCAAGGGTTGGGGCCAAAGGAAAGCTGCTCACAAATATTTCAAGCAGACACTCATCTTCTAACTGTGAAGCTGAGTATCTCATACCAATAACTGTATGAGACAGCAGAAAATTGAGTTGGGGTCGTCTAATCAAATTTTGCATTGAAAATAGGAAAAATTAGTAAGAGGAAAAAATCCCCATTAAATTAGCAAATGGGAGATTTCTCCCTTCATAAAATATAAATTAGCTATTAAGCCAAGATCATTTAGAAATGCAAAAGCTGCTAGAAAAGATAATAAGCATTAGACCCCAACTTAAGCAACTACAGAAAGCAGCAGATTAAGCAACATACAGCTATACGCACAGAATAACTGCCTGAACCCCAAACATACATAAAAATAAAGTCACACAAAGAACAATGCGGCCTGCAAGCTTGGGGCAAGCCAGCAAAACCCACAAGCACAAACACTTATTTGGATCATTCAAGTCACTATATCCACACACATTTGCACCCTCCACAGGCTCCATTTTATACCCGTCATAGAAGTCTGAGATACACACTTCCTTTTGGCTCTGTCCTCCAAGCATCACGTACTTCGAAAAATCTATCCTTATGATATTCTACTTGGTTTTCCCTGTCTCTGAACCCTTTCATAGCCTATTCCATAAAATCTCTGGAGAATAGAAAGTTGTTTATCTGTTTGTCCACTAATCTCCCCTTTACTGAAGACTTTCTTCTGCAGCACTCGGAAGGAACAGCCTGCCTAAGCCTAACCCAATTATCTACTCAGCGACTGACCTCTTATGTTCACAGACGTGCACTAACCACTGCGAAGAGAACCAAGACATAAAACTAAAAATCTGCATACTATTAAGGGAGCCTGGCGAAAGAAGAGAGGACAGGGGGCTTAGGCCTGAAAGGACATGACTATTTTGACCATGTTCTTTCAAGCTACAAGCCCCATGCTGCCATCCCCCTAGTGACTCCCTAAGTCCTGGGGAACTACAGAACGTGTAGGCTTTCCCGATGACATCTTTCAGCATTAAAAACATGTACCTTGTTTCTACAGAAGTGCTGTGTAGCTTTATCTTCTAGTTACTAGGCCTCTTCAAATCATTATCTGGAACATTAAGAGCATCCTACTACCAAAAATAGTTTCTTGACACAGAATAATCCCCACAGGACAGAATGGGAGACAAGGCAAAAGGTAAAATCATCTGTTCTTAAAGAGGTAAATAAAAGGACCGACAATGGGACAGATGCACACTTCATTGTTCACTGCACTCTGGGTGCATATTGTTCCTTTACTTTCTAATATTTCTTCATTAGAAATACTAACTTTACAGGATCCCAACCCCAGAAGAAACATAGCAGAAGCTCATTTTTATTGATGGAAAAAGGCATCACCAGAATCTGCTGTGCAGACTGGTGGGACAAAACAGGATTGTTGACTCCAACTGATCAGCACCACCAGTAAATAATTTCAGGTCAGGAACACCAGGACGAAGGCAGTAAAATGAGATTATTCTTTTTACTTTACACCCAGACATCTGGTTCAGCACAGCTGAGAGACCAGCAGCTTTCAGCAGGGGATGAAGATAGCAGGAATGAACAGCTGGGTGATGGCACAGACAGGTAAAACTTCTTCAAAGAGCAATAAGAGATAAGCCTTTTTTGTTTGTTTGTTTCTTTCCCTAGAACAATAAAACCAATAAACCAGTTTCCATTTAACAACTGCAGAAAGAATCTAAATCTCCTAACATTTATACCTCTAGACACATGACGAAGAAGCTACCCAATTCACGTTTGTTTCTCCTTACAGTCTTCTCCCAGTTTTCCTTGTATTTTTTCCTCAACATCATTGGAAATAATATTTCACAAACTCAGAGAGAAGCAGCCCACTAAAAATGCTAAGCATGGCATAAGAGCCCATAAGTACGGCTTACCAATATTTAAGCCAACCATTAAAACACTGACCACAGGATCTAGCTCAATCAGCTTAATACTCTGCAATTCAAGGGTGGAAAATTCACCTGCAAGAACTTCAGATTACCATCAAGGTGACTGGCAGTGAACAGAAGAGACCATAATTATTCCAGTTTAAGGATATTAAGACACTTTCAAGAGCATCAGTTAATGCTTTACAGCAATTGGAATCAATGCACAACTGTTTTCTGGAACCGCAAACACTATAAATATTCATACTCCCATTCTGCAAAGATATTTTACATTGTCTTTAATTTTGATACTTTTCATATGCACTGATGGTTTCTCTTTTTCAAATGCGTTTATCAAGTTTCTCATCCAAACTGAGAAGGAAACTCGAATTTTTAAGACATTCAGCTGAAAAGAACACATAGAAAGGGGGAACCATTCACGCACATATGCAAACCTCACTTTTAAGGCATCTAAAAAATATAAATTGCAGGACTGATGTTTCCTATTGACTGCTTTATAAAAACATTTTACTTAAATAATCTGAATACAGAAACATAGCTGCAATCTGCCAAAATATTATTCAGCCTGCCCTGGAAATCATACAGCCATGAAGGGGAAAATGAAATAAACACCCAAAATATCTAAAAGTAAGTAAGCAACTAGGAAGATCCCCTATCCTAAAATACAAATTAACCACCTATTTTCTCACACTTGCTACCTAATAGAGAATTTCCAGTGTGACTTGTATTGCAAATAAGAATTCACCCATCCAAAATACCTTTTTCATTACTGAGATCACTACAAATCTCAAAATTTGAGATTACTACAATTCAACCATAATTAGCAATTAAAGCTGATGTAAGTAAAAGTTAGACAATAGCATATTCACCATTAGAGTGACTTGGAGAAAAAAACATGCATTTACCCTATTCACTGTTATTTGGGAATGTTACCTCAACTGCTCTGTCAAGGTATTCCATCTTTTCATCTTAACAATATCCCCTACAGATTCGGGTAAAACATGCAGGTCAACCATTCAGCTGAGTTTCATTAGTGACGTATTTATACAAGCTTCAGGTTTTAAGTATTGCACAATGAAAGTCTGCAAAGTGTCACTGCTCTCTGAAAACCAAGTCACCTCTTTCAATGGCAAAAGACTGGAAAATACGGAAAACAGTATGTGAAGACAAATAACTCATTATGACAACCAAATCTCTGCTGTCTTATATGCAACCTACTCAGGTTACAAATCTTGAGGAAAGAAGCAAGAAAGCCTGTTGCCATCTTTCCAAGCTTTGGAAAGGCTCGAACAGTGGAAGATCTGCATTCGCTATTTGCATACACTTACAGCTCAGCACAGGAACAAACACAGCTTTGAGCTTTCTCTGCTTTGATCAGCATAATAAGGTCAGAAACGCTAATCAGATGACTTTTCAATAACTTATGTGAAACGGGGCAACATGAATGGAACCACTTGTGGTGCAAGAAAGAATAATTCATACATGCCAGGATCTTCACTTTGGCCATACACCACTTACTTTATTCTTTCTCATTAAGTACAACCAAACAACTACAGAGCAACAAGTTGCTCCAAGACTTCGAAATGATGAGTATGAAAGATCTCCAACAACAAATCACTCCCCAGCCAAACAGAAAAATTAACAGCAACTCCAGCCTTCCTACTATAGAGCGCTCAGTCTGCTCTGGAAGATATTCCTTCAGTCATCAATATGTTCTTTTCATAAAGGACAAATAAATAACAAATACTGGTAATAGCTGAAATGTCAACATGCATGATTCATCACCCTCCTCATCAGTTATGCCAGTTCAAAAGAGAACACCACTCTAACAGATTACTTCCCTACCCATTAGCTCATACAACATCATTCCTCATCAGCATGAGGGCCCCAGCTCAAGAAGGCGGCGGCATGTGGAGACTTGTCTGCATAGGAATAGTAACATGAACTCACCAGGATTCTTCGTGTTCCTGAAGTATCTACGTCTGCCTTTGCCAAATTGGCTCTTAAGGATTACTACCCAAGGTTACTTCTTCGGTAAAGCTAAACAATTCTCATCCTTACGAAGCAACGACGTTGGTGGGAGGGAAAGGAGACAACAAAAAAAGCCACTCTCAAATTTTAAATAAAAAAAAAAAAAGCAACAGTTTTAGCAAATAAGGCCTCCACTCAGAGCAAGAAAAAGCTTTACTAAAAAAAAAAAAAAAATCTAAAAATTACTGAGGAAGCAAAATTTAGACCAAGGTTTGCTTTAAGCAGAATACATACAAACCCGACTATTACATGTACTTTATAAACACCATGAATAAGTAATGATTCCTTTGAAATCAAACAATCATGCAATGTGGCACAAACCCAAATCTGAGTCAAAAAAGCATACTATACATTTTGTGTTATATCATTACTAATTAACATTCTCTTAAATTAAAGAGTACTTTTCAAGATGTAGTTTCTCACACCACAGTATAAATTATTTGACAAATTTTGGAAAGACAGGGACAGGCAATAAACGCTGCCCAGGAGGAAAACCAGACTAGGCAGGGAACTCTATGGATTATTCAGAGACTTCTTTTCCTGAAGATCTGAAACACCATAGTTGCATCACCACAGCTCCCAAAACATACAGCATTTTTATTCAAAATCCAATAAAGTAATTTCTGCTCTCTCATCAGAATCCCACAGCCAATTCCACACGAGGACAACAACCTAAATTCCTCTCCAATTTGTCCATCGCCCTCATCATTAAATGAGATCCTTTCGTCACAGATCATTTAAGTAGAATCTCAACAAACTGAACTGAAAGGGGCAGCTTCACATGGGACAATTTCAAGACTGGGCTCTAAATGCCCAGTTTCTCCCTTCTTAATGTACGTATACAAAACAAGCCATTATCTTCTCTCATTAATGTAGAGCATGTATTTAAAATAATTACTTTTTAAATTAATGTAGTTCAAACAACTGCATTTTAGCCCCATAAAATAATGGGACCAGAATGATTCTAAGTAACATAACTAGAATTTGTTTTTTAAAGCTCATAAAATCCAGTTGGCAAATAAACCAGAGATGAATGATCTAGTTTGCTCCACCACTGCAAATATTTGCAGATGCAGTGAGCTTTAAACACTAATTTATCTCCAATGAATGCAACGCAGACTCTCTACCTTGAAGTTACAATGAACATGTTATTCCAAGGTGAAGGCCTCAAATTATAAGAGTCAGAAACAAACAGCAGGCTCAGTTCTGCTCTCACTGGAGACCATGGTAACCTCCCACAGACCTTACTGGTAACATCACAAGGGCCTGTACGACCCACAGCTTTTGCATGTTCTACAGATGCTGAAAAATGTTCCTAGAGGTTGGCACATATTTATTATATTGGAAGCAAAGCGCAAGACAACCTGAAATTACTGATGAGGCTGACCACAAGGTTTATAATCAATGACATATGTAAAGCTGCGAGTAGTCTTTGTGTAGTACCAACCATAAACAAAACATACGCTCGGGGAACAGCGCTCCCTGTACATTGAAAGGTACCATTTACAGAGACATTTCTAAGGCTTCCTGCAAGTACTCCAGGCATGAGTTCCCAACTGGCACCAACCGTTCAGAGAGCTCACCGCTGTCATGAGGGACAGATCCAGCCACTCTATTTCACACTCCTGCATCCTCCCCCTGCCACCCTCGTGTTCAATAGGTCAAGTTCAGTTTATTGATCCAGCTAGAAAGGAACTCTGCAAAAATAAATAGTTTTCATTCACCCAGCAGCTGCTCAAGCATTTAACTTGGTAGAAGAGAGAAGAGTACAATGCCACACCACTGCGGGTGGGAGAACAGGGACAAGAGGTCACTGATTTTGCTCCAATTCTTTAAATCAGCTTAATCTCATCAAGAAACTACCCTCAGAGCCATTTGCTTGTCTGGATGTCAAAGGAAATCATCCTGCCATATCACTCTGCTCTAAAGTAAATTCATACTCAAAAGTTTAAAGAAAAAGAATCAATGTGTATACTCACGGCTTTATACTGTATACCTCAAAAAGACATGAAATCGGGGGGGGGGGGGGGGGGTGACAAACTTGTAAAGCAAAAGATTTTATTTTTTTTTTTAAATATTTCACATCGTTGAATTACAGGTGTTACTAGCCTCTCAGCTGATCACAAGTTTAACCACCGCTAAAAAAGGTAAACTTCGATAAAATACAAGGAGGAACACAATCTTTTTAAAAATAAAATAAAAAAAAACCCAAACAAACAAGAAAAACCATGCACAAAGTTGGGAGGGATGCAGGTTACATTTTTCTTTTTTAATGTAATGTTTTAATGTTGTTTTAGAGTTTTCTGGTTGCCTTCCTATCATTTTCCTTTTGCTACCTCATAAAAAACTAAGATATACTGTTACCAATTTTAACAAGCATCCCGAGATTAAAGAAAATGTAGGATTATATACCAATGAAACTTAAATGTGTCACAGGCAAACCTAAGAAGGCCTCACAGATAAAGTGTTCTTCTGGAAATATATGTATATAAACCAAAACCTGCAGAACTCAGTGTACAGCGTGCATAATACTGTACGTGATGCACAATTGGGCCTTATACAGTTTGCATTTATGGACATTAATAGTAATAAATGAGAATTTACACGCAGAAAGTTAGGCAAGCTTGTCTGTAATGCTACATTTAAAAATTGATCTTTTAAAAATTCACTGCACATAAGATATGCTCATGGATTTCTCAACATCAATATATACACCACTTGTATTCTAAAGGTTTAACTGGAAGCAAATTCAGTGTATGTAACCTGAAATGTTAACAGGTAATTGTTAGGTACCTTAGAAGACATATTTTTGTTCAAAATATGTATTTCAATTTTAAAAAAGCAAGCTCACATAGGATCATGGGAAAACCAATGGAAAAGACAGAAATATGAGAACAAGACAGGAATTGCTACAGTGTAATCAATATTGATAAGGATTTTATTCTATAAAATCATATTCATCACCCAGTTACAGTGAATATGTAACTAGTAATTCACATTGTAATTACAAGTCTAAATCTGCATGCAAGTATGCTTCAATATTCTATGACCGCAGTCCAGATGCAAACAGGATACAGCCCGGCCCCTCCTCTCCACTCAAATGAAATTGGTGGTAAGTTTGGAGTACACACAGTCTTTTGCATTTATGATGCACTTAGCAAAAGTTACTAAAATAAAAAAAAAAGCACAACTCATTAAGTAGTTTGTTTATTTTCAGAAGCCCCAGAGTCGGAATGGCCACAGACCTCGAACGGTTTAAGACAGTCTTTGCCTAAGCACTACTGCTTCCCCCGCCCCCCACGATAGTTTGTTCACAGAGCCAAAAAATGGGAGTTTGATTATGGCAAGTTACAATACATTGTACTTGGAGACTGCACATTTATCATACATTTTCTAGATAAGCATACCTCTACACAAAGTATCCATGATCTAAGGCGTCTCTCACCACTCCAGCAAGAAGCCTCATGTGACTGTCGCCAGCAAATTCTCTCCAATATGTTCTCGCCAAAAGGGACTTATATCACTATCTCCTTTTTTTTCCTCTTTAATCCACACGTTACGAATGGATGTTTTCAGTTGCAGGTTTGGTATTTAAGTTTTGAGGGTTAAATAAGAAAAACAGACAACACCCAACCTTTAGCATTTTGAAGATATCATTCCAAGCTCCAACCTGAGAAATGCTGCAAGCAGGGTTTCATGGCCATGTTGTTGTTCTCTATGGCACGTTCACTGTATTTCTTCTCGTTCTCTTCCCAATTCAACATTAATTTGCCTTCATTCAGTACACTGCAGCTATGCTACATTCCCCAGCACCACTAATTAACCCTCATCATTTATTTAATTTCTCCAGATATTTCGTTATGCTATTTTCACCTGTATAAAAAGCCTAAAATCCACATTGATGCATCCTTCTCTAAACCAGCTTACCGTCTAACATACACTCCTGAACTTCCCAACACAAACAGGGATGAGGATCTGCCTTTTCCTTGCAAAACATACACCCAAGAGAAGCTGCCTGCCTCATCATCTCTCATTTCTTTTTTGCATTTTAGCCCCCAACAACCAACCCACGCCCGTAACTGTGTGTCATTAGACTCCTCGCTCCTTACTCACCCTATGGGAGGAATAAGAGATGTTTAACCCGTGTTTTCCCCCAAAAGCAGCAGGGCGGGGTGCGTGTGGCTCACGTGCAGGCTACCTGCCGCACAGCCCCTCTAAATAAGGGGCCATTCTGCAAGAAAAATGCCTTCTTGTACCCACCCTTAAAGGGATGGCTCTCAATTCCGCAGCACGCGATTTGCGCACCGAATAGTCACTTACCTTGCAAGACTGCACGCCGCTCTCTTAAAAAAAAAAAATATATATATATAAAAAAAATATACATAGGCGGGGCGATTTCTAATTGAAAAAGATGGAATTTTGGAAACTCTACCTGCATGCTGCTCGTACCCGCCCGGCGCTCACCGCCCGCTGCTCCCCCAACTTCTATGCACGAAGGGTCCGGCCGGACCCAGCCCCGTTCACCCGGGGGGGGGCTGAGGTGGGGGGGGACGGGACCGCGGGGCGCAGCGCCGGGCGACCCCCCCCGCGTCACGAGGGCTGTATCTGCCCCTCCATCCCCACCCGTGTACGGCACCGCGCGGGGTGGAGGGAGAGGGGCGTGGCGGGGGGGGGGTCTCACCGCGATTTCCCCTCAGACACCGCTACCCGCCGACATGTCGCCGGGCGTCGCCCCGTCACGATCCGCCCCCCTAATCCCCGCAACCCCCCAATATTTGTGGACACACACACACACACACACACCCCACACACACACCCACCGCTGGCCCTTACCTGGCGCGGCGGCGTTGCGGGGCTCCCCGGCGGCCCGCGCCCCCCTCACGGCCGCGGCTGCCGAGCGCGGGGCGCCTCCCTCTCACCACATCGCCGCCGGGAGCCGCCGCCGCCGCCGGGCTGCGCGCGCGCCCGGAGGGGAGGAGACGGGCGAAGGGGGGGTGGGGGGGCGCAGCCGGTCTCGCCCCTCCTCGGCGGCGCCGGCTCCGCTGCTCCCTCGCCGCCCGACTGCCACAGCGCCCCTCTACGCCCGTCCGTCCGTCCTTCCCTCAGCCCCCGCCGCCCGCCCGCCCGCCGCGGCCTCCCCCGGGGAGCGGCGGCCCCCGCGCCTCAGCCCCTCTCTCGCTCCGGAGCGCGCCGCCGCCTCACGGCCGCGCCGAGGGGAGGGGGGAGGGAGAGGAGCGGGCGGGGCGGCGGCAGCGGCGCGCGCGCCCCCCGGGCGGGCGGAGGGGGGGGGGGGGAAGGGAAGCGGCGGGCGGGCGGGTGCGCGCGCGCCCCCGGGCTAGCTGCCTCCCTCGGCGCGCGGAGGTGAGCCGCGCGGGAGAGGCGGGGCCGATTGGTTATTCATGAGGGGCGGGAGGGGGGGGCGTGGCTATGCAAAACGCGCGCCCCTCCGCCCGGGCGCAACCTGCGCTGGGGGAGGGCGGGGCGCTGCTCTCCCTCCCTCCCGCCGCTCCCACCTGGCGCCTGAACGGCATCCGCGATGGCCGCCCGCCATAAACCTCGGTCGGGGGCGAGCGGGAGGGCGCCGGCAGGTCCCCGGCGGGAGAAACTTTAACTGCCGCCGCTGTGGGGCGGGGGGAGCGCTGCGGCGGCGCGGGCGGGCCCGCGTGTGGGGCGGGGCTGGGCGGGCGCCTCCTGTGAGGGGGAGCGCTGAGGCGGCGCGAGCGCCGCCTGTGAGGGGAAAGGTGACGGCGGCGGCCCCTTGTGTGAGGGGCGGCGGTGCGGACCTGCCCGGTGAGGGGAGGCGGCGGGCGCGGGCCCTCGCCGTGAAGGAGCCGCTCCTCGCCGCCCAGGAGGAGGGACCCGACGGTGGGCGGCTCCGCGGGGCGGGCAGCGCTGCGGGGAACCGGACCTCGGGCGGCTGCGGCGTCCGTCAGCGCCTCCAGCGGGGCCGGGGCGCTCGGAGGGCGGAACGTGTCCCCGCAGGTAGCGCTGGGGCGGAGCGGGGCCCGGCGGGCACCGTGCGGTCGTGACGAGGCATAGGGCCACCGGGGCGAGCGGCCCCAGCGCCAGCGATGTCCCCTCCGTGTGGGCATATCGCTCTGCGGTGAGAACCCCTCGCTGCCTTCTACTAGTTTTGTTGGGTTTTTTTGGTTTGTTTTTTTTTTTAAAAAAAGGGAGACTTATGGGAATAATACCTGAAAACCAAAACGTTTCACTCGTCCTCCCCTGCAAGAGACCAGGCAGGCGGCTGAAGACAGGTGCAAAAAGGAGGACACAACAAGAGAAAAGCTATGTTACCTGTTAAAGCTAATATAAACATTTATTTACATTACCTACATAGCTTAAGATCCACATTGCAACCAGCAATCCAGTCAGCATATCAGCACTGCTTAATTGTCCGCCATGGATGAAATATAATAGTGACAGAAATCTGGTTTTCTCATCAACCTAAAAATCAATGTTATTTTTGCACAAAAAAGTACATAATAACCAGATAAACCCCAAATTCTGTTTATTTCCCTTTAAGAAAACTAACATTTAGGTCTTACTCAACAAAAGAGTCTTTTTACTCCAGTACAAAATGTTCACTTTAATTAAAAGTATCTACCCTCCCTTGGGATGGATGCCTTGTGAAACCTCCTGGGTGCAGATGACTTGCCTCCATCTAACCCCGGACTGGTGAAGAGCTTTACATCACATCTGCCCACAGTGCCAAATTAATGACCAAATAAATTAAGCAACAGGGTAATCTTCAGTTGTGAGTCAAGAAAATTACTTGTACTGAAAATAAATTGCAATAGAAAGAATCCTACCTAGGAAGCATTAATAAAAATTGGAGGTAGCTCTTTTTTGGGTTTTATGTGTATTTGTTAGCAGAGCTGATAAACGAGATGCCAAGTTTCAGGAATTAGGCTTGGATCAGAGTGAGTGAATATATGTCATCTATATAATCTGTCACTGCAGTCCTCGGGTTTGGCTTCCATAGGAGAGTGGCATCACATAGAACAGTGCAATGAGCACTTAAAAAAAAAAAAAAAAAAAACCAAAAACCCACAGTAGGGAAATCTTCCAGAAATATTTTCATCTAAATCTGTAGCCTCCTGTCTATTTCATTACTTCCAGAAGAAGTGCTTTCTGTAATTGCTTATCTTCTGTTGCCCTTTAGTCTTTTTAAACCACATATACTAGAGGGGAACACATAGCCAGAATAATTCCCATTTTTCCTTCAGCAAGTTATTAGCATAGGAAATCACTGACTCTGTGCACAGTTACAGTACCAAGGAGGAATAATAGTTCCACCTACAAGAAAATATTCTCAGAACTGATGTCAACTGCTTTATATATGTACCCGTATCATTCCTAAGAAAACAGATTTCAAGACATAGGTTTCTGAAAGAGAGGGAGGATCTGACGCTTCCAGTACAGAGCTAAGAAGTCAAAGGGAATGAGATAACGGCAGAAGACCAGCTTCCAAATAAGAAGAGAGGACCTGCAGCGTCTAAACATTCAGTCATTTACATGCAGTCCAGAACCTGTTAGTCACCTGTGCCACAGCAGAGCACTGGCGCAGGGGCCGTTCCCCACCCTGCGCTGTTTGGCCATGGCCAACAGCGGCTGCTCCGTCATGGGTGGGCACGTACAAAAGGTTCCCTGCAGCAGAAGGGCTCCCCCGAGTCCTGCGGCAGCCGACAACGTCTGTGGCTTTGGGACCTCCTGAGGCACACGCGATCCCTAAGCCTTTATGGTGCACAGGCGGGCTCTGCGCGCGGGGCACTGATAAAAGCTGGGTGCCTGCTGCGTGAGAACCCAACGGGCAAGGGATGACTTGGGTTTGAAGTCCCTGAAGCGGAGGAGAGGACTGAAAAGAAAGCGTCCTTGTTCTCCACTGATGACAGCCTCTCCTGCCTTCTGCAAGGAGCCAGATCCTGCTGGAACATAAGGGGTGTGCTCTGAAAATGCCGTCTGGGACACACAGGCACGCTTAGTTCCTGGATCCCGGCTGTTCAGGCTTCCGTACAAATAAAGCACGAAACTACCCAGACCAATAAGACTGGGTTGGTCTGTGCCTCTGCAGAAGCACAACTATAGGTATTTCAACAATATCAATACAAATCACTTACAGCATATAAAATCTTCAAAGATTAGCTAAGGGGTGAGAGGGGAGCTCTCAGGATGACCATTCCTGACTTTGGTCCAGAAATGCAATTCAAGTTCCACTTTGGTCCCATCCGCACCTTGTTACATCTCACCCCTTAGTGCTATAACCGCACGTTCAAACATCTCTTTGGTGAACGAGGGAGCCAAAACATTCACAGAAAACCTCAATCAACTCTCATGTTTTGTGTGTTTGTACTGCAAGCTGACACAAAGTTTGCACAACAGCAAAGAAAAAATTTGGCTGTAATAAACAAGATGTTGTCTCTTAAATAGCCAGAATCCCTACAGGAAAATATAAAAACACTTGGTCTTTTAAATCATATATACCATCAAATCCTAGATGGATTCTATTAAGCGCGACCATATAAAAAATAAATATTGCTTACAAGATTTGTTATCTAAGAAATATATGCCTGTGGAGAAAATATTCTCGTATAATCCTGTAAATGTGAGATACTAATTTTCTTCACACTTCAGCAGTCTAAAAGAACACAGGGTCTGCCATCCCTTCAGTAAGCAATGAAAGGCATATCTATTTGTGTAGCCTGGAGAGTTTTGAAATAGATTTGGGTTTTTGCAGAAGGAAAGGGAGATTTCTGTTTTGCTGGCTGTTTCATTTTAATTTTTGCAATTTTTGGCAAGAGCACCTTGAGCTGTGGATAACTGACTCTAGTTTGTCTCAATCTGAAGGTGTGCTTAACGATCCTTCTACGACCAGGGCTGCATTGTAACGCCAGTGTTACCCTTCATCTGAGCAATGGCTGAAATTGAGGCGTGCAAAAAAAGCTTCAGAGAAGAAATGAATTACAGGATAAGTAAAACCAGCTTTATTTTCCTGTATACACCTGTTTTGGAGTGAGAGGACCAGGCAATAGAAAAGGAACCGCACTTTGGGAATCTCAGAATTAATACCCAGGTTCTAGCTCTTTCAGTAATTGAAGCCAACAGAGACAAAACTTTTTCTTCTTGCAGAGCTCTCTCTCCTCAGAAATGTGTATAACCAAACCCCCAAACTCCTTTTGACACTGAGAAAAAGAATGTTAAAGGCTGTGTAGAAACAAAGGGCCGGTGACATAGGCCACAGCATATTAAACCAACATCAAACGCTCCTGCCTGTAACAGGAAGCAAGGCACAGCCATTCCCGTTTCCCTCTGCAGCAGATGGAAGTACAGAAAAAAAGCCAGAATCTTAGATGAAGTTAAAAGGTGTTTGGCCAAGAGATGATGAGCCTTGTGCCAAAGGTCTGTCAGAACGGGAGATTACTGACCTCCAGAATGACTTAATTCTGTGTGATCCAAGACCCTTTTGCAGAAGGTCTTGCCCACTCTCCTCAAGAAATTTTCAGTGAGAACAATAGTGCAACAAATGACATTGTGCAAGAAGGGTGTCAGACAAGATGTCAGAGCGTTGTTTGGGTAGCAGCGAGCAAAAAGTGCTTCTAAGCAGGATGATCATGTCCCCTGTCTAGCCAGTGTTTCCTCCTACCCTAAAACTTTTCAAAGACTGCCTGATGCTTCCTCATGTTTTCTTTTTCCAAATAGGTATCTGAGTGACAGTCCTTAATCCACCAACCAGATGCACACGCCTCAGTCCAGAATTCTGCGTCAGTTTAACAGAAAACACCCATTATTAAAAGAACGTCGTATGTCAAACTATAATTGCAATTTTGAAAGAGAGGATGTATTTATGCAGCTCATAATTTGGCAACAATACCAATTTCACCGTCTTCCTCTTGAGAGGCACTACAGGAGCTTTCATGATTGCATGCCATCAAGATAACATCTTGACTGAAATAACGCACCTCTGGCATGCCGGGGTACACCTATCAGAGAGCAAACAGCACTCACTTGTAAACAAAGACAAATCTTCATAATTGTACCTTCTCTTTGTTAATGTTACAGAATTAGTATGCTCTTTGTAGACAAAAGATACCAGAATTTGTATATGCGCTAGACCAAACTAGAATACCAGCTTTTGGTATTTCCCCATTCAATTATGCCAGGACCAACTTAGCTGCGTTTCTAAGAGTACACAAGATCATAGTTAATGACTGCAGACGGCAATCACATAAACGTTCACCGGGGGTAGGAAACGCCGCACACCATTTTCTACAGCCTTGACACAGCTATTTATAGGCGGCGTTCAGTGGGTACTGTAACAATTTGGGATTACATGTGATGTTTATGGTCCTGAATAAAGATAAAGATACACTGAGAGCAGCTGGAAACTGCATTTCCAGTTTGTCTGTGTCCATTAATTAAAATTCCAGCACGTTATCCTTTGTAATTTATGTTCCAGCATTCTGGAAGGATACTATATATGGATAGGTACTTTGCCGTGATGGTCTCAAGACACCGGCAGGACAAGACTCACTGGCAGACCAACGAGTATAGTTGGAAAAAAAAAATAGAAAAGCTTTTCTGATTTTTAATCCTTTGCTACTTCTGCAGAGTTCAAAGTTTGCTGTTAAAGGAGTTGTGCACCCCAAAAACTTGCCTCACAGTTCTAATTACTCCAATCAGTTTAAGAAAAGACATTACTTCTACTAATAAATCTTGTCCAAACAAAAGTGCTAGAAAAAGATGACCATTTTTTGTGTTAGTTTTTGCCTACCCTGCCTGTCCTCTTATCGCCTGAGAGAATAAGGAAGTTAGCGTGTTTAGCCTAAAGAAAGGATGACGACACCAACCTTTGCGTATGCATAGGTCAATGGGAGACGGAAGGAATCATTTGTTCTCCGTGACTGCAGTGAACAGGACAAGAGCTTAAAATGCAGCAAGGATGATTCTGATTGGAAATTAGGACTAATTTTCTAGTTGCAAGGATGGTTAAGCATTGAAATGGACTGCGTGCAAAGACTGTGATGTCGCCATCCATGGAGACCTGTAAGAACAGGAAGCATTTGTCATAAATAAAATAGATACATTTGGACCCGATTCGGGCACTGGGGTGACGGCTTGGAGGTTCCGTGTGAAATCCGTAGCAGGCCTATGAGAACAGACACAACTTAGGAATCGGAGCAGCAGCATTTTGCACACAGGATGAAGCAAGACACAAGGCCTGCCGCAAATCACTATTTTCTAGATCAGCATGTCTTAAGCTTTTAAGGTACATGGAAAATTATTAACTCTAAAAATTTCTCCCAGATGATCCTGAATCTTATCATTAAAACATTTAACTCGGGACACTATAAAGTTGATGTAAATGATGTATGTTCTTTTGCGCGTGTGTTGGTAGGTCACCGAAACAATTTGCAGCAGATGCCTGAGGTATCTGTAAGGAAGAAAACATTGCTTACCTTCGCAACCAGACTTGGGAAATCTTCAGAAAAATATCAGTTCTAAAGCAGTGATAAGTATTTTACAACAAAATAAGTAAGGCTACTTAAAGTAAAACTGTCAGAAGTTTGATATGTTGATTTAATAACCTGTATTTTAAAGAGTACAGTTTTAGTCATAGTCATTTTTATGAAAGGAAACAGCTTTGGTTCACTCAATTTGTTTCTGTCAAATACACTGTAACTCTTAGCAGTGATGGAATAAATGATATTTAGTGAAACTGCTAAAATAGTCCCATGTATTGCATTAACCCCTAGCAGTGCTAACAGAACATGTCAGATTCTTTTCCAGCAGAGCATGTCTCCTGTGCGACTCGTACAATAAATCAGTGTGGGGTTTTTTTATTGCTTGCTTACACCAAAATCCAAAACGCTGTGTGATAGCACTGGTCTGAGCAGTCATTTTGTTAGCTGAACAGCAACACTGATGAAGGGCAAACAGCACGGTAACTTGTTCCTGACGTAACAGCACTGAAACAGTTCCTTCCCTGTACTTCTGGTTTTTAGTTTATGATACCAAACCCACTGAAATCAATCACGGTTCTCCCACCGTCATCAGCGGGGGAAAAACCTGATGGTTAGCAGTTGGTTTAGATGGAGCTGATGATCTCAGCTAGGATCTAGTCAGCATCCAGGTCCACAACGTTCTGAGATCCCTCAGCTCCCACTGAAACAAGTTACAGTGACAGAAAGTGCCACATTTTGCAGAAGTGAATCACAGCAGGAGATGGGGAAGTGTCTCCTGTACAAAAATTGCTCCAAGTCAAACCACCATAAAGAGTGAAGAGGATGCCTCCATCCAGAGTTTAGTTACTGAATTTTGTGCAAGAATATTTTAAAAGCGTTATTCCTATCTCTAGTAGGATCTTCCAACTCTAATACACTATCCCAAGAGGGCATCATTATCACGAACCACACCAAAGCTCCAAATCCTCTTTTCATGACATTCCTAAACTATTTGCTCCACCCCGATTCATTTTAGGAAACTGATAAGACAGCTGTGAAAATACACAGTGTAAAGCACTCTCATATTACAAACCAGCTGGCAGAATTTGCACTTTATTTTTCTCCCAAGGGAATAAAGATAGTTGTTTATTCCACTTTTCAAAAGGCACATGAACCAAAATGTAACCTTCTCTTCACTAGCCCAACTGATGTTGTTAAGTAGGTGTGTACCGATATAACATTTTGGCTTGCAATAATCAGCGAAGCAGCTGCCCCCGAAACATGTGTGGGCTATCCTCAAGAGATTTTCTTATTATGAAAGGGGGGGTGGGTCTTTCCTTTCATGAAAATGCTCATCATTTTCACTGTTCCTCTTCAGTGTCTACTGTAACCATTACTGCATTTCGCACTTGGCAGCTTCCTGTCATCAGGTGATAGCTACAGAGATCTACAAAGCTTGTGTGTTCAACCCAGTGCAGTACTGATAACACTTAACGGCAATTTTTTCTCCAGAATCGTGTATCTTAAAGGCAAAAACATGATCAAGATGCAGCTTGCTTGGCCTATTATGCTGTGTTCTGTTTGTACACCCTTCCTACAGTCATTCCCAACTGCTCTGTTATTTTACTGAAACTTCGTTCTTACGCTTTCCTGAACCGCTGTTGTGTGCCATCAAGCTGTTGTTGTTTTACACCCTAGAGATGCCCGCGGTTCAGTGACAGATCCCTCTGCTAGAGATGTTAGCACTCTGTGATGCGGCACAGGAATCCAAATCTTCCAGGATAAATGACACTATAGACATACTTGAGCTGAATTTACAAAGTGAAAAATGAGGCTTTGATGCTGCAATTCCTTTTTAACGGTTTCCTTATTTCAGTTGATCCCAGCTGCCTGCTAGCAGTGATTACCCCAACCCTTGCCTCTTTCTCATCTCTTGTTTTTGCACTGATACGTAACAGCAGCCCACACATGAGAGACTCAATTCTTCCCCTTGGGCCAGATGCGATGCCCGCAGCCCAGGCCCACAACTGAGAAACAAAGTTTGGTAAAGGACTTACAACTTAACTAGGCAACCCCGGAGAGGTACAGATTGCTTCTGCTACCACCAGACTCGCTGTGTGCACGCTCCTGGCAAAGGATCCCAGGAATATCTCCAAATTATCTGCATTAAAACGCATCCTGGGATGGGCAGGATGGGAAGGGCTCTCTGCCACAGCTTTCAGTCCCTTTCAGTACTATTTTAGCCAGAAGCAGAGCGAGTGAGTGAAATGTTCACCTAAAGTAAACGTATTCCTCAGGATGCAAAAAAATACGGAATGCAGTTTCTACACTACCATGTCGCCTTGTAGGGATCCTGAGAAAAGGGCGTTTGGGGGCTGGGTACGGAACTAGAGGAGATGTACTAGAGGTGCTCTGCTGCTTTGTCCCTAGGAAGGACTTCCATTGTCCCTAGGAAGGATTTCCATTCCCTCTGGGAATATTATTGCTTTCCTCAGCATTCCATCCTAGTCGCTGTTGAAACCTACAAAGGATTGTTAGTGAACAGAACCAATGACAGGGCGGCTGTGTGGATCGTGCCTTTCTGCAGCCTTTCTGTGGGTTCCTCCTCTGGAAGAGGGTGATCTGATGAAACAAACCACTCTGTATGCAACCAATTATTGCCCGAGTGCTCCAGAATGAGCTGAAGCCTGGATAATTCAGAACACCACTTGAGCCCTACAACTCGCGCCTATAGCTTTGTCAGGCCATTTTTTCCATTATGAATATCTGTTGTGTAACATCAGATACTTTGCAGTTAATTTTTTTAAGGTAAGTCATATTTGAACAGAATCAAAAATAAGCAAGAGCTAAAATATCTGCAGTGCTGGGGCTGTGCCAAACACCCACAGATTCTGTACCCTGTACTCAAGTCTTGTCAAGTAGCTCAGCACATCTTTATTCTAATCATTTACTTTCATTTCATGCCTAACAGAGAATTGTCCTGATTACTCAAGCAAAGCACAGCAAGAAAAGTACAGAAAACATTTGGTCGGCTTTGGGCACTTGGTGCTGTGATCAGTAATCTAACCTCCACAACACTCGTACGTTGAAATATTTAGGTATATGTGCAATGATACGTATAGCTCCTGACTCTTCTTCCACAAAGCCTTTTAAATAAGTAATCAGATAAATCTAAGCAGAGAGGTGGCAAGAACTGTTAGAGGTTATAGCATGACTTGTACCACTGAGAAAGGCTCACTGAAACGGTTAGTAACTCTTTCCGGCAACGCAACTCAGTCCGGGATTTTCAACCCATGACCATTTATTGTTGTCCTCGTGACCATGGACATCTAGGTATTGCAGAAGATAACTAAGCAAATGCTTTCACATGGACAAGCCCTGCATATGTACATGGACAGCATTAGGTTATGTGATAAAATGCTCACCTCCACACAAAGAAAAGAGCACAGAGGCAGAGAACCCATCCACTGAGCTAACCGGAGAAACAGAGCACCCAGTCCTGCTCCTCCCAGCGCTACTGGCTGCACTGGGGAAAAGGGAGCTGCAGCAGCCTCGACTATCAGGCTAGTGGATTTGGTAACCCCATAACAGCCACCAGCCTCTACAGACGGGTCCACACAGAAGTCTACTTACATGGCATTTCTCAAGGGACCAGTACCACCACTGGAACATTTCTGAAGTCTTTATAAAGAATTAAAAAATCACTGCTCTAATCAGAATGGGTATACAGTGTGAGGAGACTCTGTCTAATTAAATAAGGTTTTCAGGAAACTTAAGCATTAACAAATGCTTGCATGTTGTGAGGAACTGAAGTGATTTACCAGCAACCTGCACGCCATTTTCAAGCACATAAAAGAATAAAACCCCCAAACCACATAGCTCCAACACAGTGCTGTGATCAAGGATGATCATGGTACCTATGACAAGTGTTGCTACACTGGATGTTCTGAAGGCATTTGAGAGCAAGTACTCTGGCAGAGCCAGGATGGCGGTATGAAGGAAAAAAAAAAAGGGGGGGGGGGGGGGGGGAGAGAAAAGGATGGCAAAAGAAAAAGAAAAAAAAAGTGGCAAAAAAAACCCTCAAACACCATAAACAATGACAACACTATTCGATAGCTCTCACTGCAGCCATAGCCTTGGGGACACCTGCTATTATATCAGTTGGACCTGATACAGCTGAAGCTGTTTTTTTTCCTAGGAACTTCCTAATTCCTCTGCTGCAATAAAACATTCTAAACTCATGACAATATGGTAATGCAGTAGCCTTTATACAATGCCTTCAATGCATGGCGGCGTAAGTGCCTTTGCCCAAAGGGATCATCATAAGCTAAAGGAAAGAGACTGGCTGCTGTGTCTAGAAAGAGTGAATTAACGCCAGCCAGTTTTCTCCTCCCCTGCAAAAGGACATACTGCAAACTGCTTCCCTCAAAGGGGCTCTGCAAGCAGAGTTGCTGTTTGTATCCACTCCAATTTGGAATTAAGAATGTTTCTATAGTCACTCACCATAGCAGAAGGTCATCATATTTTTTCCACCTCTTCTTTTGGTGCAAATATCAGACTCAACAACAACAGCCCCTCACAAGAAACATCAGTCAACTTCTTGCCTGAATTAATTTCTTTCTTTTATGAATTTGTACCATTGAATAATTCTTCCTATTTAAGAAAGATTTTAGGAGCAGATTTAGGGAGACAGACTTAAATCTTTTAAGGAGAAAGTCTTTTAAGAAAGAAAGAATTAGCTAGTGGAGGCAGTACAGCCCAAACGATAGCAGGAACACAGGTACAGAGGAGAAACCAACATTTTCAGAAGTGCTTGGTATTTACCTTTTCAGCTAATGTCAACACAGTACGTAGATTTTTTTTCCCCCCAGAGGTAAGAACAAATCTTGAGAATGTAGGTAGAAGAGCAGGAGGGTATAGAGATCTGTAAGGTAGGGCTAACACACATACACTCTTCAGGTTTATAAAGACAGACTGCACACACACAGTATTATCAAGAGTTTGCTTTGATTTTAAAGCCCATATGACACTAGGACACTTCTCCCAGAGATGCAAAAATGCTCGTCCCACAGCATTCTGGCCTCAAATTTAGGAGGTATTTTTCAAATAGGACATGAATGCTGAGAATCACAGTAAAAGACGTGAGGAAACAGCACGGCATAGCACAGGGGCAACAAAGTTAGGCAAAGCACGAGACATGGTAAAAGTGAGTTTTAAGCACACAGAGGTGAAAATAATCCAAGGGAACAAGTCTTCTTCCAGCAAGGAACATCATTCTATGCAAAACAAAAAGATAACATCTTTTCTTTGTGACTTGCAGAATAAAGACACTTCCCTTGACGAGGCGATCAATGTGCGAAGAGAGAATAAACATAATTTCTTCATCGGGATCTCAGACAGACAAGAAACACCCCTGACTAGTTTATTCCAGTCAGAATCAGGAGAAAGACGGTAAAAAAACAGCCTGTTTTTCCTGAAGATTCACTTTGCCCACACTCCGAATTATGCTGACTTTTACGGGAGACAGAGATCATTCATTCGCACTCTTCTGTTGAACGAAAACAGCTGCCAGGCCACTGGTATCAAGGAGAGGCGATCTGTCTGATTTGTTACTACCAGCACAGGTAGATTAGGATGCACAGGGAGTGTTGACTGTACCAAACCAAAGAACACTACAAGAATACGGCCAGCTCGAAGGTAGAGTCTGGAACACGGGGAAAGGCAAGACCGAGACAAGGTCAAACAGGAAATATATAAACTACCCACGTTAGGGAAACGCTGAGGACTCCTGTTACTCCAGAGCAGCAGGACTGGTGGCTGATAAAGGTCACCCTGAAATGGTCATGACGAGTCTTTACGTCCAGAGATCTGAGAGTATAACCCCCCGTAACACTAATGCTCTACGGACAGTACTTGAAGTTTGCCTCTATCCTCTTAGGCTGTCTACCCTCAGACAATAATTTCCAGGAGAGGTGGCTTACATTCTAATATTGAGTTAATGATTGACTCTAAGTGTTCCTCAGGCCATATTATAATAAACCTGCAAAAGAGCGTGACCTAGAAGGCAAAAGTAACCCTGTAGTCCAGATTTTGGATCAACAGCTTCAGGATTTGTGTCCTGAAAATGTTTGGGTGTGGAAGATTAAAAGTTAAATCAAAGGTGAGAAAAATTAACTTGAGAGGAAAAAAAAAATAATCCCAAAATCAAAGCATTCAAGAACTTAAAGTTAAGGGAGTCCCAAAAGCAAGAAGCCTGAAATAGTGCTTAAGAATTCAGATTTGAGCAGGAACTAGAATATTCCTATAGAGAATAAGCCGTGATTTCAGTATACCCTCGTGGAGCGTTATCTGTTTTGTGCTTTGTTCCTTACATATGGGTAATAAATAGAGACTCCTTGTAGCTTGGTGAGATGATTTGATCGAGGCTGAATTTATTAGAATAGGAAAAGTAAGCAGATGTAAAAAAATACCTCAGAGTCCACATGACTCTGATGGGAAACAGTCATTTGTCAAGGCAGCAGGGTGATTTTTCTTTGTTGGAGGAAGACAGGGAGACCCTGGCAGGAGGTCCATGGAGCGCAAGCTGGATTTATGGGAAGAGAGAAGGTTCACCAAGAGGGGAGCATGGCCAGTTTTTGCTGGAGTCTGAAATATCTTTTCAATTATTACTGCTTTGAGCATAAGGCAGATAATTCTTACACCCTGGGGAAAAGGGACTATTTAAATTAATGGCTGGGTACCAGAATTTCTGGAAACCCACAGAGCAGGGTACGGTATGTGCTGGGCCCAAACTAACACAGCAAAGAAGGGTGCCTGGCTTAGAAAGTTTAAGATTTAGATACGTTTTTTGTATGGCAAAAAGATACACTTGGAAGTTTTAATGTCACCTTCCAAAAGCATTCTTAATACAAGCCTATAGTATTCAAATTGTTATCCCTTACCTTAATACCTCCCTGGAAATTGCTTTCAGGGCCTTATACAATGTCCGATGCAGTCAATGGGAGCGGTTTTTGAACAACTTCCAGGAGAGCCATTAAAGTTCCTTCTTGGCTTGCTTCGAAACACACTGCAAGTTTCAGCTATGAAACCTGCGTATATGAACAGAAACGCATCTGCATAAGTCAAAGAGGAAAACATTCTTCAGCCGTGCTTTGCACAGTCCACCCGTAAGGACGCAGCACAACAGCAGCAATGACTGAGGACACAGACATTGTTAATTCTAGTAATCCATTTGACGTTCAACTATAGAAATAATATTTATGACACTCAAGAAGCTTTAAGAAAAAAAAGCCCAGCAGCAGGAAAACCATTTACAAACAGCAATATTTGAGAATGATCTCATATAAAAAACGATTAAGTGCAGCAAAACGTGTAACTAGAAATAAGAGAAAGAGTGAAATGTCTTAAGATTTAGCATTTGAGGAATATATAACAGGTTTTGCCAAGAATTATTCATATACATCTGCACAATCCCCATCCATCTATTTCTACTTTTTCTGTGGGCCAATAAAGAGAGCTGTGTATTGTCAATCCTAAAAATAAGCACTTAAGCTTTAAAAACCATTTGTATCACAGTACAGACAAGAATGATTATGTTCAAATTAACCTTTCTCACAGCTTATGTAGCTTCAGCTATATTAGACCGAGGGCACAGCATAACCTCTTCCTCGCCTTCAGACAGGAACAAGAGAAAACACACAAGAAAAAGGGTCAGATGACGCCAATCAGGGACCACCTTAGCCCAATCTTCCTGGTTTTTGCATTCTATGGACTCTTTTCTCCAGGGGTTTTGCATCCCAGGTAAGCATTCTACCCTGCAGCACACAGGTTTTTCAAGAGGTCCCACTAGATACGTCCGCGGTCCCTGTTGGCCTCAACAGCTCAAGGTGAAATCCCGGCTCCGTTCAAAGAAACAGCAAAACTCCCTCGCCTGCGAAAGGCATTTCCCACTGTAAATTCCAGAGTCATTTGCAGAACTGTCCATCTGCTTAATTGTTCACCCCTGTTGTCGGTCTCTGTCAGCGTTACCTCCCCTGCATACCTAATAGTGGATTTGCTCTAGTTACTTAGTTAATTAGCTTTCAGAGCGTCTACTGTATACCAGGTAGGGGTACTTGAGTGGCCATCCTACAAAGAGGCTTAATAATGGCTAAATAAAATAAATGCCAATTTCTTTCCCTACAAGCAAGCTGCAAAAATTAGGGACATTTCTCCTAAGTTCTCAAGCACCCATTTACAGCCAGCCATAAAAATCCAGAGGTAATTTTCCTGGGGGAGGGACGGAGATTACGTGGGCCATGGTTAGACACTAGATCTTCCCAACATAGCCTCTGCCTTTGGCACATGACAAAGGCAACACCGTGCAACCTGCTCCTCATCACATGCCTCTGAGCCGCGTACACCATGCTTTAATTGTCCTGCATCAATACTGGCTCTTTTATATTCCCTTTCAATACAGGAAAGATCCATAATCTGACAAATGCTGATAATACAGTCCCAAACTCTCCTTATTTACAATACTGGAGTATTACTGGTATTGACAAAACCATTCTCCAGTGGATACCATTAAACTAGTAATTTACACAGCCAATGCTATTTCAACGCAGCTTGTTTATTCAGTTGCCGTTGACATTTCCTATAGTTTGTTTAATTCCCGGCAGTGACACCTATAGGTGAGAGCAGGGTAAATTAACCCGCTTTTGAAGCTAGGACCGGCCACCAAAGCCAGCCAGAGCTCCCACAGCTGTTTGCATTTGTTTATAATACAAGGGATAATTTTAGCAGCATTCCCTTTTGTTTTTTCTCTCTATTTAGAAAACAAATGCTAAACCTTCTGGGGAATATTCAAGAGCTCACTTGCCATTACCATGAGCCATACATTACCCTCATCAGCAACAACAGGACTAAGAATCATGGTTTCTGGAACGGAGCGCTGAGCTGATGCGTGTGTCTGAGCTGCCGGGACAGTTGTCGAGGGTAGGAGCTGCCAATCTAAAGAGATTTTTGCCTTTCAGCTAACAATTTTATTCACATGCAGTAAAGGTCCTCCCCTTTTGCCTTGCTTCCAACTGGCCTTCCAGATGCTGTTTTTGCTAAGTGTTCATGACAAATCTATTCAGTACTGTAAAAAAGCCAAAGGTTCTTTACACCAGTAATTTAGCTACGTCTGCCACGGCTCCATTGAAAATATCGCAGCTCCACTGCTGGGGCTTTTGACAGCACAGTGTAAACACACAACTGCAGGCAAACAAGTTAAAAGCATAATGAAAAGATAACAGCTGGAAGACATGAGTCCAGTGCATTGTTCCCTCGGCTTTATGCAGTTCCTTATTCTTGTGCAGTCAACTTACCGTATTTCTAAAGAAGTAATGTTTATGTGTTTAATGCATACTTTGCCCTGGCGTTAATAACAACCCAAATAGGCGATGCAAAAGAAAATGGGGCCCATGGCAAAGACAGCTCAGGCATAAGTGACGAATAAAACCAAATAGGAGCCTCAATTCCCTCATTTCCTATTGCTTAAATCCTTGGCTTTGCAATTCTAACACCAGTTTCATTGTTTTAATATCATTTCCTATAGTCTTTTGGTTTGTTGTTTGGAGGAAACAGGAAAAGCAAATTCTTTTTCTCTCCTCCCTGCTTCATCATTGGCGGGAGAATTCGGAGGTCAGAAATTTTTGACAAAAATATTTTTATTAGAAAAGTAAGATTTCCTTTAATTTCAACTGTACTTGGAAAAAAGTTGCTTCCAAACATGTTTTTGGTCTTTTGTAGAGTGAGCTTTCCCTCCGGACAGACACACACACTTCACTACTATTTTCCAAATTTTTCCAGTTGGAAGACAGTATGAATGTGTGGGAAACACTGTCAAGCTTTGGAACACTTTCCAAATGAAAATAACTTTCAGTTTTGAAAGTAACACTTGCAGTACGTACCAGGTGTTAAATCTTTGATGCGTTAACTTTTAAAGTGACAGTCTGACCCTGAGGCTGTTTTTAGGCTATTTCGGTACAAAATGTCAGGTTCCTGCTCCAAAGAAGACCTTAGAGCTCTTCTAGACCAACAGCCATGTTTCTGGAATGGAAAGAGAAGACTGCTTACGCAAGCGGACATCAACACCTTCCAGTTGCAACTGAGCAGTGGGGTTGAAGAACATCAGCCCTACCAACATACAGAGACACAGGTTGTATCTCTACAGTATCCTGAAGATCTATGGTAAAAGACATAACAATATAAGAGTAGCTAATGCATTTTTTCCTTAATTGAGTGTTAAATGCAGAACCTATGTGATTATATGATGAATTATGCAGTAATATTACGACCCTGCAATAAAAATGGAAATCCAGTGGGCAGTCTGTAAACTGTAAGTTTTCCTAAAAAACAACCTGTAAATATCTGCAGAGGAATCAGCATCCTTGGAAAACAATGAGTCATAAATCTTTTTTTCTTTCCTTGACATACTGAGCAAAAAAGGAGCTAACACAGATAGCAGCTGCTAGCATGTTTGTCTTACACCGATTTCTTCATGTCTGAGAAGAAAATGAATCCTTTAACAAAACAGTAGATAAATATTTGTCCTGGTTCTTTTTTTTTTTTTTCCCTTAAATGAAGCGCTCTCATTTTCAGTCACTTATTCCCTGTGTGTCCCGGCTTTTGATGTTGCGTTTCTCTTGCTCAAAATTCATTAAATCAACATTTTGCCATGAAGAGATTCCCACATAACCTGGAATACGTTCAGATGACTCACAGGGGGATGACCATCACATAAAGAGAGCAGAGAACGGAGATATCGTTTAGTCAAATGCGTATGTCTTACCAGGATGGATTCTACCAGCGTAACTCATACTGGGGAGCATGCTAACTTACAAGTGGATCCATTTAACCTAATGGCACAATTTACATAATAAATTAGGGAAAGATTTGCAACAGTGATCACCACCTGGCAAATCCATGAGAGTCATGAACAAATATTTTAAAATAAACTCGTAGAGTCCTGATTTTACTAGATGTTTGGCCTATATTTTGAAATCTAGTTCTTACTATTCAATGGGAATCCAGGCAGAGGAATGACAAAGAACACAGCATTGCAGATGTCTGCATACAAATATAAGCTTATTGCATCAACAGAGTGAAAGTACTACAGTAAATAAAAGCATGACCTGCTTTATACAGGATGCCTTTTCACACCCTTATTTCAGCTTTGTTTCCTCATCTGTGTGCAGAAAAGAGTACAAGAAAGGGAACTGAGTATTAAAAGCGTCATTCTGGGAATGAGAGCTGAAGGCAGCAAAAGAGTTTAAAACACGACAAGTTGTCTCTTCAGTGCGGTAACAGCTTAGTTATGTGCCATCTCATCCTCTGGTACACCGCACACGGCGCTACGCAGGGAAGGAAGGGACACCCCAGGAGGCACACAGGCAAGCGCAGGTCCTCTGCCACCGAGCCCACAGCCCGGCTGTCTGTCCCTCGGGCGGCACTTCTGGCCCAGCTCTGCCTTCTGTTCACACCTCACCCCAGCTAGCGCGGGTGTTTACCAAGGAGGTGATCATGATCTTTCACTTCTTTTTCTTATCTGGAGGCTTATATTCCTTTCTCAGATTGTAAACAATGTATGGTATTTCGGCTCGAAATGCAATACAAGTGTAGCTATAATTTTCTCACAAATGTAAGGATTTTTTTCCCCCATCTGGTCCATTTCAAATACTTCGGTCATTTGTAATGCATATTCATACTGTGTCACCGTGGTATTGAATCTTTAGCCTTACTGTGATCAAATATTTAAAATACAACTAATAAATTGAATGTAGACTTTAACTCACTGCCACTCTATCCTTTATAATCTACAGATAAATTATACAGACAGAATCCCTCCAGAAGTACAGAAAAGAACAGATTTTAAATTGGATTGACAGCAATGGTCATTCACAGGCAGTAAGTATCCACTCATGTATTACACAGACTGTGGATAAATGGGAAATTGTTACCTTCAGAACTGTCAGTTCCTCACCTGACATTTACTACAAAAAAATGAAAAGAACCAGTTGCAGCTGACAACAGGCTGGATTGAAATTGTACAAAGTATGAAGATTTAGAATCTGGTCTGCTTCAGTGAAGGCTGAGACATGCACCTGATTAAAATAAGGATGGTCAGATATTTTGAAGGTGATAAAATCTATTCTCTCAAAACAACGAAGATCAACTTTCACAATCTATTTGCTAAATAGGTGGGATGTGAAATTACTTCCCCTGACAATGAGCATTCCTGGGGGAATAGTAACTGCACAGCCCAACATAACAGAAAATTTGAAATAAAAATCACACAGGGCATTTTTAAGTGTCATCATTTGTTAATGCTGACATATGTGACTAATCACAGTCAATTTAGTGTTGATGTTAAGTTTGTCATTTTTACAAGGATTGAGTAATGTTAAATATCACTGTGGGCAGGTGTGATTGTTATTTAAAAGAAAACTGATACAAGATATGAAGGGCCACATCTACAGTTGGTGTAACAAGTTAGTACTGCCCATTTCAGGACAGTGGAGTGATGCCAAATTAAATCATCTAGGAACCCGTCTTGCTGTGTCCAAATGAATTCTGACATGCTGTTAGAAAAACACCAAACCCAATAAAAACTGTGCTACCAAAAATAATGTGTGCATCTCTTTCAAGAAGTACGTGCACAAATTAATCTCAGGCTTTGGGATGTATGAAATCTACAGCCAAGGTTAGGATGGGGTTTGGCCTTGAAAAATTAAACAGATGCCTTAGGTTTGGTTTGCTTTTCCTTTTTTTTTTTAACCCCAGTTAAAAGCAGTGATCAGTACCAGAGCCAGCAAACCAGAAAAGATGGATGCAACATCAAATCTGGTACTTCCCAGACTACCTCTGACCTCCTTGACAAATAACACCTCGCAATCCAAACTGCAGTACATCCTCTGAATGCTTGTCCATGCTGTCTTCTGAAATACGTTACAAGAAGGTTACAAGAGACAAGAAGTTACAATTTGTCTGCAACACCAAACATATCAAATAAGTCCTCGCTGCTCATTTTCCTCATTCAGAGGACAGAAAGAATTGCTACCACAATAGGTCGTTAACTATCTTCTTGGAACATCACATGCTTAATAACCTGAGAGGCTGACATATAGGCCCCGGTGGTTTTCAAGATCCTATGCACTCATGGATTGCACGTAAAATGAGAAGGAATGGGTTACTCCATATGAAAGGAGGTCGTAAAACACACGCCATCAACTTGCTAGTGGATGTTTAGGAGCTGGCTGAAAATAAGAGGCTGGCAGGTTGCAACCACTGGGGATTACATGCCACGCTCTGTCCTCCTCTGCAGCTGCCAGTGTTGAGAAGATCCACAAAACACAAGGAAATCCACAATACAGTTCAAGACCAGCAAATCAATGTGTTTTGCTGTGATTTCATCTCAGCCTTTTTCTAGTGCGTTGAGCACGGTGCTACATTGCACGCCTCGATTCGTGGGTGTGCAACTGCACACCTCAAGGGGATCCCACCTCTGCAGCACACACCTCAGCGCTCTCGTAAGAGACACCTACTTTGACACCCTACAGTCTGTTGTACCTACCCTGGGCAGGTCTCTGATACAACAAAAACGTTAATTTAAAACATGTGCATAGTTCTATTAGCTTAAATAGGAGGGGTTGTGTGCTTGAAGCTAATCCTTGCATAAACTATTTCCTCTTGTTCAAATCCAGGTGACTGACTGCTCTTGGCAATACGGACTGTGCTGCTGTATCTGTTTGTCTATCAGGGGGGACCTGACAGGCAACCTTGGGGAGGATATGACTACAATATAAATATTTGACACAACTTTACATCTTAATTTCATCATCCATCTTTGTAATGATTTCCTAAGCTTTACTTTCACATCCTCCTCCATCAGGCAGGTTATTATCAAAAGCCGTCTGAATTACAGGGAAGATAAAACCACAAAAGGAACCAGTAACAGAGCAGGAACTAGGAAAAAGCAAAACAAAACAAAACAAAAAACTTTCAAAAAGCATTTCAACACCTGTGTTTTGGGAGGCTTGTCCTGAAACTTGACATCTGATCAGCTGCAAACCTGGGAAGCTAAGGATGCATCTCTTTTCGCATGGTGCAGATGGCATCACTTTAATTACTCTTCAGCATCACGTGTTGAATAGAACTTTTTTTTTTTTTTAAATAAATGGACCGTTGTCTTCGCCTTCCTATGAATGTTCCCACATTGAACATTCAAATGAGGGAAAGTAGAGGAGGGGAAAAAATCCCCACAAAACAGGGATCTTTCTGTAGTACTTCATAGGAATTATTTTACACCAAGAAGACAAAAGTTGACAGAATGAACATAGATCAAAATCATGGGCAACATTAAAAAGCACCGGCTGCATTTCCTAGTTACGGGAGCATAGGACCGGGTTGCTTGGTAACACAGCCTGCTGGCTCCAGCCACAATCCGCTCGGAAATCAGCCATAAAAGGAACTCCCATGCCATTGCAGCGTTGCTACGGCAACGCACAGAAGTGATGGATCCCAAGTTAGAGACACACCTTAAGCAAGAATATGTTTCCTCTCATTTTAAGCACTTTCCAACCCATAAATACATGGAGTCTGCAATTCCAAATAGCTCCCAGCAAGGCTAACTTACGGGGTTTGTTGTTAGCATTCACATCATTTGAGACTTTGCATATGTAGTAAAGCAATTAGCAAGGAAAAAAACAAAACCAAAACATAATGAGCTGCTTGCAATCCAGTGCTACAGACATCGAACACTAAGGTACAACGCACAGCAGACGTGTAACTGCATTCTTACCATTCTCACAGCGCATTAAAGAACAGAAAGAGGAGGGTGCTCTATCTGGTGGACGCGAGCTACAGCGAAGCTGCAGCAGGTAATGCGGACCAGTGGGGCTGTGCATGGAGCAAACCCGGGTTCGGGCAGCGATGCTGCAGGCTCACCCGTGCCCCTACAGGCCCGCTGGAGGCTGGGATGGGCCTGGCTGCAGGTGCCTACCCTGTGAGACCTCTGCACCCGAGCAAGGCATCTGCCACTGTTTCAGCCCACAGAAGGACGGCCCGCGTGGTCTGGAGATTAAAGTGTGATTTAGCTGACCGAGCAGGGGTGACTTGCTGTCAGATGGAGCAAACCACGCCTTTGGGAGATTGACCATAAACTTGCTCTCCAGGACTACTGAGTGATCCAGGATAAGCAGCTCAGATGGAGATAGCCATGTTCAAAATGCCCACTTTTGATCTGACAGCTCCTACCCTCGCTGCCCCACTGCACACAGCTGTAACACAGCTGTATCAGACTATCTGACTAAAAACCTGTCATATCCTAAAAAAACAGTCGGGGGGGGGGGAGTAGTTTTAGTACAACCACGTGGAAGAGTAAGGCTGTTGACACCTAGAAGTAAGTTTTCCCCTTGAAGCCAAAGAGTTATGTGGGTTTGCAGTATGTCAGCTCCAACTCAACATGCAAAGCCTTCACTTCTAGCAGCTGCTGTCCACCACCTCATTTCTGCGCAGTGATTACACCGCTAAACCAGACACATACCTTGACAGGAAACTGCACCTTTCAGAGTCAGTCAGTGCCAGCTTGTAACAACGTCAAGTCCACATTCATCTCACTGGTGGTAGCCAGATCCTCAGGCAAGTACCAAGTGCCAATGATAAGGACAGACACAGAGCTTCTCTTTCTGTTGCTGTGACATGCCGATGACTGGAAACTGAGTACGAGGGGGGTTAACAGAAGCTGAGTTCTTTTTTCCCCTGAAAATGTCTAAAACGGCCCCACGAACCAAAATTATAAAATAATTATACTCCGCCTTGAGCTGAACACAAAAAGGTTATTCACTACAAAGCCCTAGCAACCATCTTACCCTTAAAGGAAAAGAAAGCAGACTGCCAAAGCAGTAATGAAATGACACACAACTGTTAATTTCATGTCTGTTTTTCAGAAGTCTGTAATAATAACCAGTAATTCCTTACAAAGCATCCATTCTTGTTCCATAATTCCCACCTAGGGATATTAAAAGACTTAACCATTCCCCAGCTGTATCTTTTAGGAAGATAATGTCCACTTTATTCCTTAAGAAAAAAATACACAGATCTTTTTTAAGGGATATAATCAAATTTATAAAGGCTCTATGAAAGCGCTCAAGTAAGTCCAAAGGGCTTAGCAGGACCAGTAACGACAGCTGACCATACCCATTAATTTCTTCTGTGGCCCAACATGAGGTGAGTTTGGTGGCCTCAGCACAGTGCTTCAGAGCAGAAGGTCACCTTGCATAGTCTTAACAGTTCTGAGCAGAAAGGAATGAGAACTGCGCTAAACCAGACAAAGTTGCACAGGTTTATGCTGTAATAAACTGAAAATATACAATTTCATCGTCACCATTTGCGTGTCTTTCAAGAGGACACGTATTTATTACCAAGTAGATAGCGATCTGAAAATAACAGCAAAGGCAGGCAGGATTAGGAATAGCTCCTCTAATTGCGTTGCAACACGATGTTACTGCATAATGAAAAAGAATTCAGTTCCAGCAGCAGAAATCTCTGTGCAGCTCCTGTGATCAGCCACTTGGGAGAAAGAACTGCCTCAAAACATTGATCCTGCTGACTGACTCAGGATTGACATTAACAGGTCTGCTAGTCTCATCCAGCTGCCAGCTGCTCTTGTGTATGTAGGAATAAACCGGACTACAAAGATACTTGTGGTATAAAAAAAAAAAAAAAAAAAGCACATTCACATATGGTACCTACTCGACAAAAACAGATGCAGGCACATAAACATCGCGCAGTTTAAACAGGGAGAATCTTCGGTGAGCAACCACAAACGTATGGCTCCCACTCCACGTGAATTTATGCCACACTAATACATGCTCCTCTACATCCAGTGCACAGTCTGCTGCGGTTCTGGGTGACAAACGCCGCCTCCTTAGCACGAGACAAAGATAGAGACTTCTCGTTTGGGCTCTGGAAGTCCTCACAGCACTCAGTCAAAAGGCTGGCTGCAGAGGCTCAGCCCCTGTTTGAATTCCTGGGGCTTCCAGAACTGAGCTCAAGCTCCTGCTTTCCACAGGGCATGTGCGAGTCATTTGCCAGCACACTGCAGAGCCCAGACCCGGGATGCCACGGTTCAACCTTCTCCTTCTGCCGTTATTCTGCTCAGCCCACCCTGCTGGCCAAAATGTCACTCTCCATCATGGGTTTGGTCCCCCGTGCCAATTTCAGCCTGATGTTCCCCAGGAATTTGGAAATGTAACCTACAGCACAATACCATAAACGCTTTCTATTACTGTATGCTGTCTAATAAGCAATTCAATGAGCATTATATTTTTATTTACATCTGAAAGAGCTGCAGTAAAAAAATTCTGGGCAGGCTATGCATAAATACATGAAAATGCTCCTACTTCACTAATGAACTATTGTGTGTAATAAAATTAATCTCATTCCACCCATGATATATCTGGTTTAATTTTTGAAGCGGGGAAATTTAGACACATGTAATTTGTAGAAGGGGGAGCCAAAATTCAAGAGATTCACTTTAAATCAATCAGGCGGTTGTTTTATTTATATAGCACCCTTCAGAAAAATTATCTGAAGGCACTTTACAATGCAAAAATAACTCAACGTGGCAAACTTCCAGGATGGTTGCTGCTGCTGACCATGCCTTAAGACACCGTTTGTATAGCAAATGGGTTCCTCAATCAATGCACGCTTTTTTTACCCACATTTGCTTTATATCCTAAAGTTACAACTCCAGTCACTCTAAGCAGGTATTTCTTGAGAGCTCATTCGCACAGCTTGCCTGTTGGCCAAATCCAGCTGCTCTGCGGGTTGGTGACACACCTTCCTCGCGCAGCTCTGCATGCTTTCAGGACAATAATATTCCCTCCCATGCTCTAGGCAGGGTTCTCAGCTATTTTGTTTCTGCATTTGAGGAAGAGACAGGAGTGGGAAGGAAGCTGTCTACGCCTTTTTTGCATTCTGCAGAGTCTGGTGCAACACAGGTCTGCGTGTACTTTACGTAACACGCAAGACTCAGAACTGAAGCTCACATGAAGCTTTATGTAAAATACTTGCACAACAGACTCAAAAACAAAGCACAGCTCCCGGAAACAAAGCAGAGCTCTGAAGCAGAGCCTCAGGAAATGCAGCTCTCTACCGACTTGTGCCAGCAAGCCCTGTACATTTTCATTATTTATATAGAGCTTTAGATGAGCAGAGCAATGTGCACTAGGTAAAATGTACCGTACAAATAAGCATCAGCTCCAAAAATTTACAGTCTAACGGCACCAAAGGAGCACACAAATCAATACAAAACACACAGAGGATGATGTGTGGCATTTCGAGTTGGAAAGTGGCTAGAAATAGGTTCAGTCTTAAGAACCATTTTTAGAAAAAATGGGTCTTTGTGAACTCTGCTTGGAAAGCTACTCCAAGCACATGGAAAGGCTTAGAACAAAGGAAAAAGCACAAAACCAGTGAGAAGGGAGAGAGAAAGAGAGAGGGAGAGAAGGCTCATGAACTGTACAGGACTTAAAGGACTTGGGAAGCTGAAGGAGCTATGAAGATACATAGGCGGAGAGTGGTCAAGAGCACCTCACTGAAGTTGGAATGGCTCAAGAATCTGAACCTGATGAACAAAGCAACACGAGAGATTTTAAACAAAGGACGTGCCCAAGTGAAGCGAACCTTGGCACAGCTGGTAGATGGTTTGCTTTCAATTTTGAATTAGAGAGATACCCAACAGAGAATCTGGAGTTTAAAGCTGTGCTATAAAATGGTTTTTCAAAATAAAAACGGTAGCATCAAGTCACACAGGATTAGTTTCAAACTTTTATATTCTCCATGTGGTTTTGTCTCCTCTCTGTGCAGCTTTCTAAAGGAACTGTTGGGATTACATTTGAGCTAAAATTTACCCTTCCCTGTCAGAACCTTCACCACTTCAGAACATCTCCAAAGCATTAAAACTAGATGGAGAGGAAGATCCTTAACAGATACAATGTAACAAGTAGATTTATTCTGCAAAGCTAGATGCTAAGGGTTTTTTCCAAGTATTTTTCTACATTCTGGATAAAACCTTGTGTGCTACACAGACAGACTTGATTAACAGAGGCCTCCTGTGCAAGAGCATGGCTAATTTGGTACCTTCACTAACCTGGTGGTGCCCCTCCCCCAGAGCGAGTGGGATACGTGCACAATTGATGACCGTACCTAAAAACCTCTTCATGGGGAGCGATATCCCTACAACAGATGAAGACCTTGACTACAGCATTATCTTTGCTGCCTGAAGATGTTAACCTTCTGTCATCTCCACTCAGCATAAAAACCTTTGTTAAATTGTGATCTTCCAACAGCTAGTGTCTGTGCTAAGCATGCAGAGCTCCTGGCCTTAAAGAAAATACAATCCAGCAATAACAGTGTGTACAGAAGGACAAAGACACAGCAGAATTAAGGTTGCAGCACACGCTGTGTGTACAATACTTATGTTTATACAACAAGGTGTGTATTTAAAGGTGGAAAGCGGGATCTGTTAAGTAGTTTAACTCTCCAGTTTCCTCCTAGTATCACTTTGTTAGGTATGCTAAAGGCTCTGCAATATTTTGCTACTGATCACAAACTATGAAACTATGTGCTAATCGGGAAACAAAAGGATTGGCAGTTGTTTGCATTGACACAAAAGGCATTGCAAGACAGACCCCAAACAGCAGACTGTAAAGCCAGTGCAGGAGCAGGACCCGAGACCTGCAGCATCCCAAGAGAAGCATCTGTGAGGGGCAATAGCTCCTGTCTTCTGGCCGCCATCAAATTCTAAGTGTAACAGCAACAGGAACACTCTGCTTTTCACAAAAAGCAAGACACCACCAGTAAAGTGACTGCTACCATCTTCCCTCTGTGAAAGATGAGGTCTCCAAGTTTCTCCCAGCATATTTAACATCTAATTTGGGACAGAAAAATTAGACAGTCTGGAGCCCTTTCTTTCCCCCAGGAAAGCTTGCCAATCCCTATGTTACAACACAGGTCCCATAGAATTACTATTACTGCATCTGCTTCTTGGACACAGAAGTAATGAGGTGCAAGGCTAGAAGAGGTGAGGAAAATGAAGAACCAGTCCTCCTTTGTTCTACAGGGGGAGTTACTCCTGACATTTTTGTGGAAATGATGCTCAGCAAGCTGGAACAGGAACGTGCCAGATCAGGGGGACAGCTTGCTCTATGCTCTCAGCTTTCAGTTATCAGATTGCCAAAACATGCATCAATATGTCAGATAGAATTGAAAGCTCATTCAGGTCATGGCAATTCAGAATCCCCCTTCCTCCTCGCAAATGAGGTGGCCAGAACACAGGAGAGAGGACACAGCAAAGGGTTGGGTACAGAAAAGCCATTCTGCACTGGAGACTCCTTTTTTTGAAGCGACAGACTGCACTTACTCTAAGCTGAAGGCTTTTCCTGCACTTTAAAATTTTCCCATTGGATTTTTTTCCACATTACCTTTGGTTGTTTTAAGGCTTGTTGTTAAACAGAGCTATCTTTCCCTTCTTTTCTGGGAAGAATACCCAGAAATTTCAACCAATGACCACTAAACCAAGGGAAAACATAGGAATCAAAACCAAAAGGCCCAATCACCTCAGCAGCACTGTTTTTTCATGAGTATGGGATAAACAGACTGGTATGTTTTTTTCCAAAGAAAAGGACATTTTGTGCATATTTACATATATGCACTAGTGTGCCTATAAGACTCAAGCTTGTAACAGCCTCTGCTTGTGAAAACATTGTATACAAAACGTTCAGTGAGCTTGAAAACATTTTGGGAATCACTTTCAGAGGCCTGTAAACAAGACACAGAAAATGAACTCCTTAATACCCACAGGGGTTTTAACATTTCTGTTTGCCTCTCCTTATAACCTTTCTGAAAACACTTATGTCAGGCAGGGGAAAAAAAAATCCAGAAAAACATATTGCATTGGAGTCAGAAGAATGTAATGCATCTTTCTGCTCTTAATGAAGTTAACGCAGATTTTATAATTGACCATAACTAGAACATGACTGATTCAGCCAATGTCACAAACTGACACAACCACCGAATATCCTGTTTATTGTTTTTAAAGTATATTTTCTCCACTCACTGACTGATGCTCCATTAAAATTCTTGAGGCCATACCAAAAAGAAAGTCTGCCAAAATCTGCCCATTAACAAGCAATTAATATACAAGCTTTAAAGTACAAGGTTGCTCATGCCATCCCACAGAAAATATTCTTTGCCTGCTATTTCTCACTGGAGACATTTTCTGACAGAACATTCTATCTCTGCCAGGGATTTCAAAAAGTAGACTGTAATTCTCGAGAAGAATAAAGTCTATACTTGCTCGCTCTCAAAATACTTGGATTGATTAAACTTTAATCTTAAAGGCTGTTTTCTGGCCCACTTAACAACTGATGTAGTAACAGAAATGACACCATTAGCTGTACAGCATCTGCCAGTAATCAGAACAGGGTAACAAGGCCATTCAAATATACATTGTGAATATGTAATTTATAACACTAGGTCTTGGGGGGGGTGGAAAAAAGTTCACTTTAGGCTTGCACCATCAACATTTATGATGTAGTATTGCCTGCTGGATATAGCAAAAACGTCCTGACTTATGCAGCAGCATTTCTTTGCATTGATGATTCTCACCATAGGAAAGGGTGCAGAGATGAGAACAGCCTTTGAAGAAGTTCTACTTCACATCTGACCCCTACAAGGGCAAGTGAGGGTGTAAGAACTAGACATAGTTCTGCATTTCAGTTTCCCAGTCATAATAGCTACTTACAGAGGACTGACCATGGCTATTTTTTCTTTAACCAGAGAACAGACTGAAGGTCTGAACTGGATTCCTCATCTGCTGCAGGGCTTACACAAATATGGGCTGTCTGGTGCTTGGGGCCAACCCACGATTCATCCATCCTTACAAAGTAGACATTAACCTGCACAGCAAATCCAAGAACAAAGGCTAAAACAGAAAACCCCATCAAAAGGGCACAAATGCAACTCCACATTCCTCAGAGGACAAAGGATTGTTGTGGTTTTCAAAGTAAAATATAGCTTATAACAAACATCACCAAATTATGTGTTTTGCCTGGTAAAAAATAGTTTCAGACCGGAGGCAATTACTAGCCCATATCTAGGAGTCCAAGGGTGTTGGAGCTTCTCCAGCTGCATAATTCAGACCTGCCAAGACTCACTCATTTAAATTGAAGCATATAAGTTTTTTGGCTTTAATTAGCAAAACCCAAAAGCATTCATTGTTTCAATCCTGCAATACTAGAGTTATTATCAAACTGAGTCAAATGACCTTTATCATGTTAGGGGACACAGAGCTGACAAATAAAAGCTCTTTGTGACAAGTTCAGCTTTTGTGGTGGGCTTCTGCACATACACCTAGCCCACTGTCCTGTTCATATCCAGTAGCAGAAGCTGCCGACAGTTACAGAAAGCAGAGATCCTATAGCGCACAAAAAGATTCTCTCACTCATCTGCCATTCTTGCTTCTGGCAACAACCAGTTAACAGGTTTCCCGAGCTGCATGTTACATTAAGACCATTGTATTATTCAGTAGTAACTGATGGCCCCATCCTCTATTCATGTGTCGAAACCCTTCTTCAACCTATTTCTACTTTTGTCCTCCACTACTTCCATATTTTAATTACATGGCATTTCATTAGTTTATTCATCAAAACGAACAAAAACTCTTGGGATAAAATTCAGTGGATCAAACATTGATTCACTTTAATTACCTTGAGATAAACATGAAATAAATATATTTCTTCTAATTACAAACACTATGTGTTGTATTACAATGAATTATGTTTTAAAATCAACTTGCTCCTTCTTTGCTTTCTTTTTTTTCTGAATTTTAAGCCCAGTATGATTAAAGTGCTAAGATGCAGTTTCATTTTTAGCCAGCAGCACCTGATTTTAAAATGTCTTATGATGAAGTGCTGCTGTTCAATTTTGTATTCATTTCCAGTGTTTCTGAACTCCATCTATTCTCATTTATATTTACACTTCAGCTTTCGTGCAAGAGAATCCAGCTTTAGAACATGGTAAACAAGTCGCGATCCTCTAAGAATATATCAATTCCCAGATGGTGAAAAAAATGAAACCAGATCTTCATGTGAAGATCTGTCTCTTAAAAGATTCCCCCTTAGGCAGTGTGGAGGCCTGCAAAAAGCATGAACATAAATACCATGATATTCTGGTTTTCCCAAATACCACTGTTCTCAGCTTCACTGAAGTTCCTGTCATGGCCACAATGTAATTTTGACCAAAATAACAGACTATGCAACTTCAGAAATAATCTGAATTCAAATGTGACTCTTAATTAAGTCAGGTGAGGTTTGTTGCTGTTACAGAAGATTTTACACCACTTTGATAATGCTGTAAAATCAAGATGTGCAACTGTGTGTGAGGCACTGTTGACTGTTAGTTTAGGACACCCTTGCAAACAAGGTCATGAATCTCATCACCGTTATCCTGATATGACATTTTAAATACATGTCATGCCAAAGGGACCGATAAGGCTGAGACCTTCCCATTTTGACAGCCCTGAGCTGGATTTTGCAGTGTTTATTCCTAAAATAAAACTGCACAAAGAAGAAACACGGGCTTTGAAAATCATTTGATACTGCTCACTCAGGGGCATGCTGGAGATATTTTGCCACACAAGAATTCTAAAAGCATCTTAGGGAAGCCAAAGCCTCCTCTCAGGGCATATTCCTGATTACATGCACTGCAGGACAGCAATTTTATAATGGTATCTCTGACTTGTATGTGTTGCACACTAGAGATTCTCTTTATGATGCTAAACTATAATGAATCACACACACACAAAAGGAAAAAGACAGAACGCAGAACACAGACTGACATGTAAATCCAGAGATTCACGGGTGGGATAAAGCAAGCTGAAACAGCAACCTCAGGCATGTTGTTTATATAAAGAAAAAGCAACTTTAAATCATATGGGTAACACCAGTTGGCTTTCATCTGTTAGTTCTTTGCCTTTGTCGTTTGCCCAGCACAATTGCTACATTAGCAAGACAGTCAGCAATGAAAACTCACTCCTGAAATAATACAGACAGAAAGGGGAAGGCAACGTCAGAAAAAGAAGAAAGGCACCTAAAGATTCAGTTAAAAAAAAAAAGCCAAAGAAACAGTTAAATGGTCAGTTCTACATCCATGATGGAATTGAGTCTATGATCATCAAAATTGTTACTAAATCCAGCTAGATTTCCATGGAAAAAGAGAGCACGGCCCTTATTCAGCACCACAAGGTATTACGAGGGAGTTGGTGTGCACGCTCCGAGCAGATGTTGCTCCCAGATCCCCGCTGCTTGTGCACTGTAGATTATGGGCCAGATTTACAACAGTATTTGGGGACTTAAGCATATTACTACATGTCACATGGGATTGGCAGGAATGCCAAACAAGGTTACCCCTCTTATTTAGGTTATATTATCAGAGCAGTCAGAGATTCTCCTGAGGTTGTGTCTTTAACTTCTCCAGGGCAATGAGTGCTTTATTTTTGCATACTTCGCGAGTTCACATGCAGTGCTGGCACCAAAACCAGAATAATGATGGCAGTAAGTGAAGGAAACAGCCATGGCTATGCTGACACAAGGAAGACATTTCTGTTACTTTGAAACCTGATACTCCTGGGCAATATTCCCTCTCTGCCTAATTAATATTTTTCAACATTTTAAAATTATTTTTTTCCTGTTAGCAATGAGAGATTGCATGAACAGTAAAAAAAAAAAAAAAATCATTAAAATAAGCCTCATGGGCTGACCTCAACAAACAAGGAAATTCCAAATTAAGAGATACCACTGAGCTCTGGAAACCTGACAATATTAAGAGCAGTGGAGGTGAACTAAGGGCAAAGCAAAGGCTTTAAATATAACTGTTCTTTGCTAGTATCTACTTTGCTCTTTTGTTCTTTTTGTCCTCGTTAGTAGGACAAAACCACAAAATCTTAGTATGTGCCAGACAGAGTCACAGACCAACATCTGATACGTGTGCCATGACATGTAGTGGAGCACTGGAGTACTTATGCTGCTGTGTCACTGTAACTTACCAAAATATTAATAAAACTCCTTTCTGTATAGCAAAGTAAGAAGATGCACCTCAGTTTAGGAACATGTGTAGTTCCATACCTGCTTACAACTCACAAGCCTGATGCTGCGCCGAGTATGTTTTCCTCTGAAAGATGGGGAAGACAGAAAGCAAACAAAAGGTACGTCTGGATCACACCTTCTTTTAGAATTAAAACCACGGCAACTCTGTGGCTAGTCTTCCGGAAGCATTCGTTAAAAACAAACAAAAACATCCCAAATGTGCTGTCTCTGAAGAGAGAACAGAAACCTCACAGTACCCCATCTGCTCTTGTGTAAATGTGTCTAACACGCACGGGGAGGTTTCTCACAGAAACACAGTGAGACGTGACCAAAGTCTTGCACCAAAGCGGCTCCCGTAACAGCCATTCCGCCCGCAGCGCCTCAGGGGGGACACCCCAAGGCCGCAGCAGGCCCAAGCGCCTGGCAGAGGGCCGGAGGGAGCTCAGGTCCCCGTCACCTCCAGCTCCCCGGCCCTGGGTGCTCACCGACGGGGCTGCCGACACCCCAAGAGAGACCCAGGCGCTCTCTGGAAGCGCCCGGGCGGAGGCACCGCCATCGCCTCCGGGCCTGGCTTTGCGGGGTGGGGGGGCACCGGCATCCTCAAAGGCGCTTTCCCACTTCCTCCCTGAGGGAAAGGACAGGCAGCGGCCTCCCCGCTGCGGAGAACCCGGCTGAGGAAGAGCCCCCCTCCCGTCGCCGGTCGCCCCCCGCCGGCCTCCCCTCACGACGGCGCCGAGCGGCCATTGCGCGGGGGATGGCGGAGGGGGGGTCGGCCGCGGGCCCGGTTGCCGCGGCAACAGGCGGACGCCGTCCCGCGCCTGAGGAACCCGCCGCCGCCCCGTGAGGTGAGCGGCCATCGGCCCCGCTACCCCCCGGGGGCCCCGCCGCCGCCCGGCGGGGAGACGCCTCCCTCAGCGCGGAGGCCGCTCCGGCAGCGCTCCTCGGGGAGGAGTGGGCGGCGGCGCCCGCAGTACCCACTCACTCACTCACCCACCCGCCCGCCGGGAAATGGCCTCCACAGCGCGGCCCCCGACCGCCTTCCCGCCGCTCCTCCGGCCCGGGCCGCCGCTCCCGCTTCCGTGCCGGCTCCAGGTGCTGCCCGACCTTCCCCGCCCCGGGGCCGGCTTCGCCCCTCGCCGAGCTCCACCTGCCTCCCCCCGGGTACGGTGTGTCGTCGTGTCGTGTCGTGTCCCGTTTCCCCCCCCCCCCCCCCGCGATGGACTACCACATATCTGGCTGCTGGGACAGATGGCTGTGATTAAACAGCGTGATTAATGTGGAGGAACTTCTGCAGGAACTTGGCAGCAGGACAGGTGATGGTGAGCGTTGTATTCCCACCTATGTAAAGCTGAGGTGAACAAAAGTGTCTTTGTTCCCCTGTGCATATACCGTAAGACATGTTTCGCTCATAGCCCTCTATTTAAGCTATGGATAGATTATCATCCGTTTTAAGCATCTCAGTCCTTCAGAAAATTTGCATCACAGTCACAAATTAGGAAAGAGAAGAGCCAGCGACACGCGCAGGATCCATCGCAGGGAACGCCGCGATGCGCCCAGCCGTGCCCCTGCTCGCTCCTGAGGGAAAATGAAGCTTCCCTGCCATAATCGGCCTGAAGAAAAATAATCGGGTAATCAGTTTGACCTTAATCATATGAAGTGGGAAGATTAGCCAGACATCAAAAAAGATGAGTCGGTCTGCCATTTCTTATGTTGTATCAGCCCACCCTGGGCCACCCCCTTCCTTTTTAGCCAATCTGTGATAGTTTAAAAGAAAGCAAATAGTGCTAAGAATAAGTTTATCCAATCACGTACAGAAGGGTTAGGGTCAGGGTCAATCTTGCTCAGTTCCATGGCTGAACAGATGATACCCTGAAACACCAGATTTGAATCGTGTTGATAAAAAGCTGCGTTACCAGCCTATTGATTGCAGCTGCCGGCAATTTCGCTGTCCCTATGACATCCATGAATTAAAGGGATGAACAGGGGAACTCATGGATTCACATGATCCAAGATCAGAAAGGACTACAAAAACCATCCTGCTCAATCTCCTTGCATTCAGAGACCACGAGATTTATCCCAGAAGCTCGGAGAAATAATATCTTTTAAGTATATAACTAGCTGTGAGTATTTCAAGTGATGGTGAGTTCATCGCTTGGTAAGCTGTTCCACTGCTCTATTATCCTCATCACGAGGTAATTGTGTGATTGTGGTTGTTTTAAAACTTGCCTGCCAACTTTGCAGGCAGTAAATCTTGTTCTGCCTTTGTCAGTATTGTTGCAAAGCCATTTGCTATCAGGTGCTCGTTAAAGGTGTGTGTAGATAGACACAGTGATCAAGTCACCTCGTAACCTTCTTTTCAATTAAGCTGAATAAGTTAAGCTCCTTAAGCCTTACATCATTAATGCTTGTTTTCCAGGACCTGGATCATTTTTGTGGCCCTTCTTTGAACTCTCTTTAGCATTTCCACATCCTTCTTTCAGAAAAGGGATGGAAACCAGATACAATGTCCTCTTGCTCATCTCACCAATTCATTGCAGAAGCAAAAGATAAACTTCTTGATATTCACTTTTGGGTATCCGAAGACCATTCTAAGCTTTCCCCCCACCCCTTTTGGGGGCAGGAATGTATTATAGAGAGGATTTTCTTTCAGTACAGGATTTTCATGCAGTAGGCAGAATAGAAGCTCTTTCTTTAGTAGCTCATAATGACCCATATGATCTGTGTTCTCATCTGTTGTATTTTCTGGTGTTCTTTGAGTAGTTTTGATACTAGGATGTACACCACTGATGTGCATATAGGATTGCAGGCTTTGCGCTTCTAGGAGATAATACAATGAATAAAGAAGGAAAAAAGATGGAGACAAAGTGTTATTTAGGTCCCTAGGCAACTGACAGACCTAGCTCTCATTTCTGTCTTACTGATGGAAATACATTCATACACAGTACTATGAGCATGGTATTATCTTTGTAATTATGATATTAAAATAGAGATTTGCGTATATTTTTATGATGATAGATTATTAAATCCTAAATACAGACCTTAATCCCACAAAACACTTGATTTTAATTTGTGAACAACAAGACTAGAATTAAGTTATGCTTTAATGTATTTTGCAGGATGTGGCCTCAACATGGACAGTTCTTGAATTCCAGATAGTCTTCAGCATCGGGTTTAAAAAGAGAATAAATGGAAAACATTTATGTTTTCCAAGCTGTATTTCCCTTTCACTAATACCAGCATACAGACTAACTTCAGCAGACTTTCAGTGATGCAACAAGACTGAATTTGGCCCTTGGGGAATAACTTCAGCAGGTTGACTTAGGCTATCTGATATGGAAAATATTCTCAAGCGTTGGTGTGTCACAGTTCTTAAAATGTTAAGTCACTGAAAATGCCTATGTAAACAGAGCGTCTTGAGGAGAGAATCATAGCTTCTGGCTTTACAGCCTCTTGCCTTTTCTTCTTCTTCTTAAATAACCATTCAGCCTCCAACTTCCAATTTTCCCCTCCCTTTTCCCTCTTCACCTCTTCCCTTCCCTTATTCCTTGCAAACGAGGCCTACCTTCACAGAACCTATTTTACAAGGGGTAGTACCATCAGACACCAGTAGCTATACTGAGTACAACTCTGCATTTCTCATTCAAACACAGAAGCTAACGAACAGCAGAAATAGCGTTATGTATTTTCATCATCGCTACTGAATGGCATACATTTATGATTAGCCAGTATGGCTTTCATTTTATGGAAACAAGTCCTTCGTTTCTCTTTCTAATTCTAAAAAGTCATCTTAATTTTTGTATGTAAATATTAATCCTGCAGAAAACACCAAATATTTAACCTGTTATTAAAGATGTAGGACATGATCAGAATCAATGGAACTTTGTCCATTGTGTTATAAAAAGTAAAGCATAAGATCATTCTTTACATCTCTCTTAATCTTTGTTTTCATTTCCCTGAGATTGCCAACAAGCAATCAATTTATGCCAGAGAGAGGTATTTTGTTTGTCTGATACTGCTTAGCTGAAGTATTTTCAATGTTACATTGGCCATTTACATGACTGACATAGCAGTTTATTGCTCGAGAACAGCGCAAGTATGAAAACACGTTATGAGGTTTTTATGACAAATTTTGCAGGTAAAACTTGCATAGGTTGTGGTGGTTAAGATACTTCTACAGCCTGCATGTGATCACTGTATACAATGAAAGAGACAATGTTTATAGGAATACATCATGTCTTTCACAGAGCAGGAGTTGCAGGTATGCAATTAATGATCCGGTGTCAACTTTTTTTTCAATTGTATTTTGCCCTCTGTAAATAAATAGCTTTATTTTCTATAACAATCTCTCTCAGATAATCTTTTGAGTTATTGGTACGTCTATAGAGTATTTTTGGATATCAGAATATCCAAGGTGACTGTTCATCTTTTCTGTTTGCACAGGCAACAACGAGGTTCATTATTCTCTCTCTTTTACAGATGCTACATAGTTCATGCAGCAAGAAAAGTAGTTCAAGATGGTTGGTAACTAACAGTTTATTATCAGCTTTCTTGATTCTTTTAATCATTTGTGATAACAATTTTTGAAATACAAGATATATATTCTGAGAATGTATCTAAGAATCTTTGATTTTGACATCTCCTTAGATATCTTTGATTCTTTCAGAAAAATGTTGTCATGGTACTTTCTTAAAGACTGCATTGTGCTCAATAGTCTATGAATTTTGCTCTTAGCACTTCTGATTTATCTCCCCAGTTTCTCTGTGAATATAGATCACATTATCTCCTCTGGTGCGTGGAACACATCTATTTTTACAGGCCAGTTGGAATATTCTCTCCAGGAATTTGCATACTGCTCCTTGGATCACGCTGCTACACCTTTCTCTCACATTGCCTCTCCTTTGTTTCCAGTTCAGTTGAATACAAGTGATTAAGCATGTGGATATGTTCAGAAGGCAAGATGGTATAGAGGGCAGCAAATAAATTTTTCAGGTGTGCAGAGAGCATCTAAGCACAGAGAGATGGATTCGGTCTCTAACATGCAGCTCCAAGTAGAGGGCAAGGTAGGATTGCACTAAGGTGACCAGTTTTTCTCAGTTAGAAAGATAATGCTTTGGTATTAGCAACTTTCAAATCCCCTAAGTAAATTGGGCATATTAACCAATCCTGTGATTTGTACAGATGAAATCATGATATGAAACCACAAAGCTGCCAAACTATTTCTCTATGGTTCAACCAGCCATAAGGAAAATGTCTGGTAGGTACCCTCTCTCTCTTCTTCCACACCCTTCCCTATAGGCAGGAACATGGTTTTGTTCTCCATATATTGAGTCATCCAGTTATTGTACGTACCTTGTAATGTCATTCTCAGACACGTTAAGACAAGATTTATGATTAGAATTAAAACAAAATACAGAAATCATTGTGTTGGCATAACAATGTATTTTGTTAAAACAATCTTTATATCCAGTCTGGAATGACAAATACCAGGATGTGTTTATCATTCTAAGGAGAAACAGGGTGCAAATGAGTAAAGATGAAAAAGAGGATTATCCCATAAAGCTGTAACATTGTAATCTGAGCAAGCTTACCAAAAGGAAACTCGGTCCATCCTCAGGTGGTCTTTATGGCTCTGTACTCCTTCCTTGCTCCCTGTGTTATTGTGGTGAGGCTGAAGACATCTGCTGACATACTAATCCAAGAATGTTTCAATTTATTATTTTAGTAAAGACTTGATGAATCATCAGGGTCTAGGGATTGCTCAGAAAAGAACACTAATTCTGTCCATAGTATATTTTGGATACTGACAATATGTTCCTGAAGTTCCCTGTGATCGTACTCCTCCTTTCCTGTCTATGAAACTACTGCTGTGTCAGACCTTGATGCCACTAATTTCCTGCTAATGAATAGACCAAGCTTGCTTAAGGTAGTGGGCAATTTTGCAACTACAAGGTTTAGAATTAGTAAGACAAAGCTTCAATTTGCCACCAGTGGCAAGACAGCCTTCCCTTTGAATAGAATCAATTCTAAGAAAACAAATATACTTTCTTTGTGTACAGGCTTTGATTAACTGGTGTGAGATGGGAAGCACAGGAAAGACAGAAGTTCATCAGCAGTGCTCAGTATGTGAGGGAAACGCCATACAAGGTGGGTTCAGAGTCTCAGGCAGGCCAGAAAGCAATAGAGAAAACCACTGCAGCATATGTTAAAAGTTATTTCCACTTGGTTATATGAAGTCTGAGAGTAGTTCTTTTAAGATGGCTATTTCTAAATTACATAAATTTATTTCATTATCTTATATCGTAGCATTTATAAAAAGCAACAGAAAGTCACACAGCGACTTTTCCATCAGCATTTGTTCTGTACAGAACTACATTTATTTTATGCAGGGCTGAATAATATTTCAAAACTTTAATGTATGTATTGCAAATGGATCCTTAAAGTCATATCTGCATACTGCACTATCACAAGTAGAATTCCTGCTCCTAGCCTTAAAATATTATTTACAAATCAGTAACACTTACAAGCCTTTATAAGGATTAGGCCCCAGTAGCCCACTTGCTGTTTAAATACAGTAAAAAACTGTGACTACTCCTAATTGCTTACTAAGCAGCGATAGCTATTCAAGAGAGCATCTGGAGCCTCTTCTGCTTCGTGCATCATCAAAATAATTCTCAGCTAAATTCTGAATGCTAGTCTTTATTACTGGTAATTATGTAAGAGGCAGAGAGATCACATTATGAATTTTAGAGCCAAGATGAAATTTGTAAAGATGGCAGTTAAATCATCTGTTGATTTGCAGATTGGGCCAGTTTGATACGGAGTCACTGAAAGTAAATTTAGAACTCTGTAGAGCTGTTTATACAGTCCGTCCATTGACTTGTTACATTTTAATAGATTTTTAAACCAACTAAAATGGAAACCTAAAGCAGTAAAGGAAACATCCAGAAAGAATGCTAGAATATGATATTGCTATACTGAAATAAGTGTATCTGTTTGCAGCTGCTATCTTACTGTCAATAATTTAAAAGCCTAAGGGGGAGGAGGGAAAATTGAGCAGCGTAGAGGCTCTTGTTAGGAGTGGCACACTATACAGTCTGTCTCCAGTACGTAAATTAAGATAGTTTCTTTGGCAGGTAAGTCTACTCACTCAAGCAGGTGCAAACTATAATATTTACGGGCAAGACTGTGAATCTATTGCTTATATTTTTTAGAAGGTATACAGAACTATTACCACCAACTTCATTATAGTTGTTCACACTCTGCAAGCGACTGCTAATCTATAAAAGACTTTCAACCTGGCACAATTTCTGGCAGAAAGAGTTTTTTTAAATAAATAAAGGTTGCAGAAATTAACATTTTTTCAAGACTTTGGATGAAATGTGTTTCCATTAACTTCAGAAAAAAACTCAGTTCTGACCAAGGTAGACTATTAACTAAATGCTATAGAGGGAAATTTTGTAGCGTACGTTCAAATAAAGACCCAGTGAGAAAACCGTACAATTTCTTTTATTCACTTCTTTTGGGGGTAGCACTCTGAGTCCCAGCCAAGATCCCGAGGCTGGACAAACTATGCATCATACAAATATATGTCCTTAAGACCCAAACTGTGAGAATTGGCTTGCTTTCTAAGTTGAGCAGTATTTTAGCTTCTTGATTTTTAGTGGAAACAGGGACTTCTACAATAGTTTTTCTAGTAATTGCACAGTAAAGCTTAACTCTGGTTTCAGAGCCACAGTAATACAGAAAGTATATGTCTGTATACTGTGCAAATTCTCAGCGTGCTCAGCGTCAAACACTGATTTTATCTGGCACTAAATTGCCAGTCCCGTGTTATCTGGGCTGGTCAAGTAGCCCTTGGGGGAGGTTTAACAGGCCAGACGCAGCAGCTGTCTTTACACCTATTACAGTTGGCAGGACAGTCCTTCACATTCTGGCACATAATAGTTCAGCTTTAGAGGCTACGCGGACAGCAAGCTTTATGCCTTGCTGGTATACGCTCTGCCACTGCTCCCTTTTCCCCCTTTATCTCACTATGCCAGGTGTTTGTGGAGGATAGAGGCTGCTATCTGATGTTGATATTAGTCAGAGATTCCTTTTTTCTTGGGAGAATGCTGAAGCAGGTGAATCTAATGGCTCTGGTCATTCCACTTGATCAAACTAATGATGACAGCATTAAGAACCAAACCAAACACCAAATAGCTGTGCAGTCAGACTGATCATCAAGACCACTGTGCAGTTGCACAGCAAGACCACTTGCATTGATGACAGGATTTCTGTAGTGTTTTGGCACAAGAATAATCGGAAAACAAATACAAGCGCTTTTTATCGTCCAGAATGAGTTTTCCTCACAAGTAAGGCAAGGAGAACAGAAAGCTCCATGGAAAGCATTAGCTCCCTCATTTTATAGGGCATCTTTAAATACAATACTAAGCTCCAATAAACCATTGCAGTGTTTGTTATTTATATTTACCAAGATTATTGCATTACCAGGGCAGATAATTATTCTCATCAGTGTTGAGTTTAGTCATTCGGTGGATTAACTTTTGTATCACGTGATGTACCTCATAAAGAATATGGATTATGAACACTCAGACATGAGATCATATCACCCAGGTGCACAACACAGAAAAATCTCTCTTATTCCAGCCAAATATGTTTTGTTCCTTAGGCATGTCTGAGACAACAGAAGCGGAACAGAGAACAGCCTAAAAAGAAACAAACACACCACTACAAGGGAAAAACAGAGTGGGAAAACCCAAAGTTCCATCTTTGCTACAGGCAGTTGTGACACACCGTCGCCATCAAACATACCAGTCATCAGACAGGTAACTAAATTGGGGTCATACAGAACTGGAAATGCAAAAAGTTCCATTTTAGAGCACCTACCTTGACAATCCAAAACAAAAACAATTTTAAAAGCCATGAGAACTAATTTAAGGAAAATTAATTGACAATTACGTTTTTCATCTGTGCCTACAACCCACTGCAACCTTCAGTTTCTCAAGCATGGGTCAGATTTTTGTTCATGACAAAGCTGTACTGTGCTTCCACAGCAGAATGGGGAAAATATAAAGCTCACCTAAACCCCTTATTGCTGAATAAGGCAAGAAGCTGTTGGACGTTATGTGTTAGAAATAGACTTACGTAATGGCTGGATTAGCATCATTAAGTCCAGGGGATCACAATAATGCATTAGTGACGTGGAGCTGCCTGTATTATCATTCTGTTGTCCACCCTACGTTTGTTCACCATCTTGTGGACCAGAGCTGCAGTTCATAATATCTGCATCATGGGATGAGGTCTTACTGGTCATCAGAAGCAGCTTGGTTCTGTTTGTGCTTGAACTTGTTCTTAGTGTAAGACGCTGATAACTCAAATATTCTATTTGTGAGGTATTAATAAAGTTTCAGTCATTCATAGCCACCAGCTGTCACAACACTAATGGAAACTTCATGATTTTGAGTGTTCTACCCTATACAATTGTTCATCCATAGTACAAAAGCTGCAGCAAGCATGAACTGACATAAAAAACATACGCTATGACCACATAAGCATTGGTTCCTTTATAAAACTAGATTATAAACAAAAGTTCCCAAAGTTTTTTCACAGAACAGGGCACAAGAGAAGCTTTTCTTGAGTTTTACAGGTGGCAGAGACAAATGATTATAGTTTATTGAGCTATGTTAATATTTGTCTTTCTGTAAGGGAAAAGCAAGCTTTTTGTTTGGTCTTGAGTTTAACTGACAACACATCAAGATGGAGGGGGCTGCCACAACTCATCTATTTTTCTTTGATGCAGGTTTTGTGCAAGCCTTCCCAGCCACCAGTTTGCTATGTTTCCCAGGCTAGAAATTAGAGAAAAATAGATTTCTTAGAGATTCAAAATAAACCAGGGAAATCCTATGGTCTTCTCTTATAGAAAATGTAGGGGAATCTTACATCAGTGCTAGAAATTACATGTATAAGCCCAGTGAGTAAAAGTTAACCCCATCTCAAAGTTAGATAACTGTAAACAAGATGAGTTGCAAAGTGAATTGTTTCTCCCTCAGCCAGAGCTTCCACTTGTTTAATCTACCAGTAGGATGATCAGCTACAGTACACCATGTCTGATCATCGTATCTCGCCAGATACCCACTTTCTTAAGAACAACGTAAGAACGCAGAGTCTGCTGCTGCAATCATCATGCTATTTCCCAACTATCTTTTAATCTGCTGAGATCAGGATATCTGTGCATATTGCTGTTCGTAGTCTGTTTTCCATTTGCTGTCACGGCCATAAGGAGATTCTCAGAGTTAAAATGCATTAAACATGAAAACTTGGTGCTGCATCTCTCATCAGAGTATGATATTTCTCAAAACAGACACGGCTCATAGCAAAGGTTAATCTGTTTTCCAAAACATTATTTGGTAGTTCCATTGAACTCATCTTAATCCAAAGTACCCGTGAAAGTTGTGTGATAGACTTTAGACATCAGACAAATGGTCAAAGTATATTAACACAAGGAGTTCTTTGGGAAACCACCATTTTATTTATTGATTTACCAGCTAGCAATCCAGAGAATAAAAGCCAAGAAGGTCTAAATCTTCCCGTAAAGTTCCCAGGAGAGCTAAACAACACCGACCGTGCCCAGCTGCATCTGAGCACTCAGGGCAGTTAGATTTCTTACTTGTGCCTAAACCCTCTCAAGAGCTACAGACATTACATATTCCCCTAGCCGACATGTCTGGGTAATGGAGTTTCAGGGAGAAAATTTCACTGAGGCAGAAAAAGGGGGAGGAAACTTCAGTTCCAGTCTGCTGAAACGTAGATCCCTGCACTACTTTGCCAGTCCCCCACAGCTAGATTACAACTGTATTAACTTCCTCCTTACCCGTATTTGTTTACACTGCATGCAGAGTGAACGCTGAGGTCAGGAAAACTCAAGAACCCTCCTCTTGAGACAACAGCTTAGTGGCTAAAGGGTCCACATGAAGGAGACACAAACCCAGTTCTCCTACATCCCGACTAAGCAGTCTATGTACTAAACTATTTAGTAAAAAGATGGAGTTGGGATGTTGCTTCCGTACTTCCCTGTGTTATGGGAGAGAGCACGGACATAGTTCCCAGAGAGGGCTAAAGGGCGTGAGTTGCTGTGTTTCAGATGTGGAAAAGCCGTGTCTTCTACAATGTGAAATTATGTCTATAGAGTAAACACTCTCTTATGTGGTTGAGTCTGTTCTCAAATCAGGTCATTACATTTAGGTCAGAGTCATTCCCTAACATGCATACTATTGGCAAATGCAGATGATATTACTTTGACTTGGCTGGGTTCAGGCTTTCCTATTCTACGAAGCAAAGCAATCTTGCTTGAACTTGGCGAATATTAAAACATGCAATGAGTGAATGTCTTGGCTGGGTGTGCATGCCTCTCCCATACACTTTCTCTTTTAAGTGACATTGCTTTTGTAATAGTTGTGTTTGGGTTTTGATGCATATTTCTGATAGTAATTTGAATACACTGCTCAAATACCAACCTCACCTCTATTTTGGTTGTTATACTGCCATCATCAGTGTATTAGGTGAACAAAATAATACACAATTACAATTTCTGACTCATGGGTTTTTTCCACCATATTTCCAGCAACAGAATTACATACTACAGTGTTTTGATTTCCCTCCCCCCCCCCTTTTTTTTTCCCCCTGCCCAAAACGTATTGTGATATGGATTCATAGCAGAGAAGACCAAGTCAAAAAAGAGCATCCAAATGTTGGCAAGGAGGTCAGAAAAGGGTTCGTGACTGGCCCTACTTTCCTGTAGGTTCATTGTACCATTTTACATCAGTCTCTGGGTAACTCTGGATTACATCTTCTCCAGGCAGTAATGCAGCCTGATGCAAGTTACAGAGTAAGAGTTCGAGTCAAGGACATGACATCCACATTATATGCATTTTCAGATGTTTTACTGCTGCCTATTGCTCAGCTGATCACGCGAATGAATGCTAATGACCAGCTGGAGCCTGTCTTCTAGTTAAGTTTCATCTGAAAGGCATTTTTGTATGTGCTCTCCCAGACTGCTTCACAGTAAGTGGAGACTATAGACTTGTTTCAAGAGTACAAGGCCCAAATCTGAACAAAATGCTACTGCAGATGAACCCTCTGTCTTCCAAATAACTCCTGTAAGTTGGACTGGATAAGGCATGCTTTCTTAGGGTGGGGATTTTTTTTTTGTCTTCAAGTGGCAATCAATCAATTAAAAAAAGTGAACCCGAGACAACTATTTACCTAGAAGATATTTCTTGCCACTAATCAGCCCATTAGTTGTGTTTAAATTCTTTTGGGTGGTTCCCAGGTACAGCGGTGTGGCTGGTGTTCATTCAGGTGCAGAACAGACTAAGGCCGTCTGTCTAGCACAGAATAGCATATTGAGGAAAACTTCCTTCAAAATGCAAATAATGCTAAACCCCAATCATCTATTCAAATAACCTGACTGGAAATATTTTTTCAGCCTGTGCACATCACAGACAAGAAAGGGCTACATAGCAATTTTGTTGTTGTATGTACACAGTGAAAATAAATAGATTATTGATATATAATGCATGAATATTCAAAGATTATGATTTTACAATTTTTAATAAAATACAGGTCCATGATGGGATCACAAATCTCTAGAAAGCCTGTTTTGCATTCTTGAAGATAGATTCTCAAATGAAAATTAAAGAAATATTTGCGTATGCTATTTGTGGTGGACTTACATGGAATAAGATCCCCAAGGAAGCATTCTAGTGTAACTGAACTTGGTTCTAGAGAAACAAGTAAGCAAACTCCCCTTTGTTGAGTATCTGATAGTTCAAGCCTTTTTTTTTTTTTCTTGGAAGACCATATCAACATACAACATGATGTTTGCTCAGTACTCCACAGGAAAGGGTGGTGAACTTAGCAAATTCACGTTGGTTTACGATTAGAACAGAATGAAAGACAGTAGTCCAGAGTGATCCAATGACTGGTGAGTTCCACAAGAGTCTTATCAGATAACCCCTAAAATATGTGGATGTTTTACTTCAGTAAGCCAGAGGACTTTTGTGCCAACAAATATATTTGGCTTGTACATATTTCATGTGTTACACTACATGATACATCTTGCAGCTTTTCATGAAACAAAGTTTACCCTACAGATATTTCAATTTATCTGACTTTGAAACTATTTGGTGAGGATTCAGGTTGTTTGCATTGTTTAATACTTATTTCCAGAAGCAGCATTTCTGTTTATTCTTTCTAGTTTCTTTCTAGGCTTTCTTCTAGTTACGGAGCTAGTTCAACAGCCTCACAATGAATGGACCTATCTACTGGTTTATCACTGCTTTGTCAAACACAGCTTCAGTTTTCTTAATTTCCAGTGTATAGTATCTGTCTAGGCATTTGTTCTGCTGTTTCAAAAAGTGAAATGAGAATGTTTTATGCATTGCTAACTGAATGAAAATGTATCCATTTATGCCTTTAAACCACAGAACAGATTAATTAAGTCTTTCATTTGTCCTCGTGTTTCCTTCCCTCTGTTTCTCCCCGATACAGGTAATAGATGTGCTCCCTTTAGACCAGGTAGTCCATATTTCTGCCTTAATTATCTATCCTCCCCTCCATGCTATTGCTACATATTTTGGACAGTACTTCCCCAACCCCCTAGTTAAAAGAGTCGTTTTCTAATTTATTTCAGAATAAACGATAATGGAGATTATTTGTGGATTATTTGTGAACAACAGCTCCCTCTAGTTTTTGTTCTGCTCTATTTGTTGCCAACAGGGAATTGCAACTAAAATAAATCTCCCCCTAACACAAAGATTGATCTTGGTGTCTCACTTCTACATTCTGAAATACACTGTTTATAATTTTTATCCCAAATTGAAAGCCAAATGGAATTAAAACAGCGGAACTAAGTATGTTAAAATGGACCGCGAGATTAGAAGATTATGCACACTTTGTGGTCTCAGTTTAAACAAACATTAAAAGTATCTGGGTAAAAAGAAAGGAAATTACAATGCCCCTGAGAAAAGAATCTAAATCATTTTAAAGCTGAATAATGTGGTTCTTATTTTCTAATCTGAGGATATAGAACACAATTATTTGTCTGTATTGGCTAAGGCTTATACCCCAAGCTGGCAACTGAGCACATGTAGCTTTTCAGAATTTTTCATCCCTACTCTGCTCCTCATTTGTACCATACGCTACAACAGATTACGCTGCACTTCACTGACCGTTCCAATTTATGGCTGTGTTGTCCAAAGCTTTGAAGTAGCATCAGACGTTTCGAAGGAGACCTCTGGCCCCACAATAGCAAGCAACAGGGAAGATCTAGAGTTTTCTGAGTTGTGTACATAGAAGAGCCTATGGTAGGGTGTACAAAAGACCTAGTCTGGTACCAACACATTTAAAACCAGACTTAATCCTATGGTTAGCATGCCAGTTTGTGGAGAACCTACATAAAGAGATGCTGTCTGTTCTTAGCTATTTTATTTGTCAGAGCACAAGATCTGTGGTTGAAAGCTTAAGTTACAAAAATAAAATGGGAAGAAAATGTACAAAGTTTTTATGATAGGCAGTTAATCATTGAACAAGTTGTTAACATTGTGGTAAACACTCCATCCTTCAGAATATTTAAATAAGATATGACTATCTTTCTACATTATACTATTTAGACCACAAAACCTGCACATAACAAACAAAATACTCTCCAGAAAAACAAACCAACACACAGAGCACAAATAATCAAAAAACAAACTTAGAAAGCAATGACTTGGTGAGCTCAATGGCAGAAATACCATTCACTTCAGAGAGGTTATTTTGTATTTAGGTTCTACTTCTGCTATGGAGCTTTATCTTTCAACAAGTGCCTTCCACTTTCTGCCTCGGTGCTTTGAGCTCTGCAGATGATCTGTGGGCTAAGACTAGATGGTTATCTTCTCCACTGCTGCGCTACCTGCCAGCAAATAGTGACTGGTGAATAAAGTAACATCCTTTCCTTCTTGAAAAAAAAAAAAAAAAAAAAAGAAATAATATTCCAAGCATGAAGCGAAAAATAGAAATGTATCTGAATATTTTTTAAGAAAAATGGCCTTATCTACCAACTAGCAATGATAAAGTAAGATGGAAATACAGTGAAGTTTAAAAAGCATATGAAAATTTACCTCCTAGGTTCTAATTTCAGAAGAATAATGGTGTGCTAATCCTTTTCACCGCAGTATTTTTTACTTTAGATTTCTAATATGAGGCTTGCGAGATGTATCATATCAACTTTTTGTTGTTGTTTTAAACACACCAGGAACAGTTCACTAATCTGGATGACAAAATATTTTCTGTTTGAAATGTTGCTATACTAGTAACAATGCAACATGCTGAATGTACAGTTGTGATACAGCTTAATGAAGTAATCTTCATTAAAATATGCAAGTTACTACAGAAAACAATTATAATCAGGAAACTACTTGGCAGAATCAGATCAGAGATATCTTAGGACACAGTACTTCAGGAAGGATTAACAATAATATTGATTATCATTGTGAGATGCTTTTATATTTATCACCATTTTCACAGTGGCCCAACAGGAAGATGTTTCTCTCTCGTTATTAATCTCAGCTAACACACCAGCCTTTTAGCCAGCTCGTTAGGCATTTATCTGCTTCCACAGAAGTTTTCCTTCTTTCATTCTAAAGAAGGTTCACCAGTCCTTTCTTTATATCACGTAAAAGGAAGATTACATTTATACAGGACTTGCCAGATTGTGAGTAATGGATATGTTGGTACATGCTACAGCTCTTTGGCTCGATCTTTCTATGTACATATAAACAAAACCCAAATCCTCCTCTTGCACATTCTATTCCAACTCACTGTACTAAAGATCTCTGAAAGAAGATGGAAAGGAACCCTTTACTGCATTAAAATTAAGGCTATCAGCATAGTCTCTGTATTTGAGTCATTTTTACGTTCTTCTCCCCCTACACAGACACATGTAGTAGGAAATTTTTACTTTTTTTTCTTTTTTTTTAAACCTATGATCATTCAGGGAATGAACGTAGATCTAAACTTTCACCAGTGCCGTACATGAACTTTCTGAATCTGCAAGGGCAAAAGGGCTTTAGGAGCTCCTTGTAGCTTATGATTAATATAAGTACGGTTAACATGCTTATATTGGAGAAATTTAGGTTACTACCCTTATACAAGCTTCTGGAAAATGGATTTTACTTTCAATTACTGCTTTTTAGAACAATCCAAATAAGTGCTATGCTCATGAAGCAGGTAAATGTAATCAGACATAATCTGCTAAGTATTTACACGACTCCACCAATAAACCCTTGTCTCAACATGTGACATGCCTCCTCTTTCAGCTTTTTCTGTGTATCCAGAGATATTAAGCCAAATTATGTAAACCTGTTTGTCTGACTGGTATAAAAAGTTGGATGTGCATGAAAGTTTGTTAAATTATTTTCAATTTTTTTTTCACTTTGGATTAACATAGCTTTTTTAATTCAAAAGTTGAAAGACTGGTACATTAACTATTTTGCTTTTCTTTGTGCATTAGTCTAAACTTAATGGTTCCAGTGTAGCTACTCGAGGAACGAAGCTGTATTATCTCCAAGAGTTTGTTATATTCTTACCCTGAACTGTGTAAGCATTGTTGAGATGAGTTAATTGGAAAATTATTTTCAGTCTTCAGCTCTCAATATTTATATTAATATTTGAGCATCCGGTAACATAAAGAGTTACTATGTTGTATCTCTTTACAAGGAATTTTTAAAGACCAGAATTAATTTCTAAGTGTTATTGACAAACAGATACATCTAAATGAAAAATGCTAACATCACAATGACAAAGGTCATGCCTGTCCTCTGGAATACAGAAGGCAGAATTGTTTTGTGGAATAGGAACATATGAAGTGTTTCATAATTGAACCACCATGGCTTGGTTTGAATGGCTCACATTGTAGTTCCCCTGATGATATTAACATGCAAAAGGTCACAAGTCCAAATTAGACTTGCGAGTTAACAGATCTAATAAACTTAACTCGTATATCTATTTATATCATGTTGGTACTTTCTTACATTACAGAATCACAGCTTTCAGTTTTATTCTTGTAAGAGTGATATCACTCTGGCAAGTCATCTGCAAGAGAGATTAAAGATTTTTAGCAGAAGGCCTTGATTTGTATAGTGAAGAGTCCCCGTACTCCAGAAAAGAACCCAAATAAAATGCAAACAAAAAATTGAAGAACATAGTACGTTATGTGGAAAAATCTGATTTCAGTACATGTTATACAACTTGGGGGAGAGATCAGAGAAGAGGAGGAGAAAGGGGTTTTCTATTTATGGACAGTGCATGTGTTTCCTTCCTGCTATTTAAAAGATTTGTTCTTATACTGCTTTATTTGTATTGCATTTTTTTTTTTCCCCTCAGTGATGTTCAGCCACCTCTTTTTCTTTTCTAGACCTTCACAAATGAGAGTTCTGGACTCGAGTATGGATCTGTCATCAAATCTTCTGGGAACAGACCAGGCCTTAAATTTCCTATTATAGACAATGTATCAGTCAAGCAGAAGTTGAAACGCAATATAAGCTTAAAAAAAGTCAAGAAAAGTGTACTTGACCCAAATAAAGTCACTTCAGGTGAATACTGGGTACATGAAATCGAGTCACTTGTCCTGATATTACAAACAGCAAACTGGATGGATGCTTTGTAATTTAATTGTCCTTATATTAGTTTGCTTTATTTTCTTCATATAAACAAATTAGTTTAATAACAAAAAAGTTTCAAAATGGAGTTCATGCTTGCATTTTTAGGGCATTTTTAAACTGCCACACAATGGAAAATATAAATTGGAATTACACTTGTAACCATGAACTTTGTCATGGTGAATTCAGTAAGATGTCTTAGTGGTATTACTCAGGATAGCCAATATTATTTCTGGAATAAGGAATCACAGAATACGCAGACATGCCTTTCAGTTAATTGTGCAACACGGGATCAAAGACCAGAGACAAAGCAAATCTTCGATCACCCTATTTCTGCGGGGTGCTGCTAGTTTTGCAGTCATGTTCACTAGGCTTTTAATGAGAACAGGATCAAGTCCCTATTTCATGCAACTTTGAAATTGGTTAAGATAAGAAGGGTAATTTAAAATGAATTATCTATTTAAAATACCAAAAAATAGAAAAGTTACTTATCATAGTTAATTTTACCAAAGCGACAAATAAATCCTCCATAATTTACATAGCAGCCGTTAAACAAGTTCCAACCTAACAACGTGCATGAGTAAATCCTCCGAAAACAATATGAAGTTTGCCAGGATTAGCTAATCAGTTTATTGTTTCGGTGAAGTCAGGCAGCATTTATGCCAGCAAGTTGCTTTTTAAAGTGATATTCCATTTTTAAGCACAAAGCTTCAAATATTTATAGAACAAAGATTATTCACTAAATATCTTAGCAGATGGATGGTTTCTCTCTTCTTGAGGGAGGTTGTGGGAACACAGATACATCTCTGGAGACAAAAACCAGACAGAGAAACAGTTTTGCAGGAATGACCACCTTTGCAGGTTTATATCATTGTAGAAATAGCTTGCATAAACACAAAACTATTTTGATGTTGTTCTTGACATGTATAATTAAACTGAGGCTCTCCATACATCGATATTCAAGACTCAGTGTTTTTTTAAGTTCTAGAGAGGAAACGGAATAGGTCCTTTCCTAATTCTGATTTACTGCATATTTGCATTCCACTAACTCAAAACCAACACCATTCAGCAAAAATAAGTGTTTTAAAATTAAGGTTAAACCCATTTAAGTGTGCATTCCTGTAGGTCTGATGTAATCCCACTTACATCAGCGTTATTTCATGTCTTTGACTTAATTTAGAACAGAAAATAGGCCTCAGGTATTTGGGGAAAATGTATAGTCAAAATTAACTAGTGCCCTGATCTTGTAACCGTGTAAGAACAAAATCTTATTTCCATTCAAAGCTTCACTTACATCAACACGGGGTCTCCCGAGTAAAGGGCTGCCTTCACTTAGACAGAAAGGCATTTGCAGAGTATGATCAGTTGTCTTTCCCTGTCCTTCCAGCCAGGGAAAAAAATTAAGAGAACAGTATAGAAATGAAGCAAAATTAAATATTACTATGAACTCATATTTTTATACCTGTAACTTGCTGTTTGTTTGTCTGGAGGGAAAAAACTCAAACTTTCTTTTATTTTTTCTTAAAGGCCTATTATCCCTATGGCCTTCCTGCCTGTTCTTTTCATACTGCATTAGACTGAGGATATATTCTCCCACTTAGCCATCACGTTCCGGATATACTTTATCTTCATCTTTTACTTCTCTCTGACATCCTTAACATGCAAGATTGCCGGATTATTTTACATACTTATCTGCCCCTCACAATTTGTTTCTGACTATCCTCCACCTTTTCCATGACTTTATCTTTACAGCACCCATGGGTTTGTTTATTTACATTGGAGAAGCTAAGGAACAGTAAGTGATGTTTAAACCAGGGGAGGTTTAGATTGGATATTAGGAGACATTTTTTCACTGGAAGGGTTATTAAACATTGGCACAGGCTGCCCAGGGAGGGGGTGGATTCGCCATCCCTGGAGGTGTTTAAAAAAAGGGTAGATGTGGTACTTGGGGACATGGCTTAGAAGTGGTTTTTGACAGGGCAGGGTAATGGTTGGACTTGATGATCTTAAAGGTCCCTTCCAACCTCAGCGATTCTACGATTCTATGTATATAGGATAAGTTTTAACAGAGCACAAAACTGAATCCAGCTGTCTTATCTTCCATATCAGGGTCCCGAGTACTGGTTATATTTTCTGTTCAAAACTTGTTTGAGGCTAGGAGAGCTCTGTTTCTGCTGGGGCCATGGCAATGAGGCAACTGTGAGAAATAACACAGCCATTTTTCTTTCTTTGATGTCATCACCTTCGAATTACCACTGTCATAGACTTCAGGAACTCTCAAATTGCTATCTAGAGAGTAAACATCTTGTTTTGAAGAAGAGAAAGAAATACTCACACTTGTCAAGACCAATGAGATTGTTATGGCTCCAGTTTACTCTTACTTTTTTTTTTTTTTTTATGATGCCTTGGAGTTAGAGGTGAAGTATTTATCATCTAGACCATATTTTGGTGTATAGTAGACCAAAAGAAGTACAAGAAAAAGTAAATGTAATGGGAAATGTTGCCTTCTGCACCATGTCTTAGTGAATCCTTAAGCTGCTATTAAGTTTCTGCACGGTTTCTCACAGTAAAAGCAGTTTACTTGAGACAACAGCGAGAAGGACATAGCCACAGTAAAATATGGGACGGCAGTCACGGATAGAGCACACGTGTTTTTAAAACTGCATTACAATTGGAAATAAGTACATTCAAGTGCACCCATGTAGCAAGAAGAAACATGATAAAGCAGCCCCAAGCAATTTAAAAATATGCTGTATGAATGAGCAGATGGCCCAAGCAGAACAGGAGTCCAAATATCTCCTTGGGATAAAAGGCAAACCCACACCCTTACCAGCCAAGGGATAAAGCACGGCTGGGAGAATCCCATCGGCTGTAATTCCACACTAGCAAGTAGAGCAGTGCCGTCTGCCAGAGTAGTAGTGTGGGTTTGATCTGAGCGATCTAACCCACAACTAAATCAGTCTGACAGAGAAATTTTCTCTACCTGTAAGTTACATTCTTTCCTGTGGTTTAAAGATTGTACTGCATGAGGCAATTCCACAAGACGACACGAGAAGGTAGGCTGCCTCTCGCCTCTTGAGAAGTCAGTGATCTATCACGAAGCACGAGCTGACTGGTTTTACCCAGCCGACTTGTATGTTTGCGCAAAACAAGACGACAGGACTTGCAGTCATCTCATGAGATTTATCACATTCCTAATGTTTTATATGACTTTTTTTGTAAGATAATAATTAGAATCTCTAAAACTTTTGTTGTTGTTGTTACCATAACATATGGGGTTGTGTATAAATGTTAACATACAGCGAGTTCTGTTGCAGGGTGCCCTTGAGGATTTGAACAAGCAGCAGACCTCCCCCAGAGTACATATTAAAATATCAGCTCAGCTTCACATTCAAACTGGGGCAGATCAAAGTGCTCACTGAAAGTTTATATTACTGCGTAATAAGCAAGTGAGATAAAATTCTTAAAATTGAAAATCCCATCTCTTATAAAACCCCTCAGACAAGTTGGCAATGCAGTTCCTGTTGCTTACACAGAGGTGGTTTCTTCTGAAACTACCTATTCAACAAAGCAAGGACCGGGTGGGTCAGAACGCATTCCAGGAAAGGGGTAAATATCAATTGGCCTTCTAGGTGCCCCTGCATCATTTAGTAGTATCTATTAGCGTTCTTCACATGTTCCTACACACGTCCTACCAGACAAGCAGTATTGATTTTCTGTCTGCATTCTAGAGAAGCTCATGAATAAATTCAGATTGTTAACAAGAAACATACTAGAATTAGAATTACCAATAACTGACTGTGCTATAACATCAGTACTAGAATAACATTCTTAACCCACTCCAAACATGTGCTAAACACTCAATATAAAAGCAAAATGGTGTTTTAACAGTTGGGGGTTTTGGGTTTGGGTTTTGGTTTCTTTTTGTTGTTTGGGGTTTTTTTTGTTTTGTTTGTTTTTAATTTTGAATCCAGGTCTTGGAGTTCAACAAGACTGTGCAAGAAAATCAAGTGAAACCGCATTTGAGAACAGGACGCGATCTCAGAGGAGGAGTATAACACAGTCCTCTAACCTCAGTCTAGATCACAGAGGCCTTGAGACAGAAAATAGGAACTATTCCAGCACGGGCACAAGCTCAGTCATCTCTAACTCGGTCATCCACATTGACCTCCCAGGGAACTCTCAGTTCCTCCGTAGCGAACAATTTGAGTGGTTCATCCTTCTGCACCACAGAAGAGCCCCTTTTAGGTCCAGAGGGAAAAGCTTTTTTTTCTATTCAGTATTTAATCATGGAAGATTCTTTTAAAGAAATGGAAGATTCTTTTAAAGAAATGGAAGATACTGGAGACGCCAGTCAGTTAAAGAAAAGTCTTTTCCTGAGCATTAGCCAATTTCCTAGGATTCCGGAACACAGGAACAAATTTAGTGAAATATATTTAGCACAAGGTGAGCGACATAGCTTGGAAGAAGGTGGAAATAACAAAATTGCATCATCAAGAGGGGGTAAATCTTCTCATTGGCCTTTAAGAGAGCACAGAGTGATGGTCATCGCTGTAGAACCACAGCGGAGAGAATCTAAGGACAGTGACAAATTATACCCTCCAGATGGGAATTGTCTAGAAGATGCATATCAATCTGAATTTGAAGATAAGCCAAGTAATTCATCTATTCAAAAGATGCTTAATAATGTTAATTACAGAGATAGGAGTAGAGGCCATATTTATTGCAGAGAATGGCATTCTTATGAAAGCCATCAGAGATGTCATGGTTATGTCAGTTCTATGAGCTGCTCGCAGACCGCTACTGCACCTAACAGCCCAGGACCCTCGCTCAGTCTGCGCACAGACCCGAGTCCTCAGCAAACCGGAGCTCAGCAGCATAGTCTCCACAAACACTGGATTTGGATGATAGTTCAACACTCACTGTGCATACACCCTTGTCTTTTATATGCTACTGGGACTCTTCTACTTCAGAAAGTTTTGATTCTTCACTGCCTCTTCACAGTACACCTGAAGACAGCAGCTTACTGGAGGACAGCATCAGTGACACTTGGAACATTTCATCTCCCAGTGGTACCGCATACGTTGGGGAGAGCTTACAGAGTTCACATAGCTCTTCATCTCTAGAGTCTTCTATCCCATCTTTTTTTCAGACAAGATTCACTCCTGACCTTCATACCGCTTGTGTTTTGCATGATCAGTTGCCATTGACTTTTCTGGCGGTGCCTTATTTACAAACCCGAAGTAATACAATGAGCAACAAAACAATCTCCCATTCAGCAAGCACAGAGGAAGTGAAGAGACCACAGGCAGATCAAGAGGAACAACAAGAAAGGCGAGGAGTGTATTCAATATTTGTGCAAACTCTAGAATTATGCATAAACACATGGTAGCTAGATCATGAATTGCCAGAAACTGTGCTATAGCTAAGTGAAATACTGTAGATTTCAAAGTTCTATTTTTATCATAGGTTGGTTTGGTATTTGACTTTTTTTTGTAAAGAAAGGGCTGCACTTTTCCTCTTTCAAGTTTTCTATACAGTTGGAAACACACAAAAGTAAGTTCGTAGTTCTTCCATCTGTATCTCCATCCTTATCAGTCACATGTGACTTTCAGCTGGTTCTACCAGAGACACTGAAAACCACTCAAAAAGGAGATGGTGTTTGCATCATGATACTTCTTCTGCAAGTCACACACTGAATTGCTTTATTCCTAAACACTAATAAATACCACTGAGGCTTTAACCAAGCTCTCTTGGGCAGAGACACAGATTTGTGGGTCTTACTGTTGCAGAGTTGGAGGCAAAAAATAGATTCCTCACTGTGACAGAGTCCACCACAACCCACAAGTGTGCTCTTTGGGCACTGGTGTACGTGGCTAACAGCGCAGTCACAGAACTTGCCCTTTCATTCCTTTATAAGGCTTCCCTTGGGGACAGATCCCATTTAACTACCACCAAGTCCTTTAAGCTCAGCTTTGTTATGTATTCCAGCTGTAATCAGAAGTTCTAGTGAAGAGACACAGCTTTGTTCGTCAAAGTTATTTTTAATTGTTTGCTTGTCCTATTTTCTGTCTGTGGTCTAAATACAGTAATTTCTTTGACTGCAGAGGCTTTCAAATAAAGGCAGAATGAAGGAGCAATAGGTTTCCCTGCTGCTCGTCGTAATCAACAAGCTGCTTGCTCTGTCTCAAGAAACTGGTTAAGCAATTAGGTTCAGAGATGCTATCAGGAAAAGCATTTCTGTTCCCGGCTTCACTGCAAATACACCGTCTGTATTTCAGAGTGTGTCAGCTGTCCCAGGGGACATGGCAGACAGCTAGACAGAAGTTTCAGAATGAAACGTTTCTTTTCAAGAGTTAAGGAAAGTCAGAACCAGGGGCGCTACGCTGTGTGGAGTTAACGATTTAGATGGAAGGAGTTTCTAGAGGTTTTTCTTATTTTGCACTGAAAGGTTGTAAATATGCATCTTTCCTGCTATGCCAACAGGAAGCCTCCCTTCTCTGGAGTTTCCTCAGTCCCCTGATGACATTAGTTGGAGTTAGTAATGGTACCTGTTCTGTCCAAGAGATCTAGGGGGAGACATGCCAGAAAATGGGAGAAAACATAACCAAAGGCTAACTAGAAAGAAACTGAAAGCTGTACAGGTAAACAGGTCTCCTGTTATTCCAGCTTTCAGACAAAAGCCTTTCCCTTCTTTCTCAACACAAACCATTTAGGCAAACTAAACCATGGCTAGAAGGGGATGGAAAAAGGGAGATTCCCCCCCCCCCCTCAACAACAACAACAACATTCTGCTGGTGGCATTAACTTAAAGAATGGTTTTCTGAAGTGTTATAATGTATGTAGCACCTAAGGGTATTAGTAGGCAAAGTTAAGGATGGAGATGTAACTCCACGTGGTTAAGGTTTAAATGTGTGAAGTGATAAAGTCACAAATTGCTTTTTCATTTTCATATTTTTTTCTTTTACTGTATTAGTTAATCTAGAGTCCAAACCAAAGCTCAACATTTTTGTTGTTTAGTATTCTATTTATTAAATAGGAACCCAATCCGCTCGTCAGATTTCATGCAAAAAGCACTAATCACAATCAGTAAATACTTCGCATGGTTTTGCCCATCAGTCATAAATACAAAGCCATTAAAATGTTTTGTAACATATTTTTTTTTCCCGTTTGTTTAAAATATTACTCTTCACCAAGCAATGAACTTCCCTTGCATCACCACAAATCTAGAAAGGTTTCTAGAATATTTGTCCATTCAGGACAAATATTCAGAAGTCACGAAATGTCAATGAAGCTGAGAGGGGGGAGTACTCAGCAGATACCCCCTCTCACGTTTGCTGGGCAGTGTTCAAACACACTCATTCTTCTTGACGAACAGCGGCTGTACGATTCTTGGCAACACATCATCAGATTTGGATTTCACAAAAGCTTAACGGGGATTTAGATGATAAGGTTTTTTCCTTCGAACATTTATCAGCTTTAAGGTACATATTAACTCTAAACTGTTGGATAGTGTACTTTCAGGTCACCATCATGCGGTAAAGGTCCTTAGTAAAATTTCTCCAAGTCCAAGAACATCAGTGCAAAGATACTGTCAACCGTAGACTTTGCCAAGAGCAGTGTTTGATTTCTTCTGTTTGTGTCCAGGACACTATTAGTGTCCTGGCAGAAGACTCCGAAGGGGAAGGAGATCAGTATTGTATCTGTCAGATTGCTGGAGGTTCTCCTACAAATCCACGGCTAGAGCCACGTGGCTGTGTGGGAAGCCTGCAGTTTGTTCATCAGGAACGTCTTAAAAAAATGGCTCAAAGCTAAAATGAAGTCAGGTGAGAGAGAGAGACCCACAAGATACAAACCATTCTGTTGAGATGCTTCTGCCAAATTTACCTCTCAACTAATTCCTCTAATACTAATGGCTGAACAAGTCTTTAAATTTACTCAAAGGACACATTTAACTCATAGTTTGATCACCGTGGTATTATTTTTCTGTAGCACAAGCATTCTCAGTGAAATAACAGTAGATATTAATGTCTTTGATGAGGCTACTGGTATGTAGCAAGCAGATCACCAAAACAATACTTTCCTAGTGCTTGGTTTAGATTAAAACAAGATCTTTGATATAAAGTGCTGAAAGATTTAATGAGCCAATCTACAGCAATTAGTAGTATCAGGTGAACAGCAAATTTTGCAGGGATCATAAACTGCACATGTAACACTAATAGGCAAGAGAAATGTTTGAATGACAAAAAAAAAAAAAAAAAAACAAAACATAAAATGAGATGAAATGTGTGAAGCACTGGAAGAATTCAGATGGAGAGGAGAGAAGGAATATGAGCAGTACGAATATAAGCATTCAGGAAGGTGACTCCCAGCTAGAGAACAATCCTGTTGATTATTCCTTGATTTCACCCTCACTTATGTCAGCCTGCTGTTTTTCCCCAAGCACTATTCTTGCTGTGCCATTTCTAGTTCCATTCTGAATGAAGATTATCAGTGATGTGATATCACTGCACATTTAGATTATAAGTGCATTTTCCCAATATGGACCTTATCTTTATCAAGAGATTGAAGGTAATCACAACACAGGTTAGTTTGGGGTGTTTTTTTTTTCTTTTTTTTAAAGATGCATTCTACAGTGTTTTCTAAGCACTTTGGTGTGCTATGGCTTCTGAAGTTCCTAAGTGAGTTGTATAATTTTCAACTTACTCCTTGTAAATAAGCACTTAAAAATACAAATTAAAAAAAAAAAAAAAAACACAAAAACAAACCACCACCACATCATCAGATAATAACCAGAGAATTAATCTCCAGAAAGGATACAAGTAGCTATATGATATATACACACCCCCTAACCTCATGTAGATTGTGTAAAATGCCAATCCTGTTCGCAGGAAGATAATAGTTTACGCCAGCTTTGTTTCTTCAGTCTTAAAAGGCAGATGATACATCAGTGAAATCCTCTGTACTTGGTCCCCTGCCAGGCCTTGTTCATTTAAATTCCTGGCTTGCCCCCAGCTTAGGGAAGTGAGTCACATTTCCCAAACCTTCCCCAAATCCTGTCCTCATAGAATAATTTCAGTTTCCCCCCAGTGCTAGCTGACAGCATACGGGGACCCGATCCTGTTCAGAGAGCGTTCCTGAGGTAGTTTGGGAGCCAGAACAAGAAAAGAGGCGGTGGTATGTTAAGCAATGAAAGAACTAAGCGGAACCTTGTCCCGAGAAGCATGTTTGACGAGATATCAGTCTTAACGAGCAGAATTTTTGCTTCTGGTTAGTGAAACGTGTGGGGAGGGCTTCTTTGGTTGGTTGGTTTTGTTGCTGTTGGGTTTTTTTGTTTTGTTTTTTTAAAAGCTGACCATCCGCACACATGGCAAGCGGGGCTTTTCCCTCTTTAGAAGGTTTTGTTCCACGTCTTCCTTTACAAGAAAAGGGGAAAAGAGAATCAGTTTAGAAGGTGGGAGTGTATCCATTTATTTTATGGCACTCAAAGGAAATTCATTGTTGTCTTAAAAATGAGGAGAAGACACAAGTAAACAATTCCGGGCAATTCTTTGGCTGTGTTGGTACTGACAAGGCCTTAGATAGAGGTTTATTTATGGAGTCCGTTATTGCATTTTACATCAGTGTGGCTCATGATCCCTGCAGTTTTATTCCATAAAAGCTACAGATTTTGTCATTAAAAGCAAACAGAAAATCCAGCGCAATCATATACCACGCAGACTACTCCAGTTATCCCTACTACTACAGGTGTTTAGTATAAAAAAATGCCACGGTTTCAAATGATTTAGGAGAACTCCAATAAAAAGATAGCAATCTGTAGAAGACGGCTTTAAAATAAAAAATTTCCTCATTCCAATTTTATAACAGGCATGATGTAATTTAAGGTTAAAGACTTAATTTTTTTGCCTTATTGCAGGGGCTGATCTGGAGGCTGTGAAGACCCGTGAGCTTTGCAAGCAGAACCTGATAATTGATGTGGACAATTTTACTGTGAATGCACATTACAGAAATCACCGACGGTCGTGGGTAAGAAACTGCCTCTCTTCAGATAAGAGTCCGTAATCCTATTTTGATATTGCTGCCTTGCAATATTCCAATGTGCAGCGAAATGTCAACATAAACTGAAACCTGCTAAACTGTGAGAAAGAGATATGCTTACTTATGCAGATTTCAAGAAATGTAAAGAGACCTTATTCATTTTAGGCTCGGATTGTATAATCCCAGAGCATTTCACAGAACTGCCCGATATCTGGAGGCTTTGCATAGAGAAAACCTGTAATTAAGCATGGCAGTGGAAAAAATTCTTGTTTATTATGTAGATGCAACATTGCGGGAGAGAAGTAGATTAAGGGAGAGCAGCCAAGGATTTCATTGTTTGTCCTTCACAACGTTATGTAAGATGCAGAATTTAGCAAACTAAGCAATAGAAGAATTGAACGCTTTCCTGTGAGGCTTTTTTTTTTTTTTTTTTCTTTTTCTTTATTTAAATGAACGTGGAATTTTAAAAGAATGAAATACAGGAATGATGGACCACAATATTGAAATTAAGAGCCTCCTTTATTAATGATAGCCAAGAATACCCTGTTTTCTGGGAAATTAATCTTACCAAAGCCAGATGTATCGATTTCATTATAAGATGATGCTACTACTGAGGAAAGAGATCAACAAGCTCAGCAACCAAAGAAAATCTTCTTGGTAAGATTGCAAAACACACAATTTTAATGCACGAATTCTATCCGTTCGTTGTTACTGACAAGTTTCCATGCCCCTAGGGACTTCAAGTCATGGACAGGACCCCACCACGCAAGCTGCAAGTAAATAACATATTACAACAAGGCCTTTTAGCAAATTGCAATAGAAATTGCCTTCTCCAGGAGTCTTGCAAATGTCTTGGCTTTCCTCAGAGTGCCTGGTGGGAGTTTCACTCCCCACTTCTGCGCACCCTTTCTAGTACTAGCAGTCAAGTAACAAGGCTTGCATGTGAACCACACACACACACTTCAGTTTTGAAACTTTTAAGTACTTTACAGAATTTGAACTGATGCCTGTATTGGAGTCTAGTTAGATAAATCAGCGCATCGTGCTTACCCATTCCATGCAAGGAGAAACTGCAAGGCTCGTTTCCTCCCCCCAGGCATTTTAAAAATGGGATGAATTGCAAGGGTGAATAATTGCTAGAGTACTTAGAGTAATTAAAATTATAGGTTGTGTTTCTTTCTTGAGGTGTTTTATATCATATTATACTGCTGTACTTTTAGGGTATTATTTGTGATGCATTCCAAGTGATGCCAGAAGCTTCTAAAACATATGGTTAGGTGCCCTTTTCAGCATTTCTACTCATCTAAATAAATAATTCAATGTGCCAGAGTCTTTCCTATCAACCAGGAGAAGATGCACAATCTGGTAGAAGTGTCTTTCTCAAATTATTTGCAGTAAACAGTGTATATTTCCCCCATCTGCATGCCTTCAGGCCTTCCTTACTGATAAAAAAAGTAAATGATTTCCCAGAATGCTTTGACAGAAGTGTTCACCAGCAAACTATTTTCTAGATGATTGATTTGCCACTATGCTGTAAAATACATATGAACAGAAAGCCTTTTACTTAGGCTGAGATTGGCAGACACTCATTGAAAGCCTAAAGGAGAAGAACATCATGACTTCATGACTTGAGATGTCCGAAAGAAATACAGAAGTTTAGGGGAAAAGGGTGGAGAACGATGCAACAGTTAGAAGAACAATTTGGAGAGAATTTATAAACATGCTAAAGCATAGAATACTGTAGCACAAAGAATACACCAACCAGGTTACAGCCTTTCCCAGGTGTACCAGAATACCTAACCCATGAGAGGGACACCCCACCACCCCCAAACCACTCGCACCAGAACAAAACCAAAACAAAACCAAGCCAAAAAAAAAAAAAAAAAAAAAAAAAAAAAGGTGTTTTGATGAAAATCCTGTGGAGTAGGATGCGTTCAAGGTTAAGGGTGACGCTGCTCCCATTCACAGACTGGCTGGTCCTGCCTCTTCCTACTTACAATTTTGAAAAAGATGATGGTACTTCTCAGGAACACTATTAGTAACCTTAAGGTAGCTTTTATCAAGGTTGGATTTACATCCAGCATTTGCTTTCTGTAAGTGCAGACGTACCAAAATCCCTACCATCCACTCTGCCATTCTCTCTCTCCCCTCACACAAATGCACTTACATGGACACATCAGTTTTTGTCTCTAATCAGTGGAATACAGCCATCTCTGACTTGGAATGAGGGCTACTCTTCCACGCCAGCAATATTGTACAGTGTATTTACAGGGGAAATAATTAATAATTTCTACAGTTTGCTTCACTATTGGCAGCTGGCACTTTAATTACAGAGGCAAAATGCAAACAAAACACTTGTTTGTCAAGAGCGAGACAAAATAAGTGTTTTGTCCTGAGGGTTGATTAGATACACTATTTAAAAAAATAAATAAAATATTCAATTAGAGCCATAGAGTGGAAATTTGGGGAGGCAAAAATCAATTACCCCCCGGTGGAACGCAGCCAGGACGCTGCATTTTATTTTATGACAGTTACAAGTGCCATGAAATCTTCAGTACCTACAGGTGGTCAAAATCTCACTGTATCTCACTGAGAATTGACATTTGTAGAGGCAGTTCATCCTTGTTTCATGATCTGGTTTAGGAAAGCTTAACACCATCTATTTCTGCACCTGGTTCCCCACAGTGCCAGGGTTTTCCTTAGAGACCTTCCATCTAGAAATGCAGGGAAGTCACTCCTCTTTTTTTTTTTTTTTTTTCATATTAGTGATTATTATCTACATTGTAGTTGATCTCGATTAAAAAAGAAAGCAGCCATCTCCTCCCAAAAACCAAACACAACACACACACCCAGTGCTGGATAGTACATTTGTAGTTTTAATGGCACCTTTTTTTTTTTTTTTTTTTTTTCCTCTTTTAATTGCTGCTTGGTATTTGCCATTGCTCATGTCAAATCAGTACTTCACGTTTGTTTTCTTCCTGGTGAACTGTAAAAATCTTTACTAATATTCACTGGAATAGACCCATTCCTCTCCTGGGGACTTGCCAAGTTCCATTCTGGACAGGTATTGTACTCGTACAGTGTTACATCCCCTGCTCCGTTTTATACCTGAGGCCAGACTAAACGTTGATTTTTTAGTTACCTGTGTTCAAAACCTTCACTCTTTCTTTTTTAAGAGGATGTTGTCTCAGTAAAACTGGCAACTCTGCGTTTTTGCAAGCCAGGACTCAAAATCTAAGAAAATTATTTCAGCATCCTCCCTCCCGTCTGAGGATACTGAATCCTCACACAGGGCCAACAGCTGTGAGCATCGCTAATAAGAAAGATTATTGTCACGTACAACATTAATTGTGAAGATAATCCAGAGTTAATAAGTGAACTGCATTCAGTAAATCAGATACTCAACTCACAGCCTTTTTGGCTGAATATGGCTCATATACAACTTCTTTCTTTCTGAAAGCCTCTCAGTGGGGACAGGAACACCAACACATTAAGTTATCCTGGTCACCCCCTCCATTCCGGCCTCTTTCTTGAGCCTCTAATCCCGTTACAGTACTAGACGTAGAATGCAAAATCACATCCTACATGCTGAGTTGTGACAGGAACATACATATGCATCCGTAACTAAATGTCACTCATATGCCCTGCAACAGCGGTGCCTTTATTTCGGTCGCACCTTTCCAGCCGTGCACTGGAACATGCCAGCTGCCACTCAGGGTGGCCAGGCTGCGCTGCGCTCCTCTCACTCACGGGCCACCTGCTTTTTAGCCACATAATATAATAGAGGTCAATTAAATGCAGGGATAAATACCTAGGCAGCCTATCCCAGCCACTAGACGCGTTATCACTAGGCAGGTTATCACTACTGCAGCATTGCCTAAGGCTGTAGGCGGTTCTAGCATCTTCACATAGTTTAGCACAAGGTCGTCACCAAGAGAAAAAATACGGATTTGGTTTTTACATACAGGCACGGCACTAACCAACAGATCGAGGTCACTATCTTGGACTGCATCACCTTTTCACATAGAGATTTGCAGAACTCGTGAGACTGAGCTCCATACTCATTCCCAGAAAAGTAGCAAAAATAAGTGTTTCCATTTACCTTGTAGTTACGTCCCATCCTCGCTGCTTTCTTCCAAGAGTTACAGCAGTTTACCGTTCCTCTTCAACCCACATAGAGCCAGCAAAGTATCTCCAAGCAGACTTTCCATTCCTAAAACCAGCCAGGAAACTTCTGCTGTGCAGCTTCCTTACAGGTGTAGAACGTAATCACACCTGATCCTCATATCCTTCTCCACATCCTAATGCAAGGTAGTTTATTTCCTCGTTGTCTTCCAATTATTTAAATGACCTTCACAGTGGTTTTCGCAGCTTAACAGAAGTCACCTGTGCTCACCCTGCTCACCAGTCATAGCATTAAAAATCTTTTTAGAAGAGATCCCAAGTACCTTTTGGGGTTGTATGGGATTATATGTCTGGAAAATGCACCTGGAATGACTAAAGAACGAGAACTATAATGACATTTTTGACAGCGCTAATTTAAATGAGCAACCAGCTTCTCTGGTTGATGTTAACTAGTCACCAACTGCTTTCGACACTTTTAGCGGTGATGCATGAGGGAACGTTAATCAAACTGAGGGTGAAAATGTGGGGTTTGATGAGGCCTTTTTGCCAGCACTCCTCCTTATGGTAAGTGTCTCAACCCATGTGAAAGGTTTTCTTGGCTGTAGGTAAATACCGTTTCGATCATCTTGGGAGATCCTTCATTATTCCGCTCATTTCAGGCGTGCAGACAGGAAGAGTTAGAATACATTTGTGGTGCTGTCATTTGTGACCAAGTCAGTGGGGTCAGCACTATGGACATGTCAAATTAAAACATATTTCCCTTGTCTTAGCTTGTTATGAATTGCAAAGCTGCAGAGGAAACTTTCCAGTTAATTGTCAGGCAAACTCTACATGAAACTGGGACTGTGTTCTGTACCTTGCACAGCTCTCTGGAATGACATTTTTGATGTTTTCAAATTCATAGAACATCTTTTCACTGGAGCATTACAACTGTAGTTGAGCTGATCTAAAAAAAAAGGTCACAGCAACTGATCCAGTGGCTGCTTGTGGTTTGAAGTCTTTCATCAGTCATCTTGAAACTGCAGGAACAGTGATTTTCAGTCCTGACTGTCTGGAGGTTGGGAGGGATTTTAATTAGAACCCAGGCTATGAGATGCTGGATTCTTGTGATTCCTTTCTAGTCTTGCCATTTGGAAATGTCCAGTCTAAAATAATACTGACATAGTGATAAGAATGATTCTTTTTCTTCTATTGTTATTGCTAGATGTTTACCCTTACAATTAGTGTGTATTTTTGGCTTAGTTATGGCTGAACATCATTAAAAAACAAGACAAGACAAAACAACTCAAAAAAAACCCCGAAGAACCAAGCAAAGTCACAGTTTTCTCATGACAAACCATCAGTCCAGATGAGAAAACGAAAGGTAAAATCATACTTTCCGATGTAGCACACAAAGCACCTGTTTGTGGCACATCAGGACCTGGCATTTCCACAAGCCACATCTCATTCTGACTATCTGTTAGGATAAATAATTTAAAAAACTTTCCATTTGCTGTTCAGAAAGCTGAATGCAGCACCAGCGCCAGCTGAAGTCAGCGAAGAATTCAACACTTCCAAAAATCGGGCAAAAAAAGGGCGGATTAATCTCTGCTCGGTTTAGACATCCCCGGTACAAAGTCAACATCAGTTGGCCACAATTTTGTTATAGTCTGCGTAGAGAAAAAGGCAAGTCCGAGCGACAGAAATATTCTGTTCTGTTCGCGATATGTTTCATGTTACTTTGTGAAAGATGACTTAATCTGGTCAGCAGAGCCTCGCTGTAGAGGCCCTTGTCTTTTTAAAGGCATGACTAGGTAATATAGAAATACATATGTTGCAGACATGAAGTGGAGCAGACAGATCACACTCAAAGGGGTTCATGTAAAAGTGGAATCAGAGTGTCCCCTAAAATCACTGGCAAACCATAGACAAAAATTTCCACTTCTGAAAATTTGGGTTCAGGTGCAAGATACCAAATCATGTAATGGGTGAGAGAATTAGGTACGGAATCTGCTCTTGTGGGCAGGTCTCTGGCATGGTGCGGTAGCGGGACAGAATCACAGTCTGGTTTCTGAGCAACCCCAATTATCTGTTAATGGCCCAGCATTACATGGTCAAACGTGCTCTAAATTAGTCTAACTCCCTCTCCTGTAATATAAGCCAAGCTCATCTGCTGTGGGACATTTACTGCGAGCAGGATAAATAGTACAAAATGCTGAAAAATTTTATTTGCCATCATTTTCCTAAAACCTTCAGGAATTGAAGTGACAGCTTTAGTGTCAAGTGATACAGTGCTGCAGCAGTCAGAGGTTACAGATGGCCTTGTTAAAAACTCTCATAAAGAAGTCTATCGGCAACAGGCAAACATGAAAGAGAAACCACTTTCAAACAAACACTTCAGAGAGAGTATGGAATTAAACCAGAGTAGTTCAGTGAAGCTTTTCACAATCACTCATTAGTTATTCATTCAAATATTTTGATACAGAACATGTACCTTCATTTTTGAAGTATGTGTGCTTTTTGATAGCTGAGTCAGCCCACTTGATGAAAACAAATCAGAGCAGGAAAAATAAATGAGCAGTCACCCCCGAAGGTGGCACAGAGGTAGAACGTGCTGCATCAGTGATGGACAATTAATGAGTGTTTGATCCTATTTTTTCAAACGTTAACCATCAGTGCTCCTCTGCTGTTGGGCTGCTTGCATTGTTAACCTTCCCTCCCACGCAGGTCCGCTTTAATATGGTTTGGATGGGGAAGAGCAAGTGAAACGCGTGAGCCTCCGGCTATATGAGACCTTTGGGCTTTGAAAAAAATCCTGTCCACCCCTCCAGCGTCACTCTAAGTTCAGAGGGATGACAGAGGCTTTCCCATACTCTAGGTGCCACCCTGCCATGAAGAGGCAAAAGACCTTTAGCTGAGACGACCACACAAGTTGCATCAGCAACATGTCATGTTCTTGCATCTCTGCTCTTTCAAAGCCTCAGTTTGGATTGGACTTGGAAATGAAAAATACGGAGTCCAGTTGCCAAACTCTCTCCCGTGTGTATTTCAGAAGAATACATTACTCCTAAGTTTGAGTTCAATCGTACCTCTGAAAGTTGGAGTGGTATTAGCACAAAATCATGATCAAATCCATATAAATCTCTGAGGGTCTGATAGTTTTCCCCCCAGGTATAAATTTTATTTTCAAAGCTAACAACTTAAAAAAAAGATTGGAACTCATAAAAAGTAAGCTACAAGCTTAGATTTTCTTGTTTTAGGACTAGCTGCTTAAATGAAACAAGTCTTTTAAAAAATAAAGTAAAATATAGATGAGTAAAATTAAAGGCAAACCAGAGAGCCATGTCTGTTTACAAGTCATTTTGATATTGAGAGTAATCCAAAGCTTTACTTTATCTTAAGTATTAAAGTAATTTCCTCACTTGTCCTGTTTTTAAGCATTTCCATGCTTTCATTTTTTAAAAAAGCATTCTCTTTGCTTTTTCTCGCTATATTAAATTGTATGTCTAATCAGTGTTAAAAATAGGAAAGCTTTATTAATCTTGGTTGCCTTTCTCCTAGTGCTCAAGACAGCCTAAAGCAGAAAATGAAAGTAAGCTTTGGAGCTTAAAACTCACTTTTACAAAATTTCTGTTTAATTGTCCCTATTAAATATGCAAGATCTCATGAATTGGCAAGAGGGACTTAGATATAAAAGAGACACATTAAACATCAAAAAGTGGGAGGAAAATATTCAGGAAATGCAAGTTTCACAAATTAGGAAAATTTACATGATATCAAGTGTACAGTAAAGATATTTAATTGAAGTTCCCCACAAAAACAATGAGCAATGAAAAGAAAAAAGAAAAACCCCACAGTGTACAAGTTCTAGCTGTTGGGCTTTAGTCCTTTAATTCTGTAAAAGTCTACTGCAGTACAACCCAATTTGTTCCGCATTTGGTGTGCTAGCACTCCCCCTGATTATTTGATTCAATAAGAAGTTAAATTGCCTTTACCAGCATTTATGAGCTTTTTCTGGAACATCTAAAAAGAAGGCTGGCATCTTGTTAAAGACTTTATTCATTTAATAAGGCTTTTGTTTTCATCTTGTTTTGTTTTAACAAAGTCACTGTGTTTTCTTTCCTTCGAGCTGATCAGGAAATTCTACATACCCATCCAGTTTTAAAAGAGAAATGCTAACAGCCAGACACTGACATATGTAAACCAGGGCAATGAACTGGATTATTTTTACAAACTGTAAGAAAATGCTTTGCTTTTACTTGCAAAATAGTCTTGGATTCTGTGGGTTAGAAAACAGAACGCTTACTCACGCAGCTGGTCCCTACGATGTCAAAGAGCACATCTACACCAAATATCGAGGAGGAGCCCGGAGCTATTTTCCGCACTAGGTTCGGTGTCTGAACAAACAGCAAGCGAAGCCTCGTCCTCTGAGAAAGTTTCCTGCACTTGTTTCGGGTGTTTCAGGGTTCAAGATCTGGACCCATACTAAGCCATTGGATTTTAGGTGGCCGCCCCTGCTGAGCTCAGAAGGGTATCAGAAGGAAGCTGGGAGTCTACTAAACTGCTTTAAAAAAAAAAAAAAAAAAAAAAAAAATCCCCAATTTTAATTTTTCTTACCTTGGTGAAACATTCCAGACAGGAATTTTAAAGAGGTGCAAGTACCACTGATTAAAAAAATATGTCTTCGGCAGTCTGAAACCAGTCTTTGTTCTTCAACAAAAAGTTTCGGTCTGCGCCCCTTTTTCCCCACCCTTTCAAACTCCCTATCGCCTGGCAGCTTTTTGCTGAATGTGACCATTAGTCATGATAAATAAAGTCTTCTTCAGTCCTACGGTTCTTTTGAGTTTATAGCAGTATCTACCCTGGAATATCTTCTGTGAACAATGGGGTTTTTAAATGAACTAATGAGAAGAACAATTTTAAAAGGTAGTTAAGATACTTATTTGAACTTATTTGCTTATTGATACTTAACTTGCTGTCGGCTGGTAAGTTCGGGATCATTCAGTTCCCATATCTGACAGTAACTCAGGTTACATTTGTTCTTTGCCATGTAATTGTAAAACTACTGCCTCCGACGTTTCCAGCCGCAACCTTGACTTTGACCTCGAAGTTAAACTATCCATTACAGAGATATTTTATCCATTTTCCATTACAAAGATATTTTTCTTTGTCTCAACTCTGATTTCGTAATGGGTATTTAAACAGAGTAAACTTCATATTTAGATAAGTTGTGTAGACAATGATTATTGGCTAAGAAGAGATTAACTCCCTGTTTCTGATGTAAACGCTTGCTGAATTGCATTGCAGAACAGGCACTCCTGTCCCTCAGCCAATAGGAAGGATGGGTATTTCTCTCAAAGGTAGAAATAAAATGGAATTAAAAGGGTAAGGAAACTTTTTCTGGTAAAACATTTATTAACCTTAGCATGTTAATATTCTCCAGAGACGTGAAATTGCCTTTTTGGGCCGAGCCAGCTACTTTTCCTTCACCGTCTAGGTCCTATTACAATTCATTGTCCAGGATTAGTGAACAGAAAAATGAGAATACATATTTTAAATAGACATTTTACCAGCGAATGACAGGTTTTTGTTGTCTTGCAGATCCGTTTACGGAGGAGCTGATGATGAAGGATGAAATCCCGATGCTATTGCTGAAGAAAGGTTTCTCTGAATTCCAATGCACCAGTTACAGGAAAAATACCACATATAAACAGGATTTAAAAGACTTGTAATGCCTGGGAACAATGCTAAATGCCAAATGAGTTGTTTCATTCTAAAGGAAGACTTCAGATCTTGTGTTTATAACACAGCTAATGTTCTCATAGCAAACCTCTTTCAGCTGGAGCGAGTTTCGGTTCTTTGTTGGACTTGCTTCCCCTTCGCTGGGCTTTTGCCAAAGGAGGGCTCTTTCAGTGCTGTCAGCTGGGGCGACAGTGACACCTAGTAACTGCTGGGCTAATTACAGCCGAGGTTTTCCCAGGCCTGGGAGCTCCAGCGGTGAGAAATTCCTCCTCCCCAGCGGGATCTGCCTTGTGCACTGCTAGCACATCGCCTTGGGTTGCCCTGAGAGCCAGTGCTCACAGCTCAATAGTCTCAAGATCTGAGATCAAGATCTGACGCACTCTTAAGAATATATAATCATGCTTTGAATCTGACATTTTAACTAATTAATGACAGTGTCATTTCTAAAGAGACCTCCCCGCATGCTTTCCACATTATACGTTATCCCCCGTATGGCAGATACGCCCGCAGTTCGTTCCCCAGAAGCAATACATTTGCTAGTTAACTTATTGAACAGACTAAATTTACTTCTTATCTATTAAGAGTTAAATAACAATTCAAATGCTATAGATTTGACAAACCCATCAACAAGAAAGCTGCATTTTCAGCTGTATTCCAAACAATAACCGAGGTAATCTAAGGAAGCCGGACTTTGCAGTTTTTGCATGATTTGCAACCAGTCACTTGAGAAGGTTTTCCACATATTAAAACTTAACAACAATATTGTAAGAATTACAAAATTCCCATTTTAGTAAAAAAGATGCTGAGGCACTGGGGACTCGAGTGATTTCCACAGCCTAGAAGATGTTTACATGCAACGAGGAGACCATGCTTGATGCCTTACCGTACTTTCTCACAGTAATTAAAACTGTATAAATCTGAAGGCTGTGTCAATTAATAAATATGTTTTGAATGTTGGGGAAGCTGTTGTATCCTCAGATCGGCAGCAAAACTGAGTTCAGAAGGGATTGCACAGGTGCCTGAGAGCAGAACAGCAGGCTAGTAGTGCAGATAATTGGCAATCAAAACAATTATTCAGTGATTGTTCTCTACTTCCAAGCTTAAGAGAAAGCAATGACATTTCATCTTGTTAAGTTCCATTAGTATTTTCTTGTTGATGAAGAAAGGTATTCTAAAACACCCGTCTGTCTTCATTTACAGATCCTGACTGAGAAAAACAGATAAAACTCCCCTGACGTTGGAATTCCACCAAGAAGCCTTTATATCAAGTACCCTTTTCATTGTTTTTTATACCTCTACTTTTCTCCTACTTTATTTGAAGCCCAAACAAGTGTGTTTATGTCACACAGCCCTTTTTGCAGTCCTACTGATGTCTTTGAAAGTCCAAACACTGACTGCTAATTACTTTAAAAGACTATAGGTCAAGGTAACTAGTAGTGAAGTCAACATGGTATTTCTATTGATTATGTCTCCAAACTGCCTCACCTAATTGGAAACAGTTGGCTAGTAAGTTGGCTTTTTAACTGACCTCCTTTAACCTTTAAAATCACAAGCCAGGGAGATGCCTGTGGTTCCTTTACTGTGTGTTTTGAGTCACATATAATACTGACATTCTTTGCTTCTGAGGTTTCTTCTGATTAGAGCTTGAGCTTATAAAGTGACGTGTGACGTGAGCCTGCACACAGCTTACAGCCCAAAGCTCCGAAGCACACTTTCACATCTGTTGAGCGAATGTGCATGGCAACAAACCGTCGAGCGCATTGCCTTCAGCTTGAGTGGCATGAACTTTTGGTGAAGTTCTTGTATTTAGTGTTCACTTTAACAACTAGCGTGGCCTGAAAAAAGAGGGTCTTTCCGTTTTGTTTTCGAGGGGAGAATGAAGGCGGAAGAAAACCAGTTACTCAGATCTTGACATGAACGCTGACATACAAAGACACTGAGTTGAATCCATGCAAAGCAACTAGAAAATATGGCTGTTGTTTGGAAGTGAAGATAGAAAGGAGCCTGAAGGCTTCACTGTACTGTACAGCAAGAAGTCTGGAGTATTTGTATCTCAGCAAAATATTGGATTGATCGGTACAAATTTGCTGTATAAATTCTTTTAAGCTACGCTCAGATTTGTACACGAACCTTCTGAATTCTTGTCTGGTTAACACATTTCCTAACTTCTCAATTCTACAAAAACTTTAAATATATTACTTAATAAATTATAATTCCTTTACTTTGTGTGATGAGAGGGTATAATTTTGCAAGTTTTAAGGCACTGAATATCCCCTGTGCTGCTTGCTAACGCTGTGCTGGTTAGTGTCCTTCACTGGAAACCTGATCCGCATGCGTGGCTGTGCTCCCTCGTCTCCAAGCTTCATAGCATGAATTAGAAGGTAATTATTAAACATGAACCATACATAATATGACTGATACCATCCCGAGTGAAGAGTACTTAGCATACTTGTCATTATCCCTGAAAAAAATTACTTACTAAGCAGACAGTGTATTCACAGAACATTGCATTCCTTCTTATCCAGCAAGGATTAATAACTTCTGAGTCAGACTTATGCCTGGATTCTGGGAATGAGGAAACAAAGATCTTGTGGTTACTCATTTTGCACAAACTGGTTCTTTTCAGAGTAGCGGTTTTTACCATGGGGTGAAATGAAAACAGCTGCCAACTGCAATTTGCTTCAAAAAGGCAGTGTCCACTGGTCACAGTCCGTACACGTCGTATCCATCCTGCGCCTCTGAGGAGCCCCAGTCTCTGATACGCTATAGGACTGAGCGTTTTCTTTTTCCTGAATGTTTAACACTGAATTCTCACCTTCGCAAATGCTGCTGTGTCGGCTCTGAGTGGTAAAGAGCAGGCTCAGCCCAGGGGGCTCATCGCCCTTTCTCTGCACGCTGCTTGCTATAACTTGCAGTCCAAACAGCCGGCGCCTCTTTAGCAGAGCCAAGCGTGGCACGACCGTTTCTGCACTGCCTGTACCGTAAAGCTCCCAAATATATTTGAGCATTTCCCACACACTGTGGACACTGGGACCATCTTAGTGCAGGGCTAAAAGCGTTCAACGCGGATGATGAGTGAGCACTAAGCAGCTTAGGTCTGCTTGTGTCGATCAGCGCAGGCAAACTCGAGGGAATTAGCCTCTTCGGACAGGCTTCTGCTCACCTAACATCAGGTGCGACGTAGCCGCTGCAGCTCAGCTAGCTGCTCCAGCCTTCTTTTTTTAGTCAAGAGAAAAGGGCGCTTTAGGTCACCATTCATCTGACCCAGTTCAGACCTACTGGTGCCCAGTGAGGGCATCAGAGCTGACCACGTCGGGAGCCTACGGCTGTGCCGGCAGCCTGCATTGACTCAGATTCACCAGATGAAGCCCACCTTGGAGCCTAGGTGTGGTGTGCTGCACTTCTTAGACATGTTAGAAATTGTTTCTGGAAGTAAAACTGACGTTTTCCTTCAAAGCTCTTCCCACCCGTCCGCAGTCCAGGGGCTGGCGAGGAGCACACCTGCCAATGGCTAATTTTAGAGTGCCCTAGTTGCCTGCCTCGGAGGTGTTGTCTTCCCTCTGTCTGATACCTACCTAGTCAGTAGGGAAATCAGAGAGGATTAAAATAACGAGGCTATTTCATATCCTTCTCCAGATGAACCCAGCCTGAACCAGACCTCATGGAATTTTCTAAGGACTCCTTTAAAATGGGTGTGCTCAATTCAAGTTTAGAAGAGCAGATAAAAGGCGGAGACGCTTCGTCTCCATGTGAAAGGGCCTTTGGTTACTACAAACTACTGTTTTCTCCGAAGGCTGCATTTACTTTAAATGAAACAAAAATAAAGCCCATTCTGCACTTCACTGTTTAAAATCAGCAGTGCAAACTTCACTGGGCTTCCTTTGAAGAGAAACCGCATACCTGAATTCAGGTCAGGTCAGCCTGAGAGCGAACGAGGACGACTCCAGTGTCCTTTCCCCCGATGCAGTGCGGCATCGCTCAGCATTATTTCCACTGCTGTTTGCAATTAAACAGAGCAGCCCCTGCTGCCCCCACCAGCTCCTCTCACCTCTCGGGTGACAAACAAGAGAAAAATCATCTGTTCCTTCAAAGGCGTCCTTGGAGCTTCTGCTCCAAACGCCTGCGCTGTGCTCTTCACCAAATGAAAGCCAACATCCTCGGCAAACCCGAGGGAAACCTCGTTGAGATCACGTCTCTCCCAACCCCATCGGGGCGGTGGGGAAGCGGGGCAGGTGCTGGGTCTGTCCCCCAGGGAAGGGAGCTGCGGGTGCGGGCAGCCCCAGGCTACCGAAGGGATGGGGGGGTGGCCCGGGGCAGAGGGAGATGAGAAACCGGCACCCTGAGCGAACGCGGTGTGAGCAGGGCAAGCCCCGTGTGCGCCCCGTGTGCGGAAACGCTGCCGGCGGCTGCCCCCGACGCGGTGCCCGTGCCCTGTGCCAGCAGGACGCTGCTGACCTCACTGCTGCAGAAGTGCTCTTTGGTGCCATGGTGGTCACATCCACTGTTCACCGCTCCAATATGAGCTAGGGGATGGAGCAGGTTCAGCTGGATTGCAGTCCCAACCCTTGGTAAGGGACCAACCCTTGGTGAGAAACAGAAATTTCAGTGCTTTTCCAAGGTTCCTGCTCAATCTGACGTCTTCCTTGAACTCAAGTCATCCGCAAGTAAACGTTGCCCATTCTCCTTCACCTCCCTCCGCCGTCTCTTCCAAACAACAACCTCTTTCTTCAACAGCCGACGTCTGAGGAGGCCTCTGTCTGTTTGTCTGCCTGTGATCCCAATCCTGAATGCAGATCCAGAATCCAGTTCCCATCCGTCACTGAGTCCAGCCTGGGACTGCCCCAGTGCCGGCCGGTGTCATGACTGTCATCTTGGAAGCTTGATACGGTTTTGTATCTATTTCATTATTTCCTTTTATTTTATTATTAATATTTCATTAAAGTAGTGCAGTTCCTTCTAAACTCATAAGTCTTTTTCCCTCCTCTGCCTCTCTCTTTGAAGAGGGTTGGAGGGGAACACCTGTTGGTCCCATCTGGGGTCTCCCACGTCCCCAGTAGCCAATTTGGCCTAAACCACGACAGATTAATTCTCACCAGCGGAGGAGAGCCACCATACCCATGGACACACAACCAAGCGATGCCAGGAATTCATACAACACTCCCCCCTCACCTGGGCAGCCTTGGAGCCTCCTGTGCTACAGACAGGTAGGTGTCACTTCAGTTTTACGTTCGTTACTTGTTAGGGACGCAGGGAAAGACAAGGTTTGGTTTTCCCTAATAGAAGCGGGTGGGGGGAAAAAAAAGGAAGAAAATAGGTGGGGAAGGAAATTTTATTTCCAAGCTTCTAAAAGGATCTTACAAACCACAGAGTAAAAAAAATGCAAAACTATATATATATATTTTATATATATATATATAATTGACAGGGTCCTTGTAAGCAATTCTTCACATTATTCTAATGGTGATAGGAGATACCACTTAACCATATATGTATTTTTCCCGTAATCCTGATCACTGCCGACAGCTGACAAAACTCTTCTCATACAAAATTGCCCCTAGACTGTACAGATTTCTTTTCTTGAAAGTAAAGAAGAAGGAAAAAGAACAAAATTAATCAAGGAAAACAACAAAAAGAAAGAAACTCCCTTAAACCAGATGTTCCCACACAGGACTGTGTGAAAGCCAGGCGTGATGCCTCCCGCACAGCCGCTGGACCTCCTGCCTATCCCCCACCACCCCATGCCTCTCCATGGCACGGGCTTTCCTCCGGCACCAGTAACTCCCCACCGTCCCAGCGGTACCCCCGTACTTCCCTGCGCCCACCCTGCCCGGGGGCTCACGCGCCTCTCCAAACGAGCCCCAACCCTGCCCGGCTGCACCCCTCGACCTCAGCACCGCTCCTCGCCCACTCCTTCCCACCAATCCGAACCTCAACCTTTATTTTTTAGGATTTTCTAACAGCTCTGCTCATCCAGGATTTAATCCAGGACCTCCATCCCCACCAGCAGCACAGCTTCCAGCTCAGCATCCCTCCTGGTATTCCAAGCATCCCGGCAGCAGGGATGCCAGCGCGCTCCGAGCTTGCCGCTTGGTACATCAACGCCCGCTGGCGATGAGGAGGAATTCACACTCGGCTTTTCAGGATCCGGCACCCACATTGGAAAACCATGGGCCCCTGGACAAAACCAACAGCTGCAAACCAGAAAGGACCTCAGAAAATAAATGCAGAGAATGCCAAGAGAGAGAAATGGAGCCGCGGCAGCTCCGTGCGCGCTCCAGATTCTCGCTCGCCCTGAAACATCGTGGCGGCTTTTGGACATTGCCAAAAAGTAAACAGAACCCCAACGCTCCCTTGTTCCCCCATCCCACCCCCCAACAGTTCCTTAAACACTTAATGTCCAGCTTAAGTGAAATCAACAGATTTTAAAATCCACACAGGTGTCAAAAAGGAGAGCAACAAAATTAACTAGTTCCCGTTGTCATCACAACAATTAAAAAACCCAACTCGAGCCTCGGAGGCAGAGAGCTAAATGCAACGTCTCTTGGAGGGGCTGTGCCACCCCCGCTTCAGAGGTCTAAGGGGCTCTTTGGGTCCCATTCCCAGCAGGGAACCCCCCTCGGGGCCCGAATGTCTCTCGCGGTCTCCAGGCATCCTCTGACCCCGACCCCGGCACCGGCGCTGCTGCTGCAGGCGATGGAGGAGGACGGCTCAGCCCCGGGGCACCCCTGCTCCTTCCTGCACAGCTCCATCGCCAGGCAGGGGCTGCTCCTCCTCCTCCTCCGCTACACCCTACACGTAAAACAGGCAACCACAAACACCCCAGCCAGCTGTGTGAAAGAACGTATATATTCAGCACGCACTCAATACAGTATAGCAAAAAAAGCTATCGGTTCCTTAAAAAAAAACAAAAACAACAAAACAACCAACCCAACAACCACCAAACTTTCAAAATAACCACCAAAGCTTCCAAATCGCTCCCCACCCTACAGCCCTGACGTTCGTCCTTCTGGCCCCAACAAGGCAACCAGCGGCAAGCGACCCCAGCCCCGGCGCCGTCCCTGCCCGGCAAGGGACGGAGGGTGGCCCTGGTCTCCCGCAGCGCCTCGTGCCGCGGCACCCAGCTCCTCCCGCCGAGCCCGGGGTGCCGAGGATGCTCCTGCCGGGGAGGGACCTGGCCAGCGGTCTGCTTTGGTGCTATCGTGTGCAGTTATTTGGGGGTGACACACACCAAAGAAAACAGAAAGCGGGGTGGGCTCTGACTGCCAGCCTGGGGGGAGTAGCCGCAGCCTCGCCGGGGCTGGACGCAGCCCTAGGGATGTGCCGGGGAGGAGAGGGGGTCCCATCGCTGATGCCGGGGCGGGGGGGAGGGGGGGGTTGAATCCACGCTCGGATCGCTGCGACGGCGTCTCCGCTGCCTTCTTCCAGAGGTGGGGGACGAGGCTGAGGAGGGGGAGAGGAACGGCACGGCGGCGGGGACGGGGGGCGCTGGCAGGGCCCTCGCCGCTGAGCGCGGAGGGGAGGTAGATCAGCTTTAGAGACCTCTTGCCCAGGAGGGTGTCTTCTCGGACACCAGCTCGGTTCCTGGGGGGGAACGAGCCTGCCGCAGGGCCCTGAACGCCCGCGCTTGCCTTCTCCCAAGGGGAAGGTGTCTCGGAGCCTGTCCGCGCCACCGGAAAGCTCTTGAACTGGGGGGGGGCAACTTTCCTCAAAACTTTTTAGCCCTGAAACTGCCTCCACGGCTGCTGCAGGCAAACTCCCGGCAGATGGGGACAAGCCCGGAGGTGGCGGCAGTGACCCGCGGGGCAGGAGGGACCCCAGCTCCCTCCGCTCGCCCGCCTGGCCGGACCCCAACCCCGACCCCAGCCCCTCTCCCTGCCCTGCTGCAACGCTCCCGCTGCCGCCCCTGCCCCGTGCGCCATGGGGATAGCGTGTGTGATGCTCTCCGTCCTCCCCCCTCCCCAGGTCCCCGTCCCCAGCGTCCCCCCTGCCGTTAGTCTTGCTGCTCGTTCATCTCCATGTCCGACACCAGGATGTTCTTCTCGGCGGATTCGCTGGGGTTGGAGGTGGTGCGGCTGTAGCGGGCGCTCTCGAAGGCGCCCCGCTCCGCGCTCCGCCGACGCTTGTACAGGTAGACGGCGACGCCCAGCACGGCGCACAGCGCCAGCGTTGACAGCACCACCACGGCGATGGCCGTCGTGTTCTCCGGCAGAGCTGCGGGGAGGAGAAAAGGCCGGTGAAAGGCAGCCTGCCATCCCCTGCTGTCTCACCCTGCAGGAGGGGATCTGGCTGGTGGGTCTTCAAGCTGGACGGTGGCTCTTGGGCAGGATGGGTTAGAGTGGGACAGGACTGGAGTCTGCTTTGGTGTTTTGGGGACATCCTGCCCGGGGCAGAGCTCTCAGAGCCTGGCAGCCTCTCTGGGTCGCTCCCGATGTGCGTGAACAGCTGGATGCTGCCTGGGATGGATCTTTGGGATCCCACCAGCAGATGTGGTGTCCATCCCCCAGCCTGGCCAGGCAGTGTGGGCAAGGGTAGGAGAACCCGGCAAGGGGCCGGCCAGACACACTCCTCCATGGAGGGATGGCTCCTGCTGCTGGGGAGTCCTAACCCAGGGCCAAAACCACCCGGGAATGGGATTTCCCACCCGCAAACACCATTTCTTCAGTTATTAACACAAGCCGGGCTGCAGCACAGCCCTCCAGCGCCCGTTCCTGGCCCTGGTGCTGTGCCCTGGCCAATGGTGCCACTCACCTGCCCTGGAAAAGCTGCTCTCCTCCACTGCAACGACAACACAGACACATGAGCGAACGGCCACGGCACCCTCCCCTCTCCCCAGCACCAGCACCAGCGGCGCCGCGTCCTGCGCTGCTCTCAGCACCGCACCGCACAGACACCGGGTGACGTACAGCTGTGGGGTCCTCTGGTTCTGCTCCACCACCACCCCACCGGCCTCATCCTGCCCCAGGGTGCTGACCCGGCCACTGAGACATGCACAGCCCACCACTGAGCCCAGGGGGAACTTGCAGACCCTAGCACCAGCTCCTACAACCTCTCTACGCTGGAATTGCCCAAAACACGTGGCTGGTGCTACCAGCGGGACAGAGCTCTGCCCTGCAGCACCCTCCCCGGACCCCCAGCTCACCCCACATCAGCCCAGGCTCTAGGGGGAGCAGGGGGGTCCCCTACCTCGGGGGATCTTGCAGATGACCCCCATGGTGACGTTGGTGCAGGAGCCCAGGCGCCACACGCCGTTGCTGCTCTGGATCCAGTAGCAGCTGTTCTGGCTGAGCATGCTGGGCCCCGTGTCGTGCTGGCCCCAGTTGGAGTAGTTCACGGCGGTGTTGTCATGCCAAACCAAGGTGCCACCTGGGAAATGGAAGAATTAGGTCTGGAGAGGCTGAAAGGGATGCCCCATCTTTGTCCCAGTTTAGAAAGCACGGGGAAGTGTGATGGGGCAACAGGGAAGGGCAATGGGAAGGTGTGGTGGGGCAACGGGGAGGACCAGGGGTTGCAGGGCACCTTCCTGAACCTGCAGGCTCCAGCGCCTTGGAGAAGGCTCTGGGCTTGAAAACCACCACTCCCACCCCCCCAAGCCAGAGGAAGGACACACATGGCACGTCCAGCATGGCCTGAGGCTATGGGGTTCTTGGTCACACCGTGGCATGAGCCTCCCACATAGGTGTCACCACCAAGGGCTTCCTCTGCTCACTGCAGGCCTGGTGGGAATTCATGGTGTTGCCCAAGGGGGATAAAACCTTGTTCCTTCCTTCATACCTTTGGGGTTGAAGGTCATGCCCAGCCAGGCACCCTTGGACGGGCCCTCGTACGCCTGGAGGTGCTCCCACACAAAGACGTTTTCCATCTCGTCTTGGATGGACAACACTGTGCCACCGACTGCGGAAGAAAGACTGTCAGGGAAGAGCGTAGAGCTCGGAGAATGGAGCTCAGGAGCAGCAGTGCCCGAGATGACAAAGCTGAGGAACCACACACAAACCATATGGCAGCTGGGGAACCCCAACACGGAATAAGCAGGAGATGATGGCTGCCCAAGGCTGGACATGAGCACAGAGACAGGGGTCCCACTCATGCACCCACAGGCATGGTAGAGACACCATCCTCTTCCATTTCCAAGGATGTGTCACCCCCCTTCAGCCACCACAGCCCCCCCGTACCTTTCTGGCATCTCCTCATGGCATCCTTCTGCCCCAGGGTGATCTCCATGTGGAAGGTGTAGCAGTGGTCCCGGAAAGGGATCCAGGACGAGTCCTCCAGCGACTTGGGGCAGCTGCCACTGTAGCTCCACTTGTGTGTGCGGGGGGCGCCTGGGGAGCACACGGTGCATTGGGGGGGTGGGGGGGAACAGGGTGCCAAGGTCCCACAGCACGTTGGGCACCCAGCCCTGCAGGGACACGCACAGAGCTCCAGGAGGTCCCCGGTGAGATGCCATCTCCAACCCTTGGTTGTTCCCTACCCGCTCTGCCTCCCGCCAAGCCCCCGCGTGTCCCCCCCGCCATGGCAGCACCTGCTCGGAGCTGGCAGATGCCTCCCTGCAGCTTGGTGTCGCAGCCGGCCGTGCGCCAGCTCCCGTCCACGTCCATGTAGGAGCAGCCGGTGACCTGCTGGGGCTCCCCGTCCTGCCAGTTGGCGTAGAAGAGGCTCTCCTCCGTCAGCCACGAGTAGCTCCGGCCTCCCTGGAGAACCACAAGGAGGAGGAGAAGCTGGGGGGCTGCCGGGACCCCTGGGGACCCCCACCCCGGGCGCCTGTCCCCTTCCCTCACCTCGTCGTTGGCCAACCCGATCCAGAGCGGAGCCCGCAGGCTGCTGACGGCCTGGGTGAGGAACGCCTGGCTGTAGGGGTCGGGGATGGTGGCCAGGGTGGCGTTGAGGGTCTCGCAGAGCAGCAGCGCCTCGTGCCACCTGAGGGGTTTCTGCAGGATGCGGTAAGTGCTGTTGTGGTAAAAGAGGGTGCCGGTGGGCGAGGGGGGGTACGGCGTCCGCGCGGGGCTCAGGGACGGGTCTGGGGGAGCAAAGAGACATGGTCAGAGAGCATGGAGAACACTCCTGCATCCCAGGGGGGTCACCCCCTTGTCCATCCCCCTCCTCCCCCCCCCCTCCCCAAGCTGGGGTGTCCCTGGCAGCACTGTGCATGGGGCATGGGCACCTGGGGACATCCCGGTGCAGCCGGGGGGACGGCCATGTCCCCCAGGGGGACGAGCAGTGACACCCTGGTGCCATCCCCACCTTGGGGCTGTCCGTCAGGATGCACGTCCCTATGGGACACACCGAGCCAGGCTGGTTTGGGGGTGGCCCATGTACCACTGGGACCGGGGACCCCCCAAAGTCTGTCTCTCCAAGCTCCCCCAGCGCCCTGAGCTCCCCCCAGGCTGAACCCATGGCCCCAAACTCCCTGTCTGCAGCCCCACCACAGCACGGGGCACCGGGGGGGTGGTGGCACGTCCCCAGCGAGCAGAAGATGGGGCTGTCCCCCCTGTCGTCCCCTCCTACCTATGCTCCGCTGGCAGATGTAGCCGTGCTTCTCCTCCAGGCAGCTCCGGTCGTCCCAGCGCCCCGTGAAGTGGGGGGGTGAGCCGTGCCACACCACCACACAGTTGGTCTGCACAAAGCCAAAGCCGTGAGGTCAGCGCTGCCCTTCGCATCGTCATCCCACCCCCGGGGACACCCCCACCCCTAGGGGCACCCCCACCCCCAGAGACCCCCACCCTGCAGGGCAGGATCCTGCTCTGCCCTTAGAGAGCTGCCCTGGCACACTCAAACCTTCCATCCTCGTGGTGGGACGTGGGGATGAGACCTTCCCCGGGGATGGTGGATGCTATAGAGGGGGGGGTTCTCGCTCACCGGCTTGTCGCGGGGGCTGGAGGCGCTGCAGCCCGAGGGCTCGCCGGGCGCCCAGCTCACGTGCCGCAGCGGCTCGCCCTCCACCCACTGGAACTCCCTCTGGGCATCGTGGAGGCCGATCCAGAGGTCAAAGGAGATGTTGGGCAGCATGGACGTGATGAAAGCTGCAAGCGACGGGCGAGGCGCTGAGGATCATCCCCCGGCAGGTCCCCGGCCAGCGGGGCCGGTGGGGGCCGGGGGGGCCACTTACCCTGCTCCAGGGGGCTGGCGATGGTGGCCAGCACGGCGCCCTGGCTCTCGCACGCCTGTTTCGCCTCCGGCCACTTCACTATCTCGGCTTTGTCGTGGCCATTGAAACTGAAACACTGCACGGACGGGGGCACGGGACTGTCCTGGGGCTGCCAGCCATCCCCCCGCCCCAAGCTCTGCACCCTCCCCACTCACCCACCCTCTGCAGCCCCATCCTGCCCCACTGCTCCTTCTCCCCTTCGCACCCTCCTGCCGGCCGCCCCCCAACCCCTCCTGCACCCCCACCCCACGGCGCACCTCTGCCGGCGCCCCCGTGCATGCACCCCCAGCACTTCCCCCAAAACGCACGCGCGCATCTCTCTCCACCCTGCCATCCCTCAGCACCCCCCAACCCTCCTCCATGGGGCCGGTGGAAGACCAGGAGGTGGCCGTCCCCTCCCCGTCCCGCCGTACCTTGCTGAGGAAGGGAAACCAGCCGCGGGGACAGCCCCCGCTCGCAGGAGCGGGCAGCGGCGGGAGGGAAGGCTTCGCCGCCGTCCCATTGCTCCGCTTGCAGATGTAGGGCAGCGCCGTCAGGCACTTCTGGTCCCCCCAGTCCTCTGCGGGGAGGGACAGGCTGGGCATGAACCCCACCATCGCACCGGGGCAGAGGTGTCTCTGCTCAGCCTGCGGTCCCCCAGAGCCCCGGCACGGCCGGATCCGGCCCCTCACCTCTGCTGGCCGTCATGTACACGCACTTCTTGTCCTTGTTGATGGGCCGGGGCTTGCCAGGCGCCCAGGAGACGAAGTTGAGGAGGGACCCGTCGGACCACCTGGGAAAGGCACCGGTGGGAGCACGAGGCCGAGGGGTGACTTGGCGAATGGGACCAGTTGCACGCCCTAACTGGGAGTGTGCCCCACCGCTGCCCTCTCTCGGGTGAGGAAGCTCCATCCCAGCGCCCCAGCATGAGACCCCTGAGACGGAGGCGCTGAGTGCTCCGAGAGCTGGGGACGGTGGCACGGGGACATGCAGGGTGGCGGCGGCTCCGTCTCCGACTTACTTGAACCTCCCGTCGTTCTCGTAGGTGTGCAGCCCGATCCACCAGTGCTGCTCCTGGCCCCTGGAGAACTGCACGCCCGGAGAGGACACATCGGTGCCCTGCAGGGACTGGGTGTCCTTGGGGACAGCCATGGCCACCCTGGGCACGGGCAGCCCCCCTGCAGCTTGCACCGCGGCAAAAAGCACCACCTTGCCAAGCCCCAAACCCGCACCCACGCACCGGGAGCTGCCACCACCGCGCAACACCCACGGTGACCCCAGCAGGGCCAGGCTGCCCCCAGATAACGTCCCTCCAGCAAAGGATGGAAGAAGCTGGGGAGGGAGCAGCCCAGGGAGGCAGCGGAGCCCGGGGAGGTCCCCGTCCCCCCAGTACCTTCTTCAGGTTCTGGCCCAGGAAGCGCAGCTCGGCCTCGCCGTGCACCGACGCCAGCTCAGCCTGGAACCAGCTGCAGATGCGCTGCGCCTGCACCCACGTCGAGTGGTGCTCGAAGAACTTGTACTCCGCCTCCTGGTACTTCACCCACTCTTTGCTGCCTGCAGGCGGGGACCGGCGTCACGCCGGGGCTGTGCCACCCTCTGCCCGCAGCCACCAGCGCCTGCCACCCTGTCCCTCCGTCCCCCGTGGGCTGAGCTGCTTTGCTTTTGCTCCTCGCCCTCCCTCCTACGACCCCACGCAGGAGCCATCCTCCTCCGGGTAATGCTGCAGGGATGTCCCGACGGGATGGCAGATGCCCGGGGAGGACAGGATGGTCTACACTGGATGGACACACGGCCATGGCCAACGCACCTTGGGTCGTGATCTCCGGCTCCTTCACGTCGGCACCTGGCGAAAGGGCAAGGAGAGGCTGTCAGCGGGATGCGGGGCTGGGATGTTCCCGCTGATCACGGAATCACGGAATCACGGAATCTTCAGAGTTGGAAGGGACCCCTAGAGATCACCCAGCCCCACTCCCCTGCCACAGCAGGATTGCCCGGAGCACATCACTCAGGACTGCATCCAGGCGGGTCTTGAAAATCTCCAGGGAAGGGACTCCCCCCCTCCCTGGGCAGCCTGTGCCAGTGCTCTGCCACCCGAACCGTAAAGAAGTTTTTCCGTGTATTTGAATGGACTTCCTATGTTCCAACTTGTGCCCATGGCCCCTCGTCCTGTCACTGGGAACCACTGAAGAGAGCCTGGCTCCATCCTCCTTCAACCCACCCTTTAGATACTCGTACGCCATAATAAGGTCTCCCCTCAGCCTTCTCCTCTCCAGGCTGAAGAGTCCCAGCGCTCTCAGCCTTTCCTCATGAGGGAGATGCTCCAATCCCTTCATCATCTTAGTTGCCCTTCGCTGGACTCGCCCCAGCAGTTCCCTGTCCCTCTTGAACTGGGGAGCCCAGAACTGGACACAGTATTCCAGTTGTGGCCTCACCAGTGCAGAGTAGAGGGGGAGAATGACCTCCCTCCACCTACTGGCCACACTCTTCCCTATGCAGCCCAGGATTCCACTGGCCTTTTTGGCAACAAGGGCACATTCCTGGGTTATGGATAATATACTGTCTACCACGACCCCCAGATCCTTCTCCTCAGAACTACTTCCCAGCAGGTCCGCCCCTAACCTATACTGGTGCCTAGCATTCTTCCTCCCCAGGTGCAGGACATTGCACTTGCTCTTGTTGAACCTCATGAGGTTCTTCTCTGCCCAGCTCTCCAGCCTGTCCAGGTCACGCTGGATGGCAGCACGGCCCTCTGGGGTGTCAGCCACCCCTCCCAGTTCGGTATCACCAGCGAACTTGCTGAGGATACACTCTGTCCCCTCATCCAGGTCATTGATGAATATATGGAACAAAATTGGACTGAGTATTGACCCCTGGGGGACACCGCTGGTCACAGGTCTCCAACGAGACTCTGTGCCGCTGATCACAACCCTCTGAGTTCTGTCACACAGACAGCTCTCAATCCACCTCGCTGTCCCCTCCTCTAGCCCACGCTTCCCCAGCTTCCTAACGAGGATGTTATGGGAGACAGTGCCAAGTGCTGCTTGCCTGCAAAGCACCCGTGGGCTCCAAGGGCGAGATGCCCTCCCGAATCCCCCCGGATGGGCAGCCACCTCTCCCAGCCCCTGGGAGACTCATCCACCCATAAAAGCTCAACCTTCAGAAGAGAGGTGACAGAGGGTCCCCCCGCACCCGCTCCACCACCCCGCAGCCCACCCTCCGCCGGGTTCTTCAAAGCTGAAGGGTTTGGGGGGGGGTCTCTTCGCCCCGGGTACCTTTGGGCAGTTTGCAGATCCAGTCCAGCTGGGCTTCGCACTGCATCGGCATCCACTGCAGGGAGGCCAGGTCCAGCACCGCGCAGGTCCGGATGTCGTCGTCATCATAGTTACTGCGGTCAAAGTTGTGGTAGAAAAACTGGGGGGTCGAGAGAGAGACGGGCGGTGTTGGGCATTTCCACCGGTGCCGGATTTGCCCCTCCCTCCCCCCCCTCACCCCCCAAATGCCAACGGGGTTCATACTGCCGCGATCCCCCCGGACTCACCCCCAGCCCGTCGCTCCACCTCCAGCTCCTGTCCCCCGCGGGGTCCCGCCGGTTCAGGCCGATCCAAAACCAGTGCTGCTCGTGGAGCTCCGGCTCCGACTCCCTGCGGGGAGCCAGGGGCAGGCTGAGAACACGCTCCCCCCCCAACCGGAGCTTTTTCTATTTATGTACAAGTATGTATTTATAATCGGACTTTTTTGTTGTTTGTTTTCACAGCCCGCTGTCCCCACGACACCCAAGGCAGGAGCTCGGGTAACGGACACGCCGGCTCAGGGCTGAAGGAGTTTCAAACCCAAGCTCCATCCCCAAATTACACCGAATTTCCTGCGCTTCTCCCGCATCCCCTCTTCGGTGCAGCCACACAAACCGACGCACCTTCTGCACCCAAGTTCGTGCTCGAGGAGCCACATCCCCATCCCTGTCCGTCCACCCACGTGTGCCAGATCACGGGAGGGATGCCCGCTGGTGCCCAGCGCACTCGGGCAGCGGGACGCGCGCTGGCGCAGCCGCCTCTCACCCGAAAATCTTGTTGAGGGTGTTGGCCACAAAGTGCTCCTCCTCGTAGCTGCCCAGGCTGAGCAGCTGGGCTCCCAGCTCCCGGCAAAACTCCTGCGCCGCGATCCACGTCTTCTTCTCTTGCAGTTTCTCAAAGTTGAACACCTTGGGGAAGGAGGAAGCGGCGGCGCAGGGGGCTCAGCACCGGGAGAGGAGCAGAGCATCCTCCCCACCCCACCGGCAGCAGCATCCCGGGGCACGCTGCCACCGCCCAGCCCGAACCGGGCTCGTGGCGTCCGGGCGGCCCTTCGGAAGCACCAAAACGTGCTCCTTCACCCCCCGCTGCACCCCACAACGGCCAGGGCAAGCCCCCCCAGCACCCCTCACCTTGTAGCAGTGACGGAGCTTGGAGTCGGAGCTCCATCCCGGGGGGCAGGCGGCGGCCAGGCTGGGCGTGGGGTAGGGACCGGGCAGCTCGGGGTTGACCGGGGTGCCCAGGTTCTGCCGGCAGATGTACTTGGCCTTGAAGGTGCTGCAGTTCTTCACCTCCCACAGCCCCATGGAGCTGCCGGTGGCCAGGGCCACGCAGCCGCCCTTGTTGTAACCTGGAGCGCTCACAGGAGCGGGGAGGATGGCAACCTTAGGGTCAGACCGTGCTCGCTGGCAGAGCCAGCGCCCACCACACACGGAGGGGACGTCCCCATCCCACCCCTGGCCGCCCCCTTACCGGGCTGGTCGCGGTTCCAGTGGGTGTACATGACCTCATCACCACTCAGCCAGCGGAAAGCGCCCGTCTCGTTGATGTCCTGCAGTGCTGTCCAAAAATACTCCCCGTCCCAGCCGTAGATGAGGCTGCTGACGTAGGCCTGCTCGAACCTGGAGGGGCGGCGAGAGCGGGCGATGCTGCGGGCTGAGATGCCGAACAGCCCGTGCCACCGCAGCCCGCACACGGGCCATCAGCAAAGCCCGGCTGTGGGGTCACAGCCCTCCTTGGGGAGGTCCGTTTGGGGGCAAACCCACCACCGCTGGCGCGGCACTGACCTGTTGGTGATGGTGACCAGTGTGGAGCCGTAGTCGGAGCACATCTTGCGGGCGTCGCTGTAGGGGACGCGGTCCTCGCCCAGCCAGAAGCAGGAGGGGCTGTGCCACTTCCAGCCCTGGGGACGGGTGACAGGGGACGTCCGCCACCGCTCGCCCCAGCCCTCCCCCAGAAGGACGGGAGCGAACCCGGGGGGAAGGGGTGGGGGAGGCAAAGCAACATCCCGCGTCCCCCGCTGCCACCTCCGCCTTCTCCTGGGAGGTCTCCTGCCCCCGGCCGCCCCGGCTTGACCCCGCTCAGCTTTGAGCTCTAACAAGCCCCCGGCCCCAGAGGACATGGCTGCAAGGAAAACAAACACCCAGGCAGCTTCAAAGCCGGGGAAACGGCTCTCCCTGCCAATGTCCAGCCCCGGCCGGGGCGCGGGGAGGGGAGCACAATCCTCCTCTATACGCCGCAGGGCCGAATCCAGAGCGAGTCCCACCGCAGCCTGCTTTAATCCCCCGCCTTGTTGATGTTGGAGCCTCTCCGGGGCCGGAGACACAATAGAGCCTGTTTTCTGCCAGAGCAGGGAGCGGGGCGGCCCCGGGGCTGGCAGCGGCGCGGGGAGGGACACGGGGGCTCATCGGCGGGAGGGGACACGCGTGTGATGGAAGAGCAAGCCGGGGTGGGAAGGGTGAAGGGGCTCGGCCGGGGGGACAAGCGGCCCCAGGCTCGGAGACCCTCCTGGCACGGTAGGAAGCATCCCCGGGGTTTTACCCCTGGGTGCCCCGGCCACTGGAAGGACAGTGTGGGACATGCGCCACGTGCAGCGTCAGCAGCGCGGTGGGAAGGGAAGCGGGAGAGCGGTTTTGGGAGACCAAGAGGAAAATGACGGCGAATCCCATTTTTTCCCCCAAGTTCCTGCTCCCACAGTCTTTTCCCAACGTTAGCAAATCCCGATAGGGACCAACCCGCAGCCCCTGCCCTGGGCTGGGTCCCCCTGGGAACAGCATGGACACCCCTGAGCAGCCGGGAAAGGGGCCCCACATGGGACAGAGCAGGTCCCCGATGTCCCCAGAAGGGCCCAACCAGCCCGGGGCCTCGGCATCGCTAAAACCCCAGGGGTGCTCTCCCATGCACCGAGCACCACAGCAAGCCCCTGTGACCCAAAAAGGGGCCAGAATGGGACCGTCAACCCCAACTGCTGCCTCCAGCCCCCGATCCCCGCGTGCCCCAGCCTCCCTCTCCGGTTCTGCCTCCCCCATCGCCCAAACCTCCATCCCCCATTGCTTCCCTGAGGGCTGTTGCAAAAATAAAGGGGTTTTGGAAAGGGGGAGAAAAAGCAGCAAAGCCACCAAGAAAAACCAGCACGGCGGCTGGAAAGGACTGGAGTCAATCCTCCGAGCAAGATTCTGCCTCCTCTTCATCAACCTCTGCATCCGGATGGCAAATGGCCCCGCTGAGGATGAGGAGGGGGAGGACGGATGGCAAAAGGCTTTTCCTCGCTTCATTTATCATTCCCAGTTTGTTTCCCAGCGGGTGCACCTCTCTGCTGAGCACCCAAGGCCAGATTAAGACCGCGGCTGGAGAGGCAGAAGGGACATAAATCTGCCTGGGGACATCCTGCAAGCTCTCAGCGCTGCTTTGGGGACAAGCAGATGGGGGGTGGTGGCACACTGCCACCAAGCACCTCGTCCCCAGCACTCGCCGACACTGGGGCTCCTCCGGCTCCGCCTGGCAGCCCCCCAAACCTGGTCTGGGGCGCCAGCTCGCCCGGCTGCCCTGCTCCCCCCGAGCGCCCGCAGGGCCAAGCAGCTGCTGGGGTTTGTCCCTGCTGCGACGGGGTACAGACCTCGGAGGAGCCCCGGCAGCACCCCTGGGAGCCGGCCCGGAGAGGCTGCTTGCTAGTCCGAGCGCGAGCTGGCTTGTTTTGAAAGGCTGGGAGATGTTCGAGAGCGGCGGCGATGCCAGGCTCGCCGCTCAAAGAGGCACAAAAGCCACGTCCCAGCAAGCGTGGGAACGGGGCGGCCTCAGCCCCCGCGCGACAGCTGGGGAAACTGAGGCAGAGCGCGGGGTGGGTGAGAACCTGCCGGTTTGGTGGCCGTCTCCCCGAAATGCCCAGAGAACACAGCCTGCCACCGCGGGACCAGCAGCTGCCTCCGTCCCGCCGGGCTCCTGCACACAGCAGCTTCGCTGCCGGGTTTTGGCACCGCGAGAGGCAAGCGGAGAGGAGGGGGGGGGGGGGAAGAACATCCCTGCTGGCAACCAAGGCAGCCCAAGGGGGAGGATCTTGGATGATGGAGACACATTTTTTTGTCTCAATTTCTTCCCGCGGCCTCATGCAACCGCAGAAGCGAGGGGCTCAGCAGCCCCGGGCACAGACCCGCAGCGCCGGGTGCCGCTCAGCAGCGCACCCCAAAATGGTTTTGGGGAGAGGTCCGCTGCGACCCCGAAGCCCCGAGCGTCGGGCAGAGCCGGGGAGCAGCCAGAGCCACCTCCCGCCCCAGGTGCCCCTCACCTTTCGGCACCCGTGGTCATCCTCTTCCTTCTCCTGGCTCACCCGGCCGGGCTTTTTGCAGATGGAGGGCAGGGTCTGGTTGCACGGGCTGTCGTTCCACCTCCCTTCCTGCACAGCAGGGAGAAGAGCAGCGCTGAGCCCAGCCGCCAGCCCGAGGAACTCCCCAGCCCGTCCAACCCCCCCCCCCCGCTGAGCTGACGGATTGTCCTCCCCTACACCAAATCCCCAAGGATGCCGTGCTGGATCCCTCCCATCCCAACAGCTGGGATGAGATGTATCCAACCCCAGCCGGAGGTGCTCCCCCGAGGTACCCCTTCCCTGGCCACGAGGATGCCGCAGCGGTCTCTGCGGAGGTGCAGGATGAACCCCCTTCTGCCCGGGACTCTCACCGGCCCCCAGATGGTCACGCAGTCTTCCAGGCTGTCGCGGAAGTTGTTGGGCTCGAAGGGGTGCCAGTAGGTGAACCTCACGGGCGTCCCATCCGACCACTCGAAGTTCATCTGCAGCTTGAGGTCATTTAGGCCAATCCAGAGCTCCTCCACGTCTGCGGAGACAGGAGGGTCAGGGGGTGAAATTGCCTCTGCATGGCTGCAACCTTGCAGAAACCCACCCGCTGACACGAGTCCCCGCGATGTGGGACCACAGCACCTGCCAAAACCCCTCGTAGGCGCCGCAGGGCTCAGCCTCTAAGCCCAGCCACGCCAGCAGGCAGGGGCAGGCAGGGCAGGCAGGGCAGCTCCTGCCCACAAGGACAGACCCACGAAGAAGGACACACGGCGATGTTTGCCAGCAGTTTTCGGCGAGGTGCTGGCAGCAGCGCAATGACAAACTCCGGACCCGTGGGCTGAGGTCCAGCGAGCTACTGGTTTTCAACCATTCCCTCCCATCCCACCCCCATCTGCTCCCAGCCTGGGACCACCGGCACGTCGCCCTTCTTCCTCCACCCTCCTGCGGCTCCTGCCTCCCTCGGCATTAACTCCCTTCAGCCCCCGGTCCCTGCTGAAGTCTGGGTCCCCCGATGTCCCCATGGGGGGTTTTGCTGCCAGGCTCTTCCTCTGCAGAGCGGGGACGGGCTGCGCTCGCGGGAGTGCGTAATGCGGCCGGAGGGGCGGCATTCGTATGGGAACAGTCCAACCCGAACCAAAGGTGACCCTAATGAGGGGTGGCACAAGCGGGACCCAGAGGATGGTGGTATAGGTGCTCCCCTGTACCACCACGCACGATTGCTCGGGCTGAAACTTCCCAAGTACCATCCCAGCTTGGACACACCGCAACGTGGGAAACTTCAACCCAAGTACACCCGGGTGAAGCCCGAAGTCGAAAGAGAAGCCCGGGATGCTGTAGGCAGGCACTGCCCCTCCACTGGACTCATGTCCTGGGCAGGTTTAGCAGCAGGAGGTGCAGCCCCCTCCAGCAAGGCCAGCAGCCCTTTTCTTCCCATCTTTTTCTACATTAACCAACCAGGACTAGTGCCATTCCCAGCTGCAGCTGTGTATTTTCTCGCCCAGCAGCGCAGCCTCCCAGGAACGGCTTTTACATCTGCTGGATGGAGGATGCGCCTGGAGCACGGGCTCCTCCAAGCACCACATCCCCTCCCAGCCCGGGGTCTCCTCCGCTCCCTCCACAGCCACGAACCAATTCAACTTTGCAGCCCCCCATCGCACAGAGGTGACCTTTCCGCAGACCCCCAAAATCAGACGGGAAGGGTGCTGCGGGCACAGCGGGCTCCCCCTTACCCTGCTTGATCTGCTTGGTGACGAACTCCAGCTCGGAGAGGGTGTGGATGCTGACCAGGTCTCCCCCGCTCCGCAGGCAGGTCTTCTTCGCCTCCTGCCAGCTCTTCTTCTCTCCCACCAGGCGGTAGCAGTTGGACTGGAAGGGCTGCCAGCTGGGCTCGCAGTCCACCTTCACCTCCGACCACGAGTCTGGCAGGACACAAGGCAGCCTGAGGGCTCCCGTCCCGCTCTCCAACCCGCTCCTTGGCAGGGAGAGGAGCACGGGCAGGGACCGCAGTCCCAGGGGGCGTGCAGGAGACCAACCCAAAGCAACCGTGGGAAGGCTGCGGCCAAAACGTAACGCGCAATGGCAAGGCGCAGGCTTTCGAGCTCCGGGGACAAAACAAAATCCCTTTTGTTTGCAGAGGAGCGATAGCAGAGCAGGACAGAGAGCACTCTGGCCCCGGGGGACCATGGGGGACCTCCGGCTCCTCTCGATTCCTCCCTGTGCTGGTTTTGGCGGGGGCAGAGTTAATTTTCTTCGCAGTAGCTAGTGTGGGGCTATGTTTTGGATCCGGGCTGGAAACAGCGTTGATAAAGCAGGGATGTTTTAGTTACTGCCGAGCAGTGCTGACACAGCGTCAAGGCTTTTGCTGCTCCTCCCCCCGCCACCAGCGAGGGCTGGGGGGCACAAGGAGTCGGGAGGGGACACAGCCGGGAGAGCTCACCCCAACTGACCACAGGGGTGTTCCATACCCTGTAACCTCACGCTCAGCACACAAAGCCGGGGAAGGAGAAGGAACGGGGAGACGTTCGGAGTGATGGCGTTTGGCCTCCCCCCGAGTCACCGTTACGCGTGATGGAGCTCGGCTGTCCTGGGGATGGCTGACCACCCGCCCGCCCACGGGGAGCAGGGAGTGAAGTCCCTGTTGTGCTCTGCTTGCGCGTGCGGCTTTTGATTTACTTATGAAAGTGAGTTTCTCTCAACCCACGAGTTTTCTCAGTTTTACTCTTCAGGTTCTCTCCCCATCCCGCCGGTGGGAGTGGGCGAGTAGCTGCGGGGGGCTCAGCTGCCGGCTGGGGTTAAACCACGGCGCTCCCCTGCCCCTCGCACCCAGCGCTTCTCGGGGGGTGCTCCCTGGAGAGGCCCTTTTCCAAATCTAGGCAACCCTGGGGAGCTCGACCACTGCTCTGCACATCCAGGGCACCAACGAGCTGGGGACACCATGGCCATCTCCATGGGCTGCTCCGGCACACGGGCAGCATCCCCTGACTATGCCAGGACGGGAGTACACCTCACCAGGATACGGGGCTACCCATTTGGGATACGGGATACCCTTCCCGGTGCTACTCTTTCCCCCCCTCACCCGTCAGGAAGGGGTCGGCGGTGGCGTTGGGCTTCTTCTTGCAGACGTAAGGGAGGGCGATGCCGCAGTCGCGGTTCTGCCACCCTCCGGACGACTCGGTGCGGATCACGCCACAGTTCTCCTCGCTGGGGTTGTCGGGCTGGTCTGGAAAATGGGGTGGGGTGAGGGACGCACACGCTGCTGAGGAGCTGAGGCAGAGCCGCCAACGCTGCCCACGCAGGCAGGGCACCGTGCGAGGGCCGGCGCCGGCAGGGTGCAGCTCTGCCGGCTCCGACACCAGTAAAGACCTATTCATTGTGTTATTTTGCACGATGAAGACGTGACCTCCCATGCCCGGGATTATTTATTGTGCCTCGCTGCACGAGGACCCGGAGCATCGCTATTCTGCCTACAAATGTCGGATGGCAGCTGGGGGGGACATGGTACCAGACCTGAACTGTTCCCACCTGTCCCCAAACCTCCTCCGAGGGTACCACTCCTCAGCCCCGCTCCGGCACCGAGCTGGGATGCAATGACCCTCCAGACCAGGGTGCTCAACCCAGGTTATCCACGGGGCTACCGAGGGTTTGCAGCGGGACAATTCCCCCTCCAGCACCCTCTGTCCCCCCTCCAGCTCCACGGATGTCCCAGGCTGCTCTGCAGACCCACGAGGCTCTCCAGCCCCCACCAGCAAGGGGACACCCCGTAGCAGCCCGGGCCACCTCCCCTGTCACGGGGCCACCTCCAGTGGTCACAGACAATTCCCCAGCCCCACCACCACCACCGTAACCCCCCCAGCTCACCGCTCTCCCAGTTGAGGTACTTGAGGGGTGAGTTGTCCGACCACTGCCAGCCTCCGTTGATGTCCAGGTCATTGAGCCCAATCCAGAGCGTGGAGCTGTACCCGGTCAGCAGCCCTGGGACCGACACAGCCAGAGGGGCAGGATCAGTCCCGTCAGCCCAAACTCAACCCCCAGCCTGTCACCATCCCCAAACCAACCACCCGGGGCAGCCAGAGTAACCTGGCACCGGTGGTGGCCACTGTGGCACCAGCTCTGCCCCGGGCACGCAGCCAGGCTGCCATCACCGCACCGTTGATGTAGGTCTGCTCGTGGATCTCGGTGATGCTGAGCAGGTTGGCCCCTTGCTGCTCACAGCTATTCCAGGCCTCCCGCCACGACAGCGTCGACTGGAAGTTGAACTGGTAGCAGCTGTTGGTGAGGTGGTCCTTGTCCCAGAAGGTCTCGCAGTCATTGCCTGTGGGGATGAGCATGGTGAGCACCCGACACAGCCCCATCCACAGCTCCAAAAACCCCCAATAACCCCCAAAAGCAACACAACCAGAAGCCAGCGGGCCTCCTCCGGCACGGCAGGCTGCTCATGGCAGGAGGGATGAGCCAGGAGGAAAGGGGAGAGGGAGAAAAGCCCCCAGGTGGGATGAACATGAGGTTCCCCCGTGGGACGCGTCCCCCACACTTACTCTTTATGGGGCAGAAACCCCATCGCTCGTCCTTGCCGTAGTCCTGGGTGGTGGCACACCAGAGATGGCCGTCCTCCCGCCCCGTGCTGGTGCACTCGTGAAACCACTGGTTGTCATACTTGAAGGGGATGGTGCAGGGCTTCCCATGCGAGTTGCCCTGGATGGTGTAAATCTCTGCGGGGAAAGAGGAACCCTTGCTGGAGGCCGTGTCTATGGGAGGTTTGGGGTGCAGGGGCTGCCTGCTCCCTGGGGCTGATCCCCATTGCCCCGATCCTCCCTGGTTTTGCAGCCCCCCCCACCCCCCGGCAGGTCCCAACTGCTGCAGCACCACGGCCTCAGCTCACATTTTGGGGCTGCTTTGGGTTACGGGATAATACTAACGCCCAACGAGGCATTACCAGAGTATGGCACGGAGCACAGATCCTCCTCGGTGCCGTACGTCCTCCACTGCGAGCCACGTGCCTGGTCCCCCCTATCCAGGGAGGAATTGCCCGGGCGGGCGCCGAGATGCTGGGAGAGCTGCTCCCCGAGGCCGCGGCAGCTCCAGCGCATGTTGACGGACTCGCGGTCGCACTCGTAGGTGGCCAAGGGGTGCAGCCCCGCCGTGGCGTTGGCCCCGTGCCACGACACCCCCAGGCACTGCATGGCCCCCACGTTGAAGAGGCGATTTCGCGAAACCCATTTCCACTGCTGGGCCGGGGCGCTGGCGTTGCAGCCCTTGGCGAGTCTCACCAGCGAGTCCTTCGTCTCCAGGCAGCCCTGCGCGCCCGCGTTGTAGATGAGGAAGACTTTGGAGTCTGAGGGAAAAAACAGAACGGTTTGGGTTGGAAGGGACCTTGAAGATCATCCAGTGCCACCCCCTGCTCCGGGCAGGGCCACCTCCCCCCAGCCCAGGTTGCTCCCAGCCCCATCCAACCCGGCCTTGAACGCCTCCAGGGATGGGGCAGCCACAGCTTCTCGGGACAACCTGCGCCAGGGGCTCACCGCCCCCACAGGAGAGAATTTCCTCCTAATATCTCACCTACATCTCCCCTCTTCCAGTTTGAAGCCATTCCCCCTCGTCCTGTCACTCCATGCCCTTGGAAAAAGTCCCTCCCCAGCTCTCCTGTATACCCCCTTTAGGCACTGGAGGGCCACAATAAGGTCTCCCCGGAGCCTTCCCTTCTCCAGGCTGAACACCCCCAACTCTCTCAACCTGAATGGATAAAGGTCTAAAGCATCGCTGGGGATTCGGCGTCGTGCCACGCATCGCCCCAGCCCTGCCAGAGCACCCTGCCTCCCTTTCCATGCGCAGCAAGTTTCGGGATGCATCCCCGCGCACAGCACCCGGCATGCTGGGGACCACTGCTTTCCTGCGGAAGTATCCCCGGCGTTTGCCCTGATGCCTGTCCTCGGGGTGATGGGCTCCAGGCAGGGGTGACACAGATGGGTGTTTGCACCAAGTGTGGCACTCCCACAAAGCACCAGCAAATGGCTTTTGGGCATTGGAGCCGGTGCAAGGAGCTCGCTCGCTCTAACAGCATCATCAGAGCCATTTAAAATCGAGTTCCCATCGGCAGCACCCAGCTGCAGCATCCCGAGGCACCGCAACGAGCCCCACGCCGGCGCCGGAGGAGCCCACGCCAACGGCTTCGGCACCGGCCATCTGCTCCGGGCAGAGAGAAACAGAGCGGGGAAACAGAGAGCGCATCCATCATTTTTATGTGTATTTGGGGACCCGTTAAAAAAATTTGCGAAGCAAACAAGAACGTTGGGGGGAAGGTCTCCCATCGCATGAACAGGGCGCGATGGAAAATGTCCGCACGCAGCCGCGGCTCCTGCGGGCACGGCCCCAGCAAATACGAAACGTCACGTCGGGACCCTCCGAAATCCCAGCCCAGGCGTTGGGAGGCGGGAGCAGAGCGAGGGGAATCGCTGCCAGCAGATAAAGCGCGAGCGCAGCTGCGGAGGGGAGAAAGGCTGATCTCCATCCCGGCTCCATGCACGTCCCACCGTCCTGCCCGCTGCGACGGCGCAACTTGGCATCCCCACGGCAATTCCCCGACCCCCAGCATCACCAGGGGCCACCCCAGCACGTGAAGCCATCTCAAAACTTGGATAAACCAGTAAACCCAGGACATCACACTGGGACGTGTTGCTCCAGCTGACGTGCAATTTTTAAAATACGCTTTATTTCTTCAAATGCTTCTTTCTAAGCTAAAAAAGCCGCCCCGGGGGCTCCACACAGCTGCTTCTGGCCCCAGCCCCCCAGCAAAAAGCCGCCCAAAGCAGAATGTCGGCAAGACGACTTTTGTTGGGGTTTATTTTGTTTTAAAAGTGACCTTTTTTTTTTTTTTTCTTTTTCCCCCCACCACAAGCATTCACCAGAAGTCAAAGCGAACTCACGGGCCCCGCTATATTTAGCTTTGGTTTGCTTTGGTTTTTTGCCACCGTAGGAATTTTTTGGGCTGAAAAGGTTTTCATTTCCTATTCCCCCGGAACCTCACCCTGCCCCAGCTATGTTGTTACAGGCGGCTCCGCCACATTCGAGCTACAAACAGCTCAGCTCAGCGAACTTTCCTGATTTGTCTCTGAAAGGAAAAAAGAAATGGAGGGAGGAAGGAGGACACCCCCATTTCATTTTGGAGCTTCAGCATCGACCCGGCTCCAGAAAAGAAATGGTGTAAAAGGCTCACTCCCCAGCCAAGATGACATCAGCGATGACCTCAAATTAAAAAAAAAAATAAAAAAGCGAAGCCCATTCGCACGGCCACCTCCGGGGACCAGACTCTGTGCACGTGCGATTGGAAGAAGAAATGTTTAATTTCTTGGAAAATATTTTTCACATACGAAAAAACAAGCAAAAATTCAGACGGGGCCGATTTTAGCCGCCCGAAGCTCAGGTCCCTTAAACCGGTGGTGGTGTTTCCCCAGTGGGAGCTGGCTTGATCCTGACCTGGACATCAGGCGACTGGCTCATCCCCCCACCAAACACCCGTCTCACGTCCCGGCATCATCCATGGCATCCCCCAGCCCATCACTCGCCCCTTCCCGCGTGCAGTGAGGGGTGGTGGAACCCACCACCAGCATCAGGGACGTGGCGGGGGGGGTGGGGGTGTCTTTAAGTACTTCTGGGGTGATGCAGCATCACTGCAGTGACCCGTTGGAGCCAAGTACCAGCGCTCGGGCAGGATGACCCTCCCCGGGTCACAGGCTGCGCCGCGAGGAGCCAAACGCCCTTTGGTACCAGGAATAGGATAAACTGTTCAACTGCAAGCACCGCCGTGGCCGTTAGCAGCAGGGGTCAGCAACGGGACACCCTTCTCTGCTGATCTGCTAACCCGGCTTTGTTAAAAAAAAAAAAAAAAAAAAAAAATTAATAGCAGGTCGGAAAAGCCCTGGAGGCAGCCCCAGGAGTGGGTGTCGGGGCGCTCAGCACCGCATCGGGGCTGTGCAGCACCGCGCAAGGGCGACGCTCGCCAAGAGCCACGCACGGTGCTCAGAGGAAGCTGTCCAGACTGGAGAAGGCAGCCCCGTGGCCGGAAAAGCACAAAATATCATTTTACTCTAAAAAGAGAAGAGCTGGAGGTAGGAAATTACAGACCAAGAGTTTTCGGCTGCCCCCGCACCCTGCTGGCAGCTCAGCCCACGGCCCCTTTGCTCGAAGCAGGCAGAAGAGGGCACCAAATGTGCCCCCCCCCACCCCCTTCCCCGGTCCCTGCTGTGTCCTGGAGGAATGGGAAAGCTTTGCCACCAGCTCAGCCCTCCCACCTCCCCAGCGCTTCCATCTCCTCCCCTTCCAAAACCCGCCGCGCGCCGCAGGCGGGGAGCCGCTGCCGGCCAGGCTGGAGCCGGGGAACGACGACCAACACGAGCTCAACCCACGTCACGTGCTGCGCTTCACCCAAAATACGCTTTTCTTTCACTTATTTACAGGGAATTCGGGGCTGGCTTGGACCCCCATCGATGTCCCTGGCACCGGCAGCGGTGCTCGCTCCAGCCCTGATGCACTGAAAGGAGCTTTCCCGCCTCCCCGACGCCGCTCCCGGCACGGCTGTGCCTGATGGGCTTCGACGCCTACGGAGGGAATGGCTCCCCGGGGTACCGACCGTCGTCTTCTGTGCGGTGCCCCCTTGCTTCTGCCAAACGCGGGCTCTTCCCGACCACCTCCCAGATGCCACTTGCGGAGAAACCCCCCGGAACGCGGCCGCAGGGGCCACGCCGCCAAGCACCGGCCTGGCTGCGGCCGGCTCCAGCTCCACCAACCACGCTCAGCACCGAAACCGAGCGCCCCGGTGAACTCTCCCTGCTCCCAGCCCGGCACCCATGACCGGGAGGGATGTGGAGTTGGGTGGAACGGGGCCCAGATTGTATCAACAAATCCTTTCTCCCAACCTGGTATCCCGCAGAGCAATCCCAACCCTCGCAGGAGGCAGCTCTGGAGGAGCATCCCAGCGGGACCGGGAATGTCCCCGTCCCTTCCAGGGCCCCCTCTCCTGCACCACCCTCCGCAGCCATGGCACAGCTACGGGTGACTCCTTTCAGAGATGCTCCTCAGGTTTTCGCACCCTCCTGCGGACTCAAAACCCCACCGGCAGAGCTTCCCAACCACCCTCCGGCTCTGGAAACCCAACTATGGCAAACACAGGCAGATCCTCCTCCCTGCCCCGAAGAGGAGCTGCCTGCGCACCCCCTGCCTCTCCCCCCCGCATCCTACACCCTCCGAGCGGGGCCGGCTCAGAGCAGCTCTGCTCCACCACGTCCTGCTCCTCCTCCTCCTCCTCCTCTTCTTCCTCCTCTGCGGAGGACCTGCGAAAGCCAAGCCAAACCCCACGCTTTCAGCAAGGATGCTGTCTTGTCCAGCCACGCAGACACCTGGATGCTGCCTCCGGCTTACTGGTACAAGCGTGAAAACCAGCTGGTGCTACACGGCAGCGTGGTGGTGGGGAGAGCGGGGAGCTGGGGCTGCGAGCGAGACACGCTCTCCTCTCCCACGGGGGAAATCCTGGGACGCTCGCGCTTCGGCACAGCGGGAAAAATCAGCTTTGGCACCGGCAGCTGAGTGCTGAGGAGATGGAGAAGCTGCCATCCTTTTGGGCAGCCCTCTAGGCGGTTTATACACCCCACGCCTGGCTCCAGGTTCTCTGGTTTTTTTTTGGTTTTTTTTTTTTTTTAATTAAAAAAAGCAAGTTTTTAGCCAGCAGAAAGTCTGAACTAAAGGCAACCCAGCTCAAGCCTTCCCACAACAGCTTTACCACCCCACAGCAAATAAGGAAAGCTTCGCAACCTACAATTTTGGGGAACGTAGGCAGCACCGGATGAGAGAGGCAACAGGGATGGGGAGGCTCCAGGGGACAGTTCGGGGCTCTCCGGGTCAAGAGGGACAGGGAACTGCTGGAGAGGGTCCAGCAAAGGGCTACGGAGATGATGAGGGGAGTGGAGCATCTCTCTGATGAGGACAGGCTGAGGCACGTGGGGCTTTGCAGTCGGGAGAAGAGAAGACCGAGGGGGGATCTTATCAACGCTTATCAATCCCCAAAGGGCGGGTGCCAGGGGGTGGGAACAGTCTTTGTTCAGTGGTGCCCAGTGACGGGACAAGAGGGAATGGGCACAAACTGGAGCAGAGGAAGTTCCATCTGAACCTGAGGAGGGACTTCTCTCCTGTGCGGGCGGCAGAGCACTGGCACAGCTGCCCAGAGAGGGGCTCCCAGCTCCAAGCCTGCTTGTGCGGGAGGCTGAGCACGCACACAGCAACGGGGATGATCCCTTCCTCGATGGCTTCTGCGCTGCGGACACGGCCCGAGAGGTGGTTTGCTCCAAACCACTCAGCAAAGGCAGCAAATCCCCCAAACCCGGTGTGGTGCTGCAGCCGCAGCAGCAAACTGGGCTCCACTGGGGCTCCGAGACCCAGGAAGTCCTTGGGAGCTGCAGACCCCCGTGCAAGGAAAGCAAACCCGCTAACGAACGCCTTCATTCGGATTTGTGAGCCCAGGCAAGAGTTTCACCCGTAACATCCTGCAGCAAGAAATCCACCCGTCACTCGCCCGGTGCATAAGGGAACCTCCTTTCCGCCTGAACCTCCCGGTTTCACGTGCTCTCACCCACTGGAAAACGGGGCAGAGCAGCCCCAAGCCACCTGCTCCAAACCACCGGCTTTTCAGCCCATTATTGCCACCTGAGGACGAGCAGCAGCTCCGAAACCCACACCACAGCGAGGGAGGAAAAGCTGCGGGAAGCGGCAGCGCGTTCCCAATAAACACCGTGGGGGTGCCCCACGCGCTGGGGGCGGGGGGGGGGGGGAAAGACGAGCAACAGAGAAGCAAAACCCCCTGGAATAAAGACAACAACAGAAAAAGAACCAAAAAGTGTCGCCTGTGGAGTACAGGAGGGTTTCACCGGACAGCGCGAGGCTCTGGCGGGCGCAGCTTGCGCAGATTCGCAGGAGGGGAGGGAACCGCCGCGGTGGGGAGAGACCCAGCCTGAAAATTCACCCTCCGGGGATGTTTGGGAGCGCAGGACCCCCGGGCTGCCCCCCAGCACCGTGCCCGGCCGGCTCCGCCGACGGCTGCAGCAGGGGCACAGAAAAGCCCCATCTCCATCCTAAATTCTTCCCGGAAAGAAGCTCCCGGCACAGCCCGGCGTCACCACCGCTGACATCCGCATCCGCGCCCCAGCAGGGGCAGTCCAGGCGCGGCTGATGCCATCCCCAAGGTCTCGGCGTGGAGAAGAGCAAAAGCACGGCCACTGCCTCAAAGAGCAGCAATTTTTGGCCCGAGGAAGGAGCCCGCGTGTCCCTCCAAGGCCTGGGAAAGGGACGCAGGCGCTGATAAGAAAAGGAGTAACTGTACCCGTGGGAGCTCCCGACGGCAGCGCTGGAGCATCCCCGCTGCCATCCGCCACGGGGTGCGAGAGCAGCCCCAGAGCATCGCTGCTCTACCTCCCCCCCCACCCTGAGCTGCTTCTGGGCATCGACAAACTCTATGCAACCCCTTAAAGAGGAAATTCAGATTAGAAAAAAAAAAAAACAAACCAATAGATAAATAAAAGGGAAGGCTATGCAGGCAGTACCAGCAGCCCCATGGCACGCCGGCAGCTCCTGGCTCAGGAGGGGGCACCGGCACCGCTCCCCTCTGCTCCGCAACCGGTGGCAGACACCGACCGCGTCACCGCCGGTGCTCCTAAATTAGTGGTTTGCATCAAACCAGCGATGCTGCCCGAGGTCCCGCAGGCTTGTCCCAGCCCAGCACAGCCCCAGGGCTCAGCTGGGGCCACGCTCGGCCGAAAACGGCTCCGGGCAATCCAAACCAAGCTCCAGAATAAAAGAGGGGGGCTGTTGTTTCGGTTTTTAAAAATAAACCTCGGGGAATGAGCAGCAGCTCGCTCGTTACAGGGAAGAAAGCGAAGCTCCCGACGGTCTGGCGGAGGGGACGGAGCAGCAGGACCCGCACTTGGAGCCGAAAAACGCCTCTTGGCTCACCCAGCGGCGCGGAGAGAAGCTGCTGTTTATACGGTGGGAGCCGTACGAGATGAGCTCCTTACTTGGCCGCGACCACGAAGGCTACCTACCACCCTGCTTACGCTCCGCTGCCTCGCAAAGATTTTGGATGGGGTCCACATACCGCGTTTCAGCCTCTCTGCAGACATTAGTAAGTCCGTTCTCCCCGCACCCTGTCTGGGATGCAGATGAAGAAAGGTCCAGCTGTTTTCCACGGGGGATGTTTGCCCGTGGGCAACTCAAGTGACTCCCCCACAGCCGCGGCAGGGGACAAGGGAGCCAGGAGCCCCAGCATCCACCCTCCGGTACTCAGCAAAGGGTGGGAAGGATGTAAATCTTCCCCAAATTTCCCCCAGCCCCTCTCCAGGCTCCAGCCCCGCAGCGGCCACGCACATCCAGAGGTGGCAATCCCAGGTCTGCCGACTCCCCGGGAAGGCAGGGAGAGGAAGGCAGCGCCATCATCCATCTGATGGGCTCCAGCCGGGATGGAGGAGCGCGACGGACCCACCAAGAGCACAGGCAGGAGCGGTGATGGACGGGGCTCCCCCGCCCAGACAATCCCTCCCGGGACACGGTGGCCAGGCTCGCCGTGAATGTCCTGTCCCACATACGTCTTCTCACCCAGCCACAAAATTTGCCCCCGATTTGCTCACCCCGAAGCATCTCCCACCGGTAGCACGGACACCCCTGGGGCCAGCAAGTTTGTGGCCACGTCCAGGGGTGTGATGTGACACGGGGGACAGCCCCGACATGTGTCCCCATAGACATCACAGACATGATTCCAGCACAGTTCGCTAAAGACTACCAAATTTTTCAACACTACTACAGAAACTCCCCAAAAGAAGTAGTAAAAAAATAAGATCCAGAGATTTTTTCCTCCCTTGTTTCTCCAGCACCGTTCCCGATGTTAATACCCCAAGCGGCACCACCAGTGGCTCAGGACAGGGGATCCCCCTTTCCCACCACGATCGAGCCCATCCGCGCAGCACGGGTCAGCCCCCGCTGTCCCACAGCTTTTTTTTTTTTTTTTTTCTTTTTCCCCAATTAAAATGATGTTTAACACAAAGCTTTTCTCACCGGGGGCTCTTTGCTCGCCTCGTGCCCAACCCTCAAGGGCAAGACCGGGGTAAATGGGGCTGTTCCCTGCGGAGCCCAAAGCCGCCGTAGTCTGGATTCAGGAGGAGGAAAGGGCTCCATCCCCCTGTTCCTGGTCTCAGCACCATCCCGCAAACACCCTGTTTTACATGGAAAATCCCATTTTCACCCCTGTTGTGACGGCGCGAGGTGCAGCACCGGACTGAGCTCTCGCTGGGGATGAAGGGAGCGTCGTGCTTGAAAAACGCCCTGTGCCCCCTGCAAACATCCAAAACTGTGCTCCCAGGCGAAAGAACACTCCCAAGAATTTGCAAGTCAATCCACTAATCATTTTCTAATCCTTAATTAATTAAAGATGGGTCCTTTAAGAAAGAGAGCATCTGTGTGGGTCTCTTTTGGGCTCTGAGTAATCTTAAGAATGAGAAAAATGTCGATGCTCCGCGGTCTCGGCGCAGTTCAAATTAATTAAAATCCTGCTCCTCGGCTGCACGTGAAGAACAAAATTTCACAAATTGCTTAAACAACCCTTCGAGGACACGGCCGGGCCGGGGCGGGCTCGAGCGGGCTGCCAGGGCGGCCGCCGCACACGCTCCCACCGCAGAATCGGCCGCGCTGGATGGAGCCGCGGCGGGGTGCGACGCACCGGCGAGCAGCGCCGGGACCTCCGGCAGAGCTGCCGGCGCGGCCACCGGCCCTTCGCCGCCCTTCTCCGAACAGCCGCCGAGGTACCACAGCCGGAGTCTCCCGCTACGGATTTATCCGCTGGAAAATTGAGCGGACAGCAATTGTACCCCCTCCCAGCAGCCACGTGCTTCGATTTTGGGGAAAAAAAAAAAAGTTTCCCTGGAGAATATTTAAAGAAGGGGGAAGGCAGGAGAGTGCCTCTGCCCTGCAGGGAAAGGTGCAAACCCCAGCCAGAAATAACGAGGACGAGAGAAAGCCACAACGTGGCTTTAACCATCACCGGGACCTCGTGCCTGAAAACGCCGTCTCGCGTGCCGGCAAGGTGTCCCCGGGCGGCACCTCCACCCAGGAAACCTGCTGGGGCCACCACGCCGCCCCGGGTGGCTCTGCGGGAAGGGGACGGGTTTGTACCCAAAGTTACATTCTCTTTTGCTTTTCATTCTTGCAATTCTTGCGCAAGCGGTCATCCCTCGGCCCCGTCCCGCCCGGCCGGCTGCTGAGCCCGCCAGCGTGCCGGGGCGGCGAGGTCCCCGCCTGTCCCCTGCCAGCCACGGACCCGCCGACGGCCAAGCCGCCACCTCCATTCCCCTTTGCTGCTGCGAATAAGCCAAAGAAGAGCGGGTTATAATTTCTGGGAGCCGCATTTGCCGTGCCACAAGCTGTTTCCGTTGCGAAGCGGGAAACGGGGAGGGAGCTTCACGCAAAGGCTGCTCTGTTTGGTTTACGGGCTGGAAATTCTTCCCCGGGTCCCTTTCGCCCCCCTCCCTCCCCGCGGAGCCGAGGCGGCAGCTCCTGCCTGCGGCCGCGGGCGCTCGGTCCCCGCACAGGGCACCAAACGGGTGGAGAAGCTGATCCACAGCGCCGGCGGCACCACGTCCCCGCACCAACGCGGGGACCTCGTCCCGCCTGCAGCCGTGGTGGGACGGGAGCTGCTGCCTCAGTTTCCCCAAGAGAGGCGCGCGGTGCCCGAGCCACGCTGCAGGCACGGGGCAGCCGGCAGCGATATCCCACCGAGGAGCCACGAACCGCCTGCCAAAAGCCCTGCTCCAGCTTCCCGGCTGTCCCGGAGGCGAGGATTTGGCATGAAACCCCCCAAGGAAGCGTCGGCTCCCTGGGGAAAGCGACACTGTCCACCGCGCCGGCCCCCGCCGAGAGCGTCCCTGCAAAGAGCTCAAGGGACTCGCCTGCCCCCATCCCAAAATCCCCGTGAGGGTCCCATTCCCAGCTGCAAACCCAGCTTGGTGCTGGGCGACCTCGGACGTGGCACCTCCATCGGCGCCATCCCCTGTCCCCTTTGCCCACTGGGTCAGAGCCGGGGCGACGCTGGGGAGAGCAGCGGGAAAGTGAGGATGGGGTGGGGGGGAACTGGGGGTCTCTGCACCCCCGCGCCAGCGGGACGCTCAGCGGGAGCAGCGCAGCACCGCGGGCCGCAGGCGGCTCAAAGCCGCCTTGTTCCTCGCCCGGCGCGGGGTCGGCTGCCACCGCGCTCCCGCCTCGCCACGCCGCCACGGAGCGCCGGCACAGAGGTGCCTCTGTCCTCCGACTCGCGGCACTCGCCAGACCTGGATCCCACCGACATTTTTCAGAGCGAAAACAGCCAGAATCGTTCCTTCCAGGTAGCTCAGCCCTGCTGAAATCAAGAAACCCCCTTAAAAGCCACAAAAGGAGGAATTCACGGCCCTCAAGGAAATTACGGGGAGGTTTAACAGGAATTCAGCTGCGGAACATCGGAGGTTCAGCTGAGATGTCCCCAACCGGCAGCTGAGATGTCCCCAACCGGCAGCTGAGATGTCCCCAACCGGCAGCAAACCCCGCCACCGCTCTCCGGGATGTCCCGGGGTACGGGGGGGGGGGTCTCCTTCCCCATCGCCGTCTCCTTTTCTCCGTCTCTCAGACAAGCGGATTCTCCCCGTCCGTGGGGGGCTGCATCCCTGGCTTGGCACGGTACCGTCACCCAACGGCAGCACCACAAAGCGACGGCAAACCCGGGTTCGCCCCCACATCGATGCTCAGCCCCGGGCGGCCGCTGGGCTGGGGGGAGAGGGGCAAGTGGGGGGCAAAAGGGGAGAGGAGGAGGGGAACGGTGCCCTCCCGTGCTGCCGTTGCCAAATCTGCTTTGGATTTGCTAAACGGCCTCTAATAAAATAGGCCAAGGGTTTACAGTTGTTATTGTTCAGGCGAAAGTAGCCCAATTTTGCTCTTTTTTTTTTTTTTTTTAAAAAAAAAAAGTTTTCTCAACAGGGCCAAGTTAATCCAAGGAAGCAACAAAAGCCGTTCCTCGCTTCTGTGCAAGACCATCCCGGGGTAAAAAGTGTCTCAAATGGCAATTCCAGGGGCCGTCCCGAGGAGCCTCAGGCGTCTGGCACATGGTGTCTTCAAAAAGTTTAAAAAAAAAAAAACCAAACCAAACAAAAAACCTACAACCCGTTGGATTTATTGTGAGAAGTTACCAAAAAAAAAAAAAAAAAAAAAAGGAAGTCTGCAAATACCCACTCGGGGCACTTTTCTATAGGATTAACACGCCGGGAGAGGCGGGGGGGGGGGTCAGGGGGAGGAAACCTCCAACAAAACACTTCGGCCCCTTCCCGACCTCCCCCTCCGCGCACTGCCCTCCCCGGGGAGACAAAAGGCCGGAGCGGGGCTGCGGGACGCTGCGGGCCGGCGGCCGCCCCCGACACCCCCCCCGGGCTCCCCCCGCGGCCGCGGAAACGTTTCCGCCAGGCTCGCCAGACGCTGCGTGGCCGCACGGCGCGGGGAGTTAAAACTAAAAATAATAAAAAGCGAGCGAAAAGGCGGCGGAACGGGGAGAAAAAGCGACGCGGCCAAACCGGAGAAAACAAAACGCGGCGGAACGAACCGCCACCGAAGGAGGACAGAGTAAAACAAACCGCGATAAAAGCAAATAAAACATCCCGGGAGGAAATAAACCGGAGGGATGTGAACCGCGCCGGAGCCAAGCGCCCCCCTCCCCCCCCCCCGCCGCCGGGGGTCCCGCCGCCTCCCCCCCTCCCCGGGGGGGGTGTCCCCATCCCTCCCCGCGCTGCTTCCCCTCCTCTCCCCCCAAAATGATAATTAACTCGATGGGAGGGGAAGGGGGGGGGGGGGTGTCCCACCTGGGTGCGCAGCGCCGAGCACCAGCTGGAGGCCGAGGAGGCAGCAGAGGGGGGCGCGGAGGGGCCGCGGTGCCGCCGAGCGGAGCCCCATGCCCGGCACTGCCCCGCTCCGCTCCGCTCCGCTCCGCTCGGGGCCTCGCTGCTCCCTCGGCGGGGCCGGGGGACGGCGGGGGGGGGGGGGCGGCGGAGGGGCGGGCGGGGAGGGAGGGGAGGGGGAGGAGGAGGAGGAGGAGGAGGAGAAGGGGGAGGAGGGACAGCGAAAAGAGAGAGGGAGGGGAGAAGGAGAGGGGGAAGAAGAAGAAGAAAAAAAAAAAGTAAAAAAAAAAAAATTAATTAAAAAAAAAAAAAATCCCGAATGGTGCGCGGCGGGTTGAGACGCTGCGTCAGCCGGAGCCGCGCTGCCGCCCCCCCCCCCCCCCCCCGGTGGGCCCGGGCCGAGGCGATGGGGGGGGACCGGGGGGACGGGGGAAGCGGGGGCTCCGCCGGGGGATCCCCGTCCCGCCGCACCGCCCGGCGGAGGGGGTGGGGGGCGGCGGGGTTGGGGGTGACGGTGGGGTTTGGGGTGATGGTGGGGTTCGGGGTGAAGGTGGGGCTTGGGGGTGGTGGTGAGGTTCGGGGTGAAGGTGGGGCTTGGAGTGAAAGTGGGGTTCAGGGTGATGGCGGGGTTGGGGGCAATGGTGGGGGTTGTGGTGATGGTGGGGTTTGGGGTGAAGGTGGGGTTTGGGGTGATGGATTCAGGGGTGATGGTGCGGTTTTGGGTGATGGTGGGGTTTGGGGGTGAAGGTGGGATTCAGGGATGAATGTGGGGTTTGGGGTCATGGTGGGATTCAGGGATGAAGGTGGGGCTTAGGAGCGAAGGTGGGGTTCGGGGTGAAGGTGGGTTTGGGGGTGATGATGGGGCTGGGGGAGATAGTGGGGTTTGGGGTGAAGGTGAGGTTCAGGGGTGGTGGTGGGGCTTGGGGGCGAAGCAGGGGCTTTGCAGGATGGCCAGCGCATCCCTGCAAACCCCCGGGGAGGGCTGACTCCACCTGCCCAGGGGCCATGCAGCACCCCCTGCACCCCAGGTGGCCCCGATGCCCCAGAGGGTACGTGGGACATGCCCACAGTGCCGCCAGCCCCACGTCAGAGCCGTGAGCGAGCGCCTTCCCGGGCCCGAGACCTCAGCATGGGAGTCCACCTCCGCCCGGGAGAGTAGCCAAGGGCCGCCGCAAACTGCCACTGCGCGTTTTGGGTGGCACCTCTGGGTGTTTGGAGGGATTATCTCACCCCAAGCACAGATTGCTGAGCCAACCCCGCTGAATCCTCTTCCATCCATCCATCCATCCATCCATCCATCCATCCCTCCATCCGTCCCTCCCTCCCTCCCTCCCTCCCTCCCTCCATCCCTGTGGCACAGAGCCAGGCAGCTCCTGTCTCACCTGTGGGTGGGGGATGCTGAGGCCGGACACAGCTCGTTTCTGATGGATCCACTTGACCCCTCACTGTACTTTGGTTCGGGCTGAGTAAGGAGCAACAGGCCCCGGGTCCTGTGGTGAACCCGTGAGCTGGAGAGCTCCTGGCTCCCATGTAAGGGAGTGAAAGTGCCTCAAAAAGGTATTTTTGAAAGGTGGTTTTGAAGCCCAAAATGCAAGATCACCCAAGTACGGAGCAAGATACCAGAGCTGACATGAAGACATCTATCTAGTCTATACTACTGACCAGCAGCCAACTGCTTCACTCCCACCCGGAGTACTGCCTCCAGCTCTGGAGTCCCCACCATAAGAAGGCCATGGACCTGCTGGAGCGTGTCCAGAGGAGAGCCACGAGGATGATCCAAGGGCTGGAGCACCTCTCTTATGAGGAGAGGCTGAGAGAGTTGGGGCTGTTCAGCCCGGAGAAGAGAAGGCTCCGGGGAGACCTTATTGCGGCCTTCCAGTCCCTAAAGGGGGCCTACAGGAGAGCTGGGGAAGGGCTTTTTACTGGGGCATGTAGCGATAGGACGAGGGGGAATGGCTTTAAACTGGAAGAGGGCAGGTTCAGATGGAAGATTAGGAAGAAGTTTTTCCCTGTGAGGGTGGTGAGGCCCTGGCACAGGTTGCCCCGAGAGGTTGTTGAGGCCCCATCCCTGGAGGTGTTCAAGGCCAGGCTGGAGGTGGCCGTGGGCAACCTGGGCTGGGGAGAGGTGTCCCTGCCCAGGGCAGGGGGGTGGCACTGGATGGTCTTTAAGGTCCCTTCCAACCTAAACCATTCCATGGTTCTATGATCGTGGCGCCTTCCACCCACCCTGCCCGAGAGCAGCCTCCAGCCCTGGGGTGGTGCTGCAGCCCTCCGGCTCTCTGGGACTCTGCCGAGGAGCATGGGGCGAAGAGCATCGCCCAGTACCCGGTGTGGATATATCCCGTATTCAAGAGCTGAATATAAAAGGCTTTTAAAAACTTTTAGATGTTTTTTAAACTTTTGGTGGAAAATGTTGGAAATCAGCATTTTCCCGGCTTTGTTCGGCTGTTGGGCTGCGTGTTTCCGCACGAGGAGGCTCGCTGCCACGGGAGCCACACGGGCACCACGGATTCCTGCTCTGGGGGGGTTCTTCGGTGCTAAAAACCATCAGCACCTTAAAAACCATCAGCACCAAAACAGCGCGGGTGCTCGCCTCCTGCTGGAGGTCTGGTTGGGGGTAACAGGGCAGACGGAGCACCTGGAGGGGATTCAGCATCGCAATTTGCTTGAACCAAATAAAATCCCCAAATCCCTGAAACCCGGGAGGAGAGAATTCCCATTTATGCAGCTGGGCACTGGCTCAGCTGGGCATGGCTGCTGGAGAGCCGGTTCTCCTCCGGTTCTGGAGCAATCAAGAAAGCTTTGAGAGGGAAGGTGGGAATATGGGGAAGTGCGGTGGGACCCACGTTGGGTACGTTGAGTTTTTTTTTGCTGGGGATTTTGCTGGGAAGCCCTGGGGCGGCGGCGCAGGCTGGGACCCGCTGTGTGCTCCCGCACCCAAGGGTTGTGCTCAGCCCCACCTGAAACCAGCAAACAACTCCTTCCCCTGATGGCTGAGAGGGTCCAGCTGCTCTCCTGCCATTGCCCACAGCATGGCAACGTGGCACCGTGCAAAGATTTGGTTGTACCGGTGCAGAAAAGGTGATGCCTGTGGTACCCATCCCACAGGAGCATCCCCGAGCACGCAGGGGCTCCTCCTCGGGCTCTCCAGGGATTTGGGCAGCGCGGGGGGGAGGCACGTCAGACCTCGCCACATAGACTCTGCCGTGCGAAATTCAGGCGGGATGATGCTTTTCGTCAAGCCGAGAGGATGGCAGCGCTCCCTCGAGCAGGGAGTGGGATCGGGCCCGGCGTGGGGAGGTGCGTGTCCTCCAGCCACGTGTTGTTTGGCCGCTCTTGTGAAAATAAATGAATCCGTTGTTTCCCAGCAAGGCAGGAAGGACCTGCAGACCGGGGCCAGGACGGGCTTTGGGGGATGCAAACCCTCCAGGGGGGCCCCAATTAAACACATCAGCATCTGGGCTGTTGGCTTTTTTAAGCCAGGGATTATTTTTTAATTGAGGCAGCGCCGGGAGAACAGCCTCGCTCACCCTCCGTGGCGGGATGGGCGCCGGGGGCTGCCCACGGGGAGCGAGTGCGACGGCCCGGAGGAGAGGAGGGGATTGCCCAGACCCTCACTCCCATCCCTAAACCTTGGAGACAGCTCCCGGGGGATCCCACCCACCGAGGCGCCAGCGGCTGGACGCGATGGAGCCGTGACGTCCCACGAGTGGGACCCTCCATCCACCCCGGACAAACCTGATGTCCCTTTCCCAGGAGGCAAATCCCGTCCGAAGGAGGGGACGGGGCAGAGCCGAAAGGCTTTGGATCCCACGGAGCATCGCTGCCTCCTGGCCTGGTTCATCCCATGTCTCGGAGGTCCCTGTGATTAGAACATAATTAGCACTTCCTAATAATTAATTCCTCCAACATGGGCCAACAGCTCCTCACCCGCTCTCCTCCTAATCCGGTTTAGTACCAGTTCAGTTGCTACTCGTCGGAGCGGATCGGGAGGAAATGCATTTTTCCCTTCCCCTGGGATGTTTCCAAGCTGTCTGACCTCTCTGGCCCTAACGAGCTGCTGCCAGACGAGGGGAGGCGGCCGCATGCAGGGGATGGCCGGCCGCGCCGCCGGCCGCGCTCTCAGGAGAGCGCTTTGCAGCAGGCGAGGGATGGGAGCGATGGGCTCGTCCCGGCAGTGTCTGCACTTGGGACATGCAGTGCCTGCGGCCGATTCCCGCAGTCGGAGCATCTGTATCTGTCCCCTAGTCGGAAAAAGAAATGCTGTTTTTTAGCCGAAGCGACGTACTGTATGGGGATGGTCACAGTGGAGGGGCTGCAGTGGGATGGGGTGAAACTGCATCAACTCGAGTGAAAGTCCCCCTGCAGAAGGATTTGGAAAATATTTTGGAGATGGATCTGCGCCACTCGCCCACCGTTGGTTACAGCTCTGCCCTGGTTGGGAGCACTGGTAGAACATGGGTCAATGGGGGATGCTCAGCTTCCCACAGATTGGAAAATAAATGTTGCTAACGAGCTGTGGGACACATCCATTCGGGTGGCACCCAGCAAGTTACTGAGTTTGGGGCTGATATGGGGCACATTAGGTGTTTGCTCACGCCAGAGGACAGGATTTGGGGAGCTGTGGACCACAAGGGCAGCGTCCGTAGCACCAGTCTCGAGGGCAGATGCTCTGCAGGATCTGTACCAAGTTATCAGCCACCTCTGAGGAGGTCCAACAAAAGGGTCTAATTTTAGAGCCCGGGGAGGACACGGGGGTACCATATCCGATCAGGGAGGCTGCACGTCCTGCTTGATTGCGCTCTTCCAGGGGTGTCCCCCGCTTTCCGCAGGACTGAGGGGCTCCGGGAGAGCAGTGCTGGGGAGCAAAGCCCTGCCTGCAGGCAGCGGCTGTCGAGGGGCTGCTGGTGCCACGGGCTTCGCATCGCCGCGGCAGTCGCCGCCGGGGACGGGCAACACCTGCCAGGCTCCGCCGCGAGCTCAGCCCTCCGTCCGCACCGCCCCGGCCTCATCCTGGCCCCCGAACGGGACCGGCAGGGCCAAGATCAACACCCACCTGGCAAGCGCTGCCGCGCTGAGGTCACCGCTTAGGGAAGAGGCCGTCTCGGCGTCTGCTGGCTCCTCTCTCCCCCGCGCCGGCAGCAGGGGAAGGCCACGTCGCTCTCAACCCGTTGGAGACAGGCGGGGGACGGCACTGGCAGCCCCAGTCCCAGCGATGGAGAGGGCTTCCCCCCCCCCCCCCAGAACCCGCTGCCAGGCTCTGCGTTGTGGCCAGCGAGGGGTGGTCAGCAGCCCCCTCGCTGGAACGTGAGGCTTGACACGTCCCCCAGCACGGCGGGGAACCCGCACAGGGTACGGCAGAGGACTCGTCCCCAAATCGCATTTGCAGCCTTCCCTCCGAGGACGAGCCTGGGGACACCATGTGGGGGCTCAGCTCCTCCGCAGCCCCGGGCGCGTTGGTGGCCATCGGGCGCCCGGTGACGCTGATGCTCCCGAGGGTTTGGTTTTCCCAAGCGCCGATGGGTTCGGTGCTGGGAGGGGGGGTCTCAGTGCTGGTGGCCGGGGCTGCACCGTCCCCGACACCGCAGTTTGGTCCCCGTGCTCCTCGCCTGAGCGCAGAAACACAGCATTGAAGATAAGCCCCAGCTCTGCTCGACACCCAGCTGCGGGTAGAAGGATCCCGGCCAAAAAGAAGGGCCGTTTCCCTGCCTCCAAACTGACCGTCCCCTCGGCCCTTGGGAGGAGAAGAGGGGGCTTTGCCAGCCACTGGGGTCCCTCCAGGGGCTCAGTCAGCCCCTGACCCCCTCCCCAAATCCCTCCCCAACCCCCCTCACTCCCAGCGCCGCGAAGGGGGTCCCTTTGTGGGTTCCCCAGGCTGCGGCTCTCGGGGCTCTTTGCTGCTCTTCTCTTCTGCAGCCCTTAAAAGTCAGGCAAGTTCAAGCTGCAAATAATTTATTAAAACCAGATGTGCTCTCTCAAAGCTGCCACGAGGAATTTCAGGGCGCTCCAGCCCTGGGAGGGCCAGCGCCGAGATCCCTGCCCTTCCGCCGCGGGGGCGAGATGAGGCCGGGGGCTGCCCGGGGAGCAGCGCTGCCCTCCGAGCCCACTGCCTCTCCTTCCTCCCTGGCCTCCTGGGAAGGAGCAGCGAGGAATTCCAGCCATTCGCAAGAAATTCGCCTTTTAGAAAAAACACTTTCTCCGCATGACTCAAGAGCAAATTAGCAGAGCCGGGTTGTGGAGGGGGGAGGGAAGGCAGCTGGGAGAGCGGCGGAAGACAGCACATCCCGAACAGCATCTTCCTCCCACCGGAAGATGGGACAGGACCAGGGAGCGGAGCTCCCACCCTATCCCGCGGCCCTTCCAGCAGGAGCAGCACCATCCAGCAGCCACGTAGTCGGCCCTCGATGCTTCGTTTCCACCTCCGCCACTGCCTTACCTTGAGCCACGGACACCATCTCCTTTTGGTCCCTTTCGCCTGGAGGGGTTTTGGCATCGCTCCCAGCCGGTCTCCTGCGTTGGGGTGCGAGCCGGTGGGTTTTCAAGATTAGCAGGAGCCGGGATGAGGCAATGCTGAACAAAGCAGGTTTTGAGCCCTGATCTTGATGTAAAGCTGAGCCAGGCCAAGAGCAAGGAGGTTGCCGACACGGCAGCCCATGTCCCGTGGACACTGGCCAGCGCGTGCTCGGGGCTCCTGCGCAGCCAGCGGCTTCGGTCAAGAGAGGACAGAGCTGAACAGGGCTGGTTTTTTTTCTTCCCATGAATACAAACCAGAGCACCTTATAACCCACCGCCTGCGTTCCCCGTGGCTGCTTGAGTGGGGATGGGAGATCGGGGCAGCACGAGGGGCCAAGCGTCCCTGTCTTCACCCTGCTGCTCCCCACAGCATCCCTGCATTTTTAGCTCCATCCATCCATCCATCCCCTTTTTACCTCCAGCTGGACCATTGCACCCCTCTGCCCCGTCCCTGCAGCCCAAGTAAGAGCAGAGGGGAGAGCAGCTCGGGGCCAGGGCTGCCTGTGGGCTGGTGAGGCTCACCCCACGCACTGGTGGCTAACCTCTGTTTTTAGGCTTTACTGGACCAGCTCGAAGCACTGAGCCTCCCCTGCGCTGACGCAGCAGCCAGCCGGCATTTTGCTGCAGCCGAAGGGTGGAGGGAGAAGAAAGGTTGTGGCAACTCATCCCATGGCAAGATGCAGGGCTGGGAGCGGAGAGGAGCACGGAGGAGCGTGCGGCGCTGGCAGCAGCACACAGCTCCTCACCAGAGAGCACGCGCCAGCGGCTTTTCCCATCCTTCGCGCCCCCACGCAGTTAATGCATGAAATGAGAGTGTGTCTCAGCCCGGGTCCCGGCTCCCACTCCCCCACCCGGCGCAGACAATAGCGTCCTTGTGGCCAAGACGCCTGTTCCTGGGTGTGAACGTGGCGAGGGGACGGCGAGCGGCTCCGCGTTTGCTTGGCCTCTCGCCCCCACCCAGGGCGATGGCCGTGGGGCGCTCAGCTGCCCCCGAGGGCAGCGCTGGGGCCAGGGCGAAGCAGAAGCCGTGCGCACATCCACGTGCGGTGATGGAAACTCAGGGTCTCGGTGCAAAGATTCTTCAGCATTTGGCAGAAAAGGCACCTCGGGACTGGGTGGGAGTCAGGGCTGCACCGGGTCCTGCTTCCACAGGCTTCAAATCGCCTCTCCCCCTCCACGCTGGGAGCGAGAAGGTTTAAGTCAAGGCTGCTCGAGCCAGGCTCGCGTAGCACCCAGCAAATAACATCCTCCGGCAGCAAACCCCAGGGAGACACTGGCAGCGGTAGCAAACCCCGTGTGGAGAGTTTGCCAGGTCACAAAATAAACTGGGACCGGCCCATTTGGCAGAAAGAAGCTCATTTCATAGCGTGACTCCTAACCGCTAGCGTAGGAGGCGCAGCATCCAGGGAGGCAGCCCCTCATTCCCGCTGGCATCGAGCTGAGCGCATAATCCCGCGTACGTCCCTGCTCCCGGGCACGCCGCGCGGGCGCGCTGGGTACCTGGCCCGGAGGCCTGGCCGCCGCGGGATGCTTGTGCATTCGCTGCTGAAAGGCTGCCGCCGCCTCCCCCTACCCAAATCTGTGTCGCATCACCAAAACGGGCACAGGGGGCCAAAAAATAATCAATTGCAGCAGCGGGGAAGGAAGGGAGCTGCTCTCGGTGTTCGGTTTCACTCGCGCTCAGGCGAAAGCTGACTTGAAGTTAAAGCGCAGCAAGAGTGACGTCAGGTTTGCAGAGAAACCCTGATCCCCAGAAACTCTTCCTCCGGAGGAACCAGGCTCCAGCAGGCAGGTACTACCCGCTTCGTGGTGGGGATGCCCCGCACAGGAGTCGGGAGATGCCCACGGAGGAGCGGGGCACGTGAACGGGTGCTCCCCGGTTATTAGTCCGGATAGAAGCAGACTTGACATCTTCAGCTGCCAAGCTCCTTTTTCATTTTCTATTGTATGTTTTTAAAGCTGACAAGACTCAGCCATAAATTAAGGAGCTGAGTTCATCGTCACTGCTCAACGTGGATGTGACCGAGACCGGAGCCGCGGCACCCGGGGGCTGAGGAGCGGCTGACAGGCTGCGGCCACCGGCTCGGCACAGCCAGCCAGGGCATGGGAGTTCAACGCAAATTACCATCACCAGACAAAAAAAAAGGTGGTTTTTGTGTCCCAAACATACATAGTTTCTTAAGGCAACTGCTACTCTACCAAGAATGAGGGACAAACTTACCTTGTCTCAGTCTTCCAGAACAAGATCGATGCCAGAAATTAACTAACACATGGCAATTTTCAGCGATTCCCCCCTCAGATGCAGAGATCTCACTGCTCTGAGCTGTTGAATGCAACCTTCCTCCATCCTTCCTCATCTTGTCCCCCGTCACCTCCGCGCAGCCACTGCAAGAGAGCTCGTGCCAACGCTACAGAGAGCAAAACAGTTAAGAGCCAGGCAAATCAGTTTCTTAAAACTTATTTTAATATCCATGTCTCATCTGTTGGGTAGAGCCAAAACAGTCTGGCCTGGTTTAAGTTACAAATTCTTCATACACTTTTCTTTAAGTAAATGAACAGTGTGGCAATAGGGCTGTTATTGGAAGTGAAACCCATATTAACAAGGAAGTGTCGCAGCCGGACTTCTACCAGGGTTCTTCACTGCTATCAGCCCCGGGGAAAGGCCAGCGCTGTCCCCAGGCCCCCGGACGGGTGTCGCACAGCAGGAATCAATGCATCTGACACAAAACTAATCACACCCACAGAGATAGCACACACTGTATGTCCAAGAAACAACAGGACTGGGATAGAAAAAACCCTTTTAGAATTCTCCCCGATGCGGACAGACACCAAATCATCAGTTTCAGCAAATGGGATGAAGCATCAACCCTGATTTCGCCTGACAGAGGCTGAATAGACATGTCGAAGCGCTGCTTGCTAAACAGTTAACTTCTGGAACAGAGCAGCAGGGATGGAAAGGGCTAAGATATTATGGCTGAGGATTTAAAGATGCAGTATTTCTTTTCTTTGTTTAAAACGCTACAGTTTAGAGACCACCTTAATGCAGCTGCAAGTGAATACATCCAATTAAAAGCCCAAGAGTCACTACAAAACTAGGAATAAAAAAGCAGCAGGGTTCTCCACTTCCCAGGCCCATTGCTGAAGTTCAACAGACTCCTCCATTTTTCAGTTAACCAAAAGTTCCTGATCAGGTTTAAGCATAGTATTTGCAGACGATGGCTTACAGTAAGGCAGACAAGTGATAGTTCTCTCTGAAAGTGCGTGATGGAGAACATCGCTTGCCACGAGAATGCCATTCGGGTGAGGAGCGCCCCGAACAGCCCACGCACTGCCGGAGCTGCGGGAACAGCCCTGGCGGTGCCACGCAGAGGACAGTCCCCACCACGGTGGTCTGGGTATTGGGTTAGGAAGTGCGCACAGGGTACTTTGTTTTTTAAACACCACCCTGAACCGCGGTAGTGCAGCACTCGGCTCCCTCCCGAGACAAACCTTGCTCTCGAACACTGCATCTTTAAATATTTCTGGCTATGAACTCCTGCCACATGTTAGGAGCACTCCAACCTGGCTGCCACATGTTCAAGTGCTGTGCTTTTTGTGTGTGTTTTCTGTTTTGCTGCAATGTGGGGGGAAAAGGGGGCAGAGCGGGGACAAGAGGCTTGCGTTTCACAGCAGGCAGGCTCCAGCTGAAGGTGTAAGACCCCTCCAGGCAGATTACAGAAGGGAGACAAAAATAATAATTAGATTGTTTGCTCCCTTCAAGAACACTATCTCATTCCCTCACTTGAAATCGGACGCAGCGATGGCAGCAAGTTAGGAAAGTCAGCAAGTTTTAAAAGGAACGCGTTAAGGGAGAGAGGAAGCTTTGCTGCCAAGTCACCTAACTGAGAAGAGCAGACAAATCTTCAGCTTCAGGTTTTTGTAACACGAACAAGGTATGTACAGTACTGTGTGAGCACAGATCACACCTGCGATCAGCTGAGCTGTGCTCCGATTCTTTCCTGTTCGCCGCCTGCCTTTTCAACAGTCAACAGACAGCACGCTCACGAGAGCGGAGAGCACGTCGTGAACGTGTCAGGGTGCGTTTTCAAAAAGAACAGCACTTCAAATAAATTAAAAAGGTGCAACCGTTGAGAGCGCTATGAAGCAGCAGCTGAAAACCTCGTGGCGGTCTGAGCTGTGATCCACTCTGATCACAGGAGATCTACGCAGGCCTGTTCTCCCGCGGGCTTCGCCGCCCTCCCGAGAAGGTGAGTTATTCCTAAGAGGCCACCCCAAGGGAACAGAAAGCTGCACCATCCGCAGAATGAACACTGCCACGAACCTGCTAATATGGGTTTCACTTTGAGACCAGAAAACTGTTTTCTTCCAAAAAATTGTTATTTTTAAAAAACTGAAATTAATTAGGGGTAAAACACTAACTCTAGTGCCATGAACAGGCAGGATCAACTTTTTTCCCCTCCAAAGGGCAAAGAGTCATATACCATCCCCAGCTGAACCTTGGTGCTTCGAGCTTTTCAGGAGATGTTACCTAAACTTTATTAAAAGAAAAAGAACAATGTTTAAATATCAACACTGGACTAGCCCAGTCTTTTTCCAAAGTCCACATTCTTCATATGAAGCACACACGGCGTCCTGGATTCCCCAAGGCTGCATGTTCAGAAGTTCACAGTACATGGAACCATGTCTTTTTGTATTTTCTTGAGTTTCCCCTCCTTGCTCAGAGCAGCCACCCTTTGTGGTCATTTACTGGATAAACCTCAAGCCATCTCCTATCCGCATGGCTTGGCCTAGATGCCGAAGGTTTTCTTGATGAGAGTTGATGTTGTCATGCTCTATGGATGGAAAAAAGCAAGAGAAAAAAAGCACCTGGTACAGGTTTCTTGAGACCCTTGCAGATTCCTCTATTCCAAAGCTGTTTCTGAAAGTCTTTTTGCCGGATTCTCAAGCAGTTTTTGGCCTATTAACTCTCTCTCAGTTTGAAGAGCTGTTATTGGATGTTCCAGAGGTTGATGCAATTGCAGCTCCAGCTGGGCTGCTTGTGGATACAGATTTGCGGATGTGAGGCAGCAAGTATGGGTCACAGGCCAGCTGCTGGACATCTATCCGATCCTCCTTTCGGTAGGCCAAACAGCGTCTGATAAATGCCTGCACACACCCCAAAGGCAAAACGAGAATTAGTAGACGGACAGAAACGGGAAGCTTTCTTTGACAGGCAACTCTTTGGGAGCAAGGCCAATCTGACAACCCCAGCGCTGAAATTCCTTCCCCAGTGGCCACAGAGAGCGCCCAGCTCCTACCCCAGAAGCTCATCTTTTGTCAGCAGAGCGCACGGGCAGAGGCACGCGCTGCTCTCTGTTAGTCCTCAGCCTGACAACTACAGCAAGGCGACGGCACTGACCGCTCTGCAGCAGGCGAGCGTTAAATGCAGAACTTCTTGCTGGGTTTAAGGAAACTCAGAGGAAGGAACTGCCAGCGCTGATTGCCGACTGACAGACACAGTGCAATCAAACGCGCTGCAAGAAGGTTTACCTTTGCTTCTGGTGTGACTACTGGCTTTGGAGGGAACTGCACCTCGGTAGCTTTCAGAATTGTGTTCTCCTGCAATATATCTTGCTGTGACTGGTTGTGACCGAAGGGCTACCAAAAAAATCAAAGACAGTTGTTAAAGGTTGATGACAGGCCTTAAAAAACCCGTAACGCTACTGTTTATCATCACTTGACATCAGCATTTTTCCAGGCAAGAAGCCCACAAATGCTGTGGAGGTGCTGCAGATTCCAGCCAGATGAGCAGGACACACTGAAACTGAACAAAAGGGACCAAGCCAAAACATGTCTGGGGTGTCTCCGGCTCAGACAGGAGGGATCTCCTCCTGCTTCCAGACCTCATAGGTCAGCTCCATCATGTGCAGGAGGGCCTTCATCTATCTAAGCTAACAGGAAATTCACCCACTTCAATCTCTGCTGGGCCGGTTCCACCGTTTGTCTGACTGACAACACTAGGCAACACAGCATGTTTGTCAGCCCAGGCTTCCACAACACTTGGTTACCAAGGACTCGTGAAAACAAGAGTTGATGGAATCCTTTTCCTGGTCCAACCTATTTCTTACGTTGTCATAAAACAAATTACCTTTTCTCAGGACAAATCACCTCTTCCTGATCTGGACTCCTCCCTTCCAAAGCCTTCCTAAAAACTTCTAGAGTGGGTCTTTGTACCTACTTTTTTTTTTTCCCCCAAAACGCTTGCAGCTGTCAAGCAGTATCAGGCTTGACAAAGACTGAACGCATCGAAAGCATCACAAAACAATGCCAGACCAAGAACCCCAGGTGTCTGGCTCTGAACGATACACTTGTCCTGCCCATAACAGCCTCAGTGGGAACATGCCCGGTGGAAAGAGATGCTCTGCAGAACATTGCTTTTGAAGGAAGTGCCATGCAGATCAAAACACAACGTAGTAAGTTCTCCCCACTTCATTAGCATGGACTGTGCCTCGGAACTGATGGCACGAGACAATGCAGAAGCACCTTCTAAGCCTGGGGAGGAGAAGGAAGAAGCAGCCAGGGCTGCCTCCCAAAAGGTTTGGGAATTACCACTAGGAATGGAGTTTAATACCTTCTTACCTTTCTGCCATAAAGACACTGATAGAAGATGACTCCCACTGACCAGACATCAACTTTATTTGAAATCTTTGGAGGTTCTTTCCCAACCACAAAACATTCTGGTGGCAAATACCTGATTAGAAGGAAGCGACAACAGGTTATGAGCAGCATCTCCAAATACTTCCAATCATTTTCTTCAGAAAGAAAGGAACAAGCTTCTGTGATCAGATATTGGCTTGGGACTCGAGGGACCCAATTTCATTCCTGTGTGTCTTCGGGCCAAGACCACCAATGCATACGCCTTCTGGGAACGGAGATCCCCAAGGACTCTCCAGACACTCATGGTCTGAGCTAGTCAGCACAGTCAGTTTCTTTTCACCAGAACACATAAAACAATCCCATTTTCTTTTATCTTCAGAACTGGTATTTGTTGTTCAAAGGGCTTGGCCAACAAGTCCACAATAGAAACACACAGCCAAAATACATATTTCTAGAAATACAACCCCAGATGCCACGTCCTAGTTAGAGACACTCAGCCTCGCTCGAACTACAGCTAGTTTCGTTTTTAGGAAAGGAACAAACCTGTACAATACCGAATGCCTTAACAAACGTTCCTGTACAACTGTTGCCCATAGTGACAGTCTGCAGCTCAGATAATATCTAAGAATGACATTCAGTGGCGCTCACCGTAGGTCTTGCTCTCAGCCACAGGTGATGCAGTGACAACACTTGGCACTAAGGATAAAGTATTGCTGAAAATATCTTTCACGTGACACTTGAAAGTGAAGCTCTGCCTGTAGACAGCACTGTGAGATTTACACCTTTTGCAAGAGCTAACGATGGCTTTTCACCTCCTCGTTTCAGTGGAATACTCTTTCCATCTCCCTGATGTACCTGAATTTCCAAATAGGTATGGTATTCTCCTCTTTGCTCAAACTGTTAGACAGTGCCATTGTGGACTGTGAAAGAGCAGCCAAGCTCCACTCCAGAGCTCGCTATCTCAGCAGCATGCAGCATATGCAATTTTTCACCAGACCCTTGGGATAAGAGATGGTTTTCAAATGTATAAACACTAACCCACTGAAAAGTAAAAAGCTGCCAGCCTCAGAAGGAGCTGTGTGACAACAAGAGCAGTTTCCAGGGTCTCAAACCTCCAGTGTCTCAAGCTGTGGCAGCACATACAGAGCTGACATAGATCCAAAGCTGTTTATAAACTGTTCTTGATCTGTAACTTACAAGTGCCCGAGGCAACGCTTACCAGTAAGTACCAGCCCCCTGCGATGTCAGTTCCATGCCATCAACAGAGTTGTAGCTGTCATCATCCATGATTTTGGAAAGTCCAAAATCTGTGATTTTTATCTCTCCACATGCAGTACCATTGACTAGAAGAATGTTACCTAGACAGAGGAAGAAAACAGCCCCTTATGATACCCATCTAACAGGGAAAAAAAAAAAAATAACCAACAAAAACAAGAATAAAATTGCACTGAACTCTAGCGCTCTGCACGAGAGGACAAGGAACCTACACAGTGAGCTGCAGCAGCCCGGGGTAGATGTTTTAACACTCAGTACCCCGGGCTCTGGAGACAAGTCGGCTCCCACCAAGTGCTAGAACTGATCTGCCCATCCTCAAATGACCCAGTGGCCTGACATTACTTGGAACCTCCAGATTCTGAGCCCTATTAGCCAAACGAGCTTGACGCCCATGCTGTTTTGACCCCTCCCAAAGGTCCCGTTGGAAGGGCAGGTCAAAAAGGATTAAGGAGAGAAATACACATACATAGTTATGACTCATTCTGCCCAGAAGTCCTGACTTGCCCCAGCCTCTCAACAGCCAGAAACTCTCTCCTTCCTGACAGTGCTCCCCAGTGGCTTTCTAAGCTCAAAAAGGACAATTACTGCTTAGGCAGGCAAGAGTCTTTTACAAATCCATCAAGGATCAAGAAGTCAGATCGTCGCTGTTTTTCTGAAAGCCTGCAATAAAGCAGCAGAATCGTGTGTGATGGCAGTGGATGAATCACAGTTTTAGACAACTGTAGGCAGAGCTCTGCGGCATGCTCAGACAACATGAGAACAGTCGGCAGCTGGGGGAAGAAACAGGGTCACTAGAATTAGTGCAACAGCACCACCTCCCGTACAGATTCCTCGTGCTGATGCAATAAACCACATCACATACCGGTTACACAATGCTGATGAAGTGCCACCAGTATAGGGAGACAAGCCAGGGATAACTGCCCAAAGAGACGGCTGAATTTTACTGGACTAGGAAGACAGCTGTGCAGCCAATATGCAGCACCCCAAAAGACAGCACTTCCATTTTTCCCCTCGTGACTCTGCCCAATGATGAAGGGAAATCCGCACCAACATTTGGAGAGGGCCTGCTACATGGCAGGTGTCACGGAATTCAAAGGCAGACCCCAGCCAACAGTTCGACTGTACGTCCTCAGCTTTGTGAGCTGCCACACAATACGAAAAACTGAGCACTTCCAAGTTAGCTTCTGCCACCAAATTTTCAGGCAGATGATTACAGAAAGAATAAGCCAGAAGAATGGGAACGCGAAACACACTAGTAATTATGGGAACCCTTTATGAAGCAACAACAGAAACTCTCAACAGCAGAATACAAGCAGGACATTAAGAAACCAAACACAGACACTTTGGTTCACGGGCTCGTTCTGAACACGGAGCCTACTTTTTCTAGAATGTTATTTCCTTGTTTTATGTTGCAATTCTGGGAGACAATATCCTTTTCACAGCATGTTCTATGCATTTTAATTTTTTTCTTGTTGCAATTAAAGTTTTTCCCAGACAGCCCTGTCTCCTTTTTGCTGTCTGACCAAAGTAAACTTCCCCATGTTACTTATAACCCATTACCTTTAGTTAGCATCCTTAAGCACGTCAGCTAGCAGCACAGCATACCTGGTTTAAGGTCATAGTGTATGATGGGAGGTTTGATTTCATTTAAGTATTTTAAAGCATTCACAATCTGCATGATAATGGATCGCGCCTCTTTCTCCGACATTAACTTGTGCTGTTTCAGGTAGAAGTCCAGATCATTTCCCTCACAGTATTCTAACACTGTACAAAACCTGAAGGCAAAACAGTAGTTGTTGTAATTAAGGCACCTGATAGAAACCAGAACACTTTGTTATTGCTTGTCTGTAAGACTCACCTATTTGGTCAATATATTAAATTAAGAGTCCTCCAGCCTATTAATCCCTTTCTAAAAATAAGCTACCAGGAGCACAGTCCTCAGTGCTCAATAGTACAAAGGTCAGAGATCCCCCATTAGTGCTAGATCCAGAAGCGGAAAGCCGTATCAGCTGGGGCATTTGCCCAGGCCAGCAAAGAGTAGGATTTACTAGTAAAGCACCACATCCGACACAATACGGCATACTGGTTTGTGAGCTAGCGTCCCTAGAAAACCAATGTATGTTGAAACTGCCTCAGATATCTCTGCAGTACAGTCTGTAACATTGGTGTGGACATTCTCTGGACTCTCCTGGAAAGGTTTAAGAGACCAAATACTTCGTCTGTAGTGCATGGGTCAAACCAAGTCAAAGGACACAGCAACATAACTTACGAGTCAGTATCCAGCGAAAAGTAGTCATATAGCTTAACTATTCGAGGATGATCCAGTTCTTTGTGAATTCTGTACTCTCTACACGCATGTCTGAAAATAGGAAAGTTTGAGCATTAGTCATACAAGTGACTTAATTCTAAGTTCTGCAGATAGCAAACCCAGACATACCGCACAGCAGTCCAACTTCAATCAAACCCATGCATGTTATTCAGACAGCTTAAGAAAAGGCAAGCAAACAAGGAACTGCGCAGAATGGTTCTTGAGAACCACAGAATCTGCGTGGATCTCAAATGCTGGCAATACTACAAAATAACTAATCTTGATTAATGGTACTGCTTGCCAAAGCAGAATAACCTCATAATAAATCGTTAAGGGATCCAAGATAGCTGAATAAAAAACCCAGCAAGTTCTAGAAAAATTCCATGATGCTCTACCACCCAACTTCCAGGTTTCAAATTCAGCCTAGTTTGTCCCAGTGACTTGTTAGGGAATTAAGATCACAGCTTTATCTTTGAAGGTCTGTCAAGAAGGCTTGGCTGCCATTCTGCAGAGCTTATCTAATCCATGGCATTAGGGAGCAAGTGTTACCCACACCAAAAGGTTTCCTGTACCTCCCTTCTAGGCCCTGACATACATATAGTCCTAATCATCTGTGAAAGGATTAAGTATTCTAGGAAACAAAGGGACAGGGAAGGCTTTCAGGGAGCAACAGTGCAGGTATGTACCTGGAAGATGGGCATGAACAACCGTTTCCCAGAAGAACAGTGCTTAGGCGTTTCAGAGAGGAGAAGCCGCTTTAACGCTTTCTTCATAGAGCACTACTGGTGATTTAAAACCTTGTGCCACAGTACTTATACAAAACTCTGTGCGTGCGCATGTTTGAAACGTTTCTAATCTCACCGTAACTTTTGCAAGTAGCTACTGGGACAGAGAGCGAGCGGCTTTTGAAATGTGGCAAAACATAGAAAAAAGAACGGCAGCCTGTTCAGAGACAGCGGATAACCAAATGCAGGAGGAGGTTTGGAAACACGGCTGTCTGCTTTATAGCCTTACTTACTTGTGATAGTTTTCTTTCTTCTCATCTCTCCAGTTTTTATTTAACTGGTGTATTTTCACAGCTACATATCTCTGTTCTGTTAAATCAAATGCCTGCAGAGAGAAGAGCTGAAAATCAGTAGGAATCACAACTTCAAGTTAATACTGCAAAAGCAGACAAGCTCTAACAAACCAATATCCCCACCCAGGAAATCAGCATTACGACATACTGAGTGAAGAGCAAACCCACATTTTGATGTAATTAGTTTCACTAATGAAACCAAGCAACTCTGAAAACAATTGAATATGCTGTGCTTTGATCTGACCTTCCCCACGGGACCTAGCTAATGCCACATTTATTCTGACATTTTACCACCAGAACTACAATGGGATCAGAAAGGCCAAATTACTAAAATACAGACAGTTAATCACACTGGGAAAGACCCTGCCATTATTCCCCCAAGCCCACTAACTCGTTCTCTACGCTCAGTTAAATAAACCCAAAACATACAGAGGATTTTCAGTACTTTGTTTCACACTGGTAGCTCAGCTCCCCATCTTGGAGCATAATGTTTCAGCTTATTTAGAAGCTGGAGAATTAAATGGCAGAACTGTGTAAATCTTGTGCTGTGGTTTTTTTCCCCCTCCAGTTTCTTGCTATTTAGGCAGTCTTTAAAGAACAGACGGCTGGAATTGAGCTCTTAGAGAAATGCAGAAATCTTATCTTGTGTGAAAGCAGCAACAGCTAATAATTTATAGGACTTATTGTAAGCATACAAGGATAAACTGTGTCCATCTCAAAAGTCGTATACTTAACTCCTAACGCTTAATAGATCGGCCAAGACCCTGGAGAAGAAGGGCTAAGCATTTCTTTGTTTTAATAACAGAGTTACAACTCTTAAGCCCAGTCCGGTATGAAGCATTCATACCTTCTTGCTTTTATCTGTGGAGCCAAGGCTTTCCACTCTGTCAGCAAAACCTCCGAAGAGCAATCCAGAATACTTACACGTGCGGCTCACACTCTTTTTTCACTACCTGAGCGGTCTAACCCCCCTGGTTTAGATATCTATTGTTGTATTGCATCAAAATAACAAATCACCATGAAGTGTCCAATATTTGCATTGGCATAGTTATTTTCATTCTAGCCAAATTCAATGTGAATTAAAAACTACTGAGTACAGATGGGGAATACTTAGAACTGGAAAGGCTCTAAGCATAATAGTCAAACAGCAAGCACCAAAGTATCACAGGTCTTGGCCATGCAAGAGTGCTGACACACAAGTAATCCTCAGTTCAAAGGAAGTCCCAAGACTACACACACACAGTCTGCTACTTCAGAGTGTAAAATGAAGACACAAGGGAAAAAAAGAGAAGGCTTCTACCCCCAGGAAACGCAGGCTTTGCTCTTATTATTGGAGCTATTTTCTCTTATTTACAGTGACGTTCAGACTTGCTATGCCACACTCAATAAAACTTAGCCTCTTAAGGTATTTATGTATAGCACTTGAACAAACAAGTCGTTTGCTTCTCTGTCCCGACAAAACTTGCAGACTCAGTGCAACGTTTTCTTGAAACGTACATTTGCAGGGAATCTGACCTCTGAGGACGAGGGCAGAACCTAAAAATCTCAAGCCTGCTGTCTAATGCAAGCCAGATGCAACATGTGCTTTGTCCTCCCTTCTTCCTCCACAACCACACACACCATTGAGAAAAGAAGCGTAAAAGTTCTGCTTACTAAAATGTTTCATTGCAGATTCAGATTACACCACAGACTGCCACTTCAAATTTACCTTATATACTTCACTGAAGCCACCTCTACCCAGAAGATGTAGCAACAAATATCTATCATTTAGCGTTGGATGGTCTTTAAATCTGTCGAGAAAAACACAATTTAAGAAAACTGACAGAAATACTGCAATCTAACGCACAATAAGTTACAGCTACTACACAGCTTAGAAACAACATTTTTATATTAGGACAGAAAAATATTAAAACTGTGTTAACGACTGACAGATTTGATACTATTTGATCACTTTGCACTGACGAAAGACTACATAATGGCACCTTGATGCACTTGGAAGCCTTTGTCTTACCTGAACTTCAAGTTATATCACCATGCTGATTTAAAAAAGACCAAGTGTTTCCCACTATGAAAGGGACAAATAAAAAATTGCTATACGTTCTTGTCCCCGAATCCCATTTACTTACTGTGAATTATCTTCATTGTGTATCCTTTTCAATTCCCTGATATGTAGATTTCTAACTCTCTCTAGCCGTTCCAGCTCTGCCTGGATCTCTGCTTCTTCCTGCACAGGGAAAACACAACACTGTGTAAGATAGCGCAGTTAGCATTTCTGCCTGATCTATGGAAACACGCACGTAATTCCACCTGTGAAGAACATATTGGTAAATAACTTGCTTGGGAGATTAGAGAGATGGCCATAGTCAACTAAGAGTCAGGTGGAAGGTGACAGGAATGAAAACTGACCGGGCAGTTTTGTTTACACCGACACACAGACAGGAGGCAAAGGTATCTTTAAGCCTTCTTGTTTTTTAACATTTTGTGTAATTAAGAAGCATTGTAGCTCTAGTCCTGCTCCTCCCCTGATTAAGTGCTATGCAGCTGTTTTTGGAAGAACTCATCTGCTGCTGGGACAAGAGGAAAAGGACAGCCCTCAGAAGTAAGGAACAAGGATGTCACGATGCCACATGGGGATGAGGCCACATCCAGAGAGGGTGGAGACTGTCAAAGGACAACACGTGGTCTTATTAGCAGTAGGAGGTAGAACAAGTCAGAGCGTAACTTAGCGCCATGTGGAAGTTTTGATGTAGAGCTGGAAGTTCTAGTGCCCTCAAACACGACACTAGAATTCACATCACTGTGGACAGGGTTGCAAACCTCAATTAAAACACACGCCTTGAGCAGTATTATTTGGTATATATGACTCAAGGGACATAGTTACCCATTTGTCTTGTGACTCTGTTCCTTCCCTTCTCAACCTGTTCTATTTTTAGGCACAAAGAATGAGCCAGTTTCCAAAAGCAGAGAAGGATAAGCACAGCTTCAGACAATGCCACGATCCTGGAACATTACTTCATTTTCCATTAAGGTCCATTTCCAAATGGATTCCTCTGTTCCAGGGTGGCACACTACATGCCAGCATGGATGGACCTGCAATTAATCCACTCTAGCAACGCGGAAGCTGTAGAGCAAGCATACCTTTAGTATACTCCTGCCCATATCACTTATCTTTGCTCACAGGTCAATAAAACACAATGGGCAGAGTGCCAACAGATTCCATGTGTGCATTAACTTTCCCTTGCCACCGAAAATAACAAGGAGTACAGTAGCATTAATGAAGCCTTGCATTCAACCGGTGTGTCAAGGTTACAGGAAAAACTAAGTGTAGAGCTCAGGCACCGCCTGAGAGAAGAAGGGGGACTCCAGCAATGCATTTGCACACTTCCTCTTTGTTTCATATGGGAAAGAAAACTCTTTGGCCCTAGCAGAGATCACAGCTAACCAGGAAATGGCAGAAGACTTCATCTTTCAGTACTTCATCTGCTGAAGTGTCCCAAAAAACTTATTTATAAGTCATTGCAATCACTTTAAAGGTAACCAACAGGTTATCTAATTATAACCTCACTTGCAGGTACAGTTCCTACTGAAGCCAATGTATTTGAAAACAAATGTGCATTGCAGCTACCTGAACAGTACTAGTTTCCAAAAGTCCAAGAGATTCTATTGGACTGCTACTGATAATGCTGGTTACTCGAGATTGCAAAAAAACGGGAAAGCCAATGACGGTTGCTTTTTTTGTTGTGCTCTTATAATTTGCTTCCCTATAATTTTCCATTCTTTTATGTTCCCCCATATCAGACATGTACAGAGCCCAGCACTAGGGAGATCATAGTGACAGAATAAGATGCATCAAAACAGTGGAACTCCCTGCATGAAACCATAACTGTAAGGATATAGAAATCTATTTATTGAAGCAACGAACATCCTTCCTGAATACCACTGCTTTGGAAAAAAATTATTACAAAATCCTGGCCATCCCTTTCAAGCAACGAAAACCTCTCAATTATCAATCAGTAGTGACCTCTACAGAGAAATGCTGCTGTTCATAGAAAACGGAACCAAAAACCTACCCAAAAGCCTTTTCTGCAGTTAGTTCTTACCTTTTTAAGATGACCTAGTCGGAGTTTGAAGATTTCTTCCTGTTCGTGGTATTCTGCTAACGTTAACCTGCATAGAAGAGACAGATCCAGTGCATTAGGTTTCAATGCATGTGATAAAGTGAGCAGTCTGCAGAATACACATCTCCAGTGAAAGTGATAACTACACAGAGTGTGTCAACACCTGGCAGGAAATTTTTTAGGTAAATGCTGCAACTTGATTTTTTTTCTTTTATATATAATCAATCTAAAGGAGACCAAAAGCTTAAACCTTGATAAAGCACATATTAATTTCAAATCCAAGTCCCTAATAACACCTATTTAAGCTAGCAACTGATTTTTAACAAAGAAAGCTAAACCATAATCTAAACATGGAACACTGAAGCACAAGTATTCCACATCTTATTTTTCCATATTAAGTTTGTTTTACTGACTCGTTTTCAAATTTTTCTTTGTAGTAAAACCTGGATAATTCAACCCAGCTATTCACTCCAGGACTAGCAGTACACCTGGCAGCAGAGCAATGACCTGGGATTCAGAACATTTTCAGGCTCCACAAAGTGGCTTCCAGGGAAACCTTGGGAACTTTACTTCACCTTACCATATCTTTGATGTCATGCATAGTTAGGAGAAGCAATGGGATAAGGGGAACAATCCCCATTTTATTGACGGTAAGTGATGTGCAAAGTTTCCATCCTAGCTGGCTGGTCAAAAAAAGTTTCACAATATTTTCAATGTCTTTTATAGCCAAAGTGTGTCATTTAGGACAGAGCCAAAGCACAGCCTTACACTAAAATAATGACAGATCCCACCACTAGTGAAAGGTAATGATGTGCTGAGATCTTCAAGGTTCGAAAAATGAATCATTATACTCATTTTCTCACTACTACCAACAAGGAGTTTGGTAAAGGCATCACATGTGAACGTGAAGTTATGAAGCCCATATCAACGGCATCGGTTTACTTTGTAAACAAGATACACACGTGATGGCATATAAATACCTTTTTTGAACCGAAATTGAGTTCAAAGCACATCCCAGGAGGATTCCTGTTGCAGTGGTTATGCTCTGCATAGCACTTAGTGAAAAGGTTAGTGTATGAGGTCTCCACAGCATCAATACTGCAACTAGTTTGAAGAGGGGACCGAGTCCTATGTCTGTGCAGCGCCGTGGGACACTGGCTCACGGCACAGTAAATTCAGAGGAGGCAGTATTGAGCTAAGTGCTCATCTTGAAATGCCCCAACTTCTCTCCACTGTCGATAATGCAGAGGGTCCACATAGTTGAAATAAGTGCTAAAGCAGTTGTTAGCTGATAAATTCAACACAAAACTCACAAAAAAAGTTCCCTTTGAAAGAATCTCAACCATAAGGAACTGCTTATTACAAATTAAAGATACACACAAAACACAGCTGGTACCATAAATGTTTACATGTTGTGTGTCATTTCATATAAAAGCATGCTCATTCACACACACCCCACCTCCCCCAGCGAGGGCTAATCAGATTCAGCTAATCTAAAAGACTGTCCCAAAATTTTAAGGTCTTCGGTTGCTGTTGCTGTATAAGGAATAAAAACAACAACTGAATAAACCAGCAACAAGCTTTCCACATAGTCTTGTGCAAAAATGAAATAAAGGGCTAAACAGCAACAGTCTACTCATTAAAAGACGTAATGATTACCATCAGGCTAACATTGCTCAAAATAGCTGCCTGTTAGCAGCAAGCATTACAAAAATCAAGGGGGCTCTAAGACAAATACTGCCCTGTTTCATCGAAACATGCTTGAAAAACACTACTTCTAGTGAAGCTGAAGACTCTAAGGTTGCCCGAGCTGCTCTAACAAACCTCAAAAAGCACCAGCAGACTTATCTTCCTGAATGAAAATCTTTTTCTCATTCACAATCTAGAAAGCAGTTTCAGGAAAGCACATGTTTAAATGTGTATTATGGGACCCTCCTCTCCTTTTTAAGACAGGCATGAACCAAAGAGGAACTAAAAAAATCAAATGAATCATTGGGACCTTAAAGACCATTGAGTTCCAACCCCCCTGCCATAGGCAGGGACACCTCCCACCAGCCCAGGTTGCCCAAGGCCACCTCCAGCCTGGCCTTGAACACCTCCAGGGATGGGGCCTCAACAACCTCTCGGGGCACCCTGTGCCAGGGCCTCACCACCCTCACAGGGAAAAACTTCGTCCTAATGTTCCATCTGAACCTGCCCTCTTCCAGTTTAAAGCCATTCCCCCTCGTCCTATCGCTACATGCCCCAGTAAAAAGCCCTTCCCCAGCTCTCCTGTAGGCCCCCTTTAGGCACTGGAAGGCCGCAATAAGATCTCCCCGGAGCCTTCTCTTCTCCGGGCTGAACAGCCCCAACTCTCTCAGCCTCTCCTCATAGGAGAGGTGCTCCAGCCCTCGGATCATCCTCGTGGTTCTCCTCTGGACACCAGAGCTGGAGACAGTACTCCAGGTGGGGTCTTACAAGAGTGGAGTAGAGGGGCAGAATCCCCTCCTTTGACCTGCTGACCACACTTCTGATGCAGCCCAGGATACAGTTGGCCTTCTGGGCTGCCATCGCACATTGCCAGCTCATGTTGAGCTTCTCATCAGTCAGCACCCCCAGGGCCTTCTCCTCAGGGCTGCTCTCCAGCCATTCCCCACCCAGCCTGGATTTGTGCTTGGGATTGCCCCGACCCAGATGTAGGACCTTGCACCTGGCCTTGTTGAACTGCATGAGGTTGGCTTGGGCCCACCTCTGCAGCCTGTCCAGGTCCCTCTGGATGGCATCCCTCCCCTCCAGCATGTCTACCTCGCCAAACAGCTTGGGATCATCAGCTTGGTATCATTGGCAAACGTGCTGAGGGTGCACTCGACCCCACTGTCCATGTCTCCAACAAAGATGTTGAACAGTACAGGTCCCAGTACTGACCCCTGAGGAACGCCACTCGTCACTGGTCTCCACTTGGACATCGAGCCATTGACCGCAACTCTGAGTGCGACCGTCCAGCCAGTTCTTTATCCACCGAGTGGTCCATTTGTCAAATCCATGTCTCTTCAATTTAGAGACCAGGATATGGTGTGGGACAGTGTCAAACGCTTTGCACAAGTCCAAGTAGATGACACAAGTTGATCGTCCCTTGTCCACTGAATGAAGGAATTTGGCTGTCCCACTTCTCATTCAACTTTCAGAAACTTTTATATTCAACTTGCCTAAAAGATGCCGCTGCAAGAATTCCACAAGAAAAAAGCTCCCTCCAAAAATAAGAAGATTTTGTACCTGATACATATTGGTCCAACAAATGCATTTACAGGATAACTAATGATTAAGCAAGTAGTCAGTCAGTGCAGTTGCTTTCAGCTGACTTGCAAAAACAATATTTTCATAAGCTAAAAAACTCCCCATGAACCACATCCATACACTGGCAAGTAGTTTTTATCAAGAACGCCACAAGAAGCTCTTCTAAACCACAAAGACAACCCCCTGAAATATAACAGCGAAGAATGATAAACCAGCAAGAAACGCAGAGAAAAAGACCTGGTAGCACAAAAAGGCTTACTAGCAAACCCAAGTAAAGCTAGATTATGTCAAGGCACGCTCACAACATAGGCAGAAGCTCACTGGGTATCACAGACATTATCATGATTTCCAGGCACATCACACGTGCTGCCACGTCTGCAGAATAAGCCACACTACAGCTGCACCAGTCTGCTGGGGAAAAACATCCCTACAGAAATGTGAAAAGCAGAATCTTGTCCCTTACGTGAAAGGTTACCACAATGAACAGCAACGCGTCAAAATATCCATGCACAGACATTCAATTTACTTCTCCAAACTCAAGCTGCAATGCAAAAGGTCGGCTTTAAAACTCTATTTAGTTCTTTTTAAGCTCACTTGACCAGAACGAGGGGTAAATGTCTCTACTCAAACTACCTATTTGCAGAAAGCTCACAGTGCCCTCCAATACAACACACCTGATCAGCAGGCACCAGCATCCTATTTTGGGGCACTGCCCTGGTTGCTGAGAGCACCCTGAATACCACAATTCACCCAGTCATGTGCCACCTCTGCAGTGACTGCAAAAGGCAGGAGGAGTTTTGCTTCACATGCACTTGTAAAGATCAAGACCAGGAATTCCAAGGGCTCCAGGAACTTTGAGGTCAAGTCATGCCCAGGAGATTTAATAGCGTAAAAAGAAAAGTGTCATTGAGAGTTATGGTATTACCCAACAGCAATAAAATGAAGACCGTAAAGGAAACTGGTAGAAGGTGGGGGAAAGTCTCTGACTTAACATATTTACAACTCTCAAAAACTTCCAAAAAATAATGTTCTAAATTTCTCGTGAGACACAGCTTTCCTCTCCAGGAACACTGGGACTCTTAGAGCACCAGTAACTTCAAAAGAGGAAGGTGAAAAAAACCAAACCGATCTGTAAGAAGAAAGAGTAGCACTTCAGCTAGCTTTCCATTTCCCTGACTCAGGTATCTGCAAAAGACTGCTTTGGAGATACAGGACAAAGTTTGATACACTGGCCTTACAGAGGCCATCTTTTTTCTTCAGTATACCAAATTAATTGTTTGAAAAGCCTCATCAGAAAGTACACGGAAATAAAGGCTTCTAAACGTGTACAATTTTTTTTTCCTTAAAAAAAAAAAAGCACCATGTATCACAGAGTGATACCAAAATCAATTCTGAAGCTGCAACGCTTCAGAAAAAGACACCACTTTTCAAACTTGATGCAACAGGACTACTGAAAAAGTTACTGCATTCAAAAAAAATTAAGCTTGTACAAAGTCTGGACTCAGCAATGATCCTTGTTTTACTCCAATGAAAACTATTTAGAACTGCAGCCAGATGTTGCCGAATGCCAGGCTAATTCCACAATATTCATTTGTGTGTGGAGTGAAGCCTAGAGGCAAGGGCAAGATTCCATTTCCCAGAAGATATTTTGTGCTCTAATCAAAGCACGCAGCTTTGCAATGCACCAAGAAGGCCACGTAACCTACGTTTCATTTTCTGCTCCGTTGGTCTTGTTCTTGCGCTGCTTCTGCTCGTTGCTTGCTGGAGGGGTCTGTCCCATTGCAGGTGGCTTCCGTTTTGCTAACATTTTTCGTTGCCTTTCTATTTCTTCCCGCTGGGAATTTATCCTTTCCTGTTGCCTGGAAAAAAGACAGTAGAAAAAAAAAAAAAAAATATGAAGCATGAACTAATGGTATGTAATCAGTTGTCTTCAGCATCTGTTCTTAACAGATTGGAGCAATGAATTTCAAATCAGTTGTACTTGTAGGATTAGTAACAAAATATTTTTGTACAGAAAAGGGGGATGTGCCAAACATTATGACTCACATTTTTAAAAGGTATTTTTACATAAAAGGGGATTCTTTTCCTGGCCCACAGAAACCTTTCAGTAAGTGAAAGGTTTTATTCATAAAGAGGATATCCAAAACCAAGGAGTTGCTAACCTCACAGAAAACCCAGGGATTCATGGCAAGTCACTAACTTTCCACACTCTTTTTCCTAGAAGGCTCTGTTCTAAATCTCAAGCTTTCCTGTTAAAACTACTCCTGAAGTTTGGCACTGTCTGAGAAAGTATCCTCATGCTTCAAGGGTACAGTTAAAGTATCGTTAGTTCTCTGAAATATAACAAACACCATTCCCAATTGCACTAAGAAAACAGTCTTTCCTCCAAGATAAAAAGACTATCTTAAAACATTTGACAGTGATAAAAGCACTCTTGAAATTTCAAGTCTAAATGACTTGAGCATTTACATACTTAATTCACTTTCTAAAAGAGACTGAGACTGCAGGTAAATATTCCTTCCATGTCTTGCAGCACAAACTAAGGAGGAAATACAAAGTCCTTAATCTGCGCCTAACAAGAGCTGCACTTCCCCATCAGACTACAGAGAAGTGATATGATTTAAAGGATCACACATAGCTCTCTCTAATGCAATTAATTTGCTAAGTCCTACTGAAAGGTCTAGGCCAGGTGGGAATTCACCGGATATTTCCATTAACATCCTGCATAAAAGGGTCTCTGATCTTCATTTCCAGGTTTCTGCCGACCCTTTGATCATTGTTACCAGGAGGCAAAAAAAGTTAAATAGTATGGATTTTCTCTTTTAAGCTTCTCTACTTTCTACTTTAAAAAAGAAAAGGAGCTAATTAGCCTTCCTTGTCTAATATATGCAAGTATGCAAATCAAGTTGATTGACTGAAGATACATGTGAGAATTTGGTCCATCCCTCCACCCCAAGCACTGCACAGCCAGGCAGGTGCACTGAGAATACTCAACAGGGCAGCCTACTGCTTTCCAACCCAGAGGCCAACTCAAACAATTTGATTCCAGTTTCAAGTCTTTGGAGGTTTAAGTGGAAACATATTTCTCCCTACAACACGAAACCATTCCCCGTTGTCAGTAGCTGAGTTTCTATTTGATCCTTTCATGCATCAGTCACACCATTCTCACATTCTGACATGCAAGACATCACAGACAACTGCTTAGCTTTTCTGTCTTTGCCTCTGAAGGTAAAGACAACTCTCTCTGTCCTCACTTGATGAGGTTCTGGAAGGCATAGCCATCTGTCCACTGCTCGGTGAAAGACGCCCCGTGCCGCACCGTAGTGAAGTGACCTAGCCTCAATCGATCCTGCATGCTCTTATCTCTGCATGCCATCTTCTCCTGCTTTGACTGAAAACAAAATAAAACACATGTTAAAATATAAGCCATAAATTAGCAGCTAAGAGCTGTGCTGTGTTTTAAATCACTACCAATTCTTGCTGCTTTTCATTGTTTCAGTACTGCTTATCTCAAACCCAGCTGAAAATCATTGATCAAATAATTGCTGGTACTTCACATCGGTCTGACAGGCATTTGTTTGACTGCTGCCTTTGACATTTCAGCCTCACCTTTCCTTCCCCATTACTGCTTGGGCAGCTCACACCCATTCTATCATCTGCTGAAATCAGTCTAGCGGTAGGATTAAAACTATCCCTTTGTATCAGTAGCTTAGCTAGACTCCAGACATGGCTCTTATTCATTCAAACAAGAGACGAAGGAAGAAAATGCACCTTGAATCACTGTTAACACTAAGATACAGTGACCAGCCAGCCCAGTCCTAGCCTCGCACCACTCCTAGAAGTGACACAATCTCAATTAGGTCACCAACACACCTAAAACTTAGGGGTGGTGTCTGTCACAGAGTGTTTCCAGTAAGTAAGAGGAAATTTCCAAGGCCTGAGATGAGAGCAGCAAAGCTTCAGTCACTCAGGATTAAAGATGAACCAGCAAAGCTCCTCACTGGAGCTATACACCACCTGTCCGAATGCAAGGTCTACATAACACCTAGCCCAGAGTTACAAATCCTCCCAGAAAGGGGAGTCCCATTCAGCCAAGAACAATCAGCTCTGTGACAAAATCAACTCAAACAGACTGCATGTACTGGCCAGCACCCTGGTAGTTTTGCCCATCCAGTGCCCACAAACAATAGATGTAATTGGCCAACAGGTGAAAGAGCAATCAAACCCCCACATCGTTTAACCATCAGGAAACCTGGAAATCTTTCAACACTGAAGCAGGCTGCACGCTGGTAAACAGCGGCCTGGCACTTTCCCCACTGTCTTTAACGTGTTGTTTTGAGCGTTATACAAAGCAACAATCTCCAACTTTGCCATTTGAAAGAAGGAAAGGTCTAAATCACTTGCCCATGTCACAGAGCATATCTGGCAATTTCGCTGCACAATGGGATACTGCTCTTGTATTGCCAGAGCTAGACAATGCTGCTTTTCAGGAGTATGAGTCTCCAATCAAGTAATGCCTGCTACATTTGCCTAAGTGAAATAGTCTGAGCTCTAAAAGAGACCACTCTTTGAGACTGGGAAAAGTAACCAAATCAAAACATTCTGAACCATTTCAGTCTTAGCATTACATTCCTGTTTGCAGAGGAATAATTCAAGACAGATAATTCGAGACAGAATTCTAGTTGTCTTTTATCACTATAGCAATAGGAGCAGGTTTTCACTGCTCAAAAGATAAGAGAAGTTTTCAAGGACATGAACTGTGACTGCAGAGATGTGAAAAGTCCCCTGCTCACCTTTTCTATAAGAAGCTTCTTGCTCATTGTTACACATCTATTCAACCGCTCCTTGTACTTCTCCAGCATCTTTTGCTGTTCGTCTATCTGCCGTCTCAAATCGCAGTTGGCCTAGAAGTGAAAAGAGAAGAAAAGCCTTTGACTTTAAATCACTCGGAGCCAAACTGAGCATCAGCTAGGAAGAAGTTTCTCCAGCTAGCTCTAGGCATCAGATTAAAGAAAGCAAACCGACAGGATAAGGAAAAAAGACTAGGTTGCCCTTGTCAAAACATGCAAGTCAAGCTCTTCAGTTTTTAACCCACTCAGATCTTAATACCCCTCTAGAACAGGGAAGTGCTACCACCCTGGTTTACATACAAGGAACTAAGGTACAAAGAGACTAAACACAAGCACAAGGAATTTTTTTGTTTCTATGTTTTAAACGTTTAAGACCTTGCCACAGCTACCAAGCCTCAAATTAGCTTAGTCATCCCTGGACTATCCTCCCTCTTCAGCCACAATATTGGCAGAGGAAAAGGATGGGGTAACTCCCTTTGCACTTTCAATTACATTCTTGTTGAAGTTACTATCCATCAGCCCCACTATATAGACTGTTCCCAAGTAACAGATGCTGTTTTTTAACAGCACGACCGCGTACAGCAGGATTTTATGTGCAACCATTTTCATTGATAAGAGGTTAAATTTAACCATTCCCCTTCCAACCAATAGTCTGGCTTCTGACTAAACAGCAGATGATATAAACAAATTAATCTCTTGCCTGCTTCATGGATTGTTTTCCACAAACCCACATGTGCCTCTGTGCACGTCTCTACGAGCTTGTCTTAGCTCTTTTAGGTGCTGAGACCAGATACACAAACAGAGAGCCTTCCCTCTTCTCCCTTTAATGTGTTTTCTAATCCTTTTTCAGCACTTCACAAGAGATGCCTCTCCAGCTGATGAAAGCCAAATCAATGAGAACTCCTCCATTAAGACAAGATCCTTGATTTAAAGGTATTTATATTTTACTGAAGAATACTAGGGGGTTAAGAGAAGCTTTATTCTTTCAGTTTGACCAAAAGATGTTCTCCTCATCTCTACACATGTCACTGACTCTCATGAATGAGCACTTCAGAATACAACTTCCCCGCGTATGGAGAGGCTACTGAACGTGCTGCTGAACAAAAAGCAGAGTCAGCTCCTCACTACTTCGAAGAGGGGAATAATTCTGCAGAGAAACATGCTAGGTTAGCTAGCAAAATACACAAGTGTGCAACAGATCAAAGAAAGGCCAACACACACAAACACCTGAGCTACACAACTCTGCACTGTACAGCCACAGTCACCGCTACACTGCTTCTGGATTCAAGCAGGCTCAAACGGAGTATCTACAAGTCAGTTATCTTGCAAGCAAGGGATGACCACATTTGTTTTACCTTGCGAGTGTTGATTCTACAAATGGTACACAAAATCCTGCTCTGCAGCCTAGCTGGCAGATGCATTCTAGGTATATTTAAATACCAGCTTTTAGAAGAGTTGTCGCACTTTAAATACTTACTCTTAATAAGTCATCTATCCTCCCCTCCTTCTTCTCCAAGTCAGAGTTCTTACTGTTTTCTAGTGCAGATATTTTTTCCATTGTGAGGTCAGACTGTAGGGAAAAATCACCATAAACCACATTTAAGAAAAACAGTTGCTATCTCAGATAGTCAGCATGTAACAGTGTAACACCCTCTGATCTGAACAGTTGGGTCTAAGAAGAAGGAACTGATCCCCTGCATCCTAGCAGTCGGGGGAAGAACTTTCTCGAGTCTTCATTTTCTTATTGCATGGTGGGCTTCTCCAGCATAGGAGGTTCAGTCAGCTAGCAGAAAGCTGCTCTGGAGAACACAGCCTGGTAACACGTAAAGGGCTACAATATCCTCTGTGTCCTGCAAATTTTGTTTTTATAGTTGAGTTCTACCCACTCCTCGGTGGTCTCTGACATTCACTGCCCTTTCCTGCAGTGCAAAGTAGCTTGTACAGGAAAAAGGCTTAAGAAAAAAACCCACCAAATCGCAACCCTCAGCTGGAGTATCAAATTTATGAGATCTTTCATGGGCACAGACAACCACCTGCTAAACAAAAGACAATACCTGTGGGTTCTAAGGTGGTCTTGACAGAAAACACAGGTCTTCGTTTTAAAATATTATAACAGATTGACAGCAGGAATATTAGGCACAAGTCTGTTTTTGACAAACCGATGTATTAGTGCCCACTAGGGACAGAAGCTTTATAGTTCTTGAATGAAACCCATTTGGAAAGTTTTATGGGGTGCAGCACATCTCAAATACCTCCACCAATGAAGTGAGAGTTATACCCAGGAAGAGAAGCCAAAAGACATACACTATATTCGCTAGCAGTAGGAATATTTCAAACTCAGCACTCTCATTAATGGGTGGGGAAGAAAAGGGGAAAGAAGTCAGTATGTACATGAACACAGAATCTAAATACCCAAATTGAAACAAGAGAATCTCGCTCCAAGACTGCATACACAGATGTCACACTTACGGCTAGCAAGCAGCTACCCTGGTTCTGAGAAGAGTTAGCAGAGACTTACCTGTGGAGTTGTCATATAACTGTTCTCCAAATTTCAGGCTTGCCTGGAAGCTAACACCATGAAGTAAGAGACGAACTTGGCAGACTGTTGCTGCACTACGTATGCCAGGTATGGGAAAGATCAAAAAGAACACCTGCCAGCATTGCACATCAAGCAAGATGAGACTAAATCCCAAAAGACAAAGCGGAGGCCTGGGCAGGTCACCTCACTTCTGCCTTAACTTGGTTTATGCTTCCTGACAGCCTGCAGGAAGCACGTGCAACAAAAGCTTTTGTCACTGAAGGCAACGAGAAGGCTTTCTGTTGAAAACCTAGGCTGCATCCACTCTGCCAAACAGCAGAAAATTTGTTTAGCAAGTGACTGTTATGTCTTTTTGGCAAATGCACAGACATGCTTGCACTGTGTCAGCTGAAGTCATGTTGCAGGATGCATGCTCTTACATGCGACTTCATCACAACTCACCTTGCCTCAGAGCGCTTGGAGGGCCCTAGCACTGACTAAAAATGCTAAGAAAATCATGATCACACTGACTTGCTTTTGGCATTGCCAGAAGCGATTGAACTTTTTTTTTTTTCTTGAAAACCCCATCAACTCTAAACAGGTTTGGAAGGGAAACCCAAGAATATATACATGTCCTTATCGCACAGTCAAGCGACTTCGTTGATTCTTTGCCTTAAGCATGTGCTACATCTAGACCTCTGGAGAATACCATGAGGCTGAGCACTGGCAGAAAGCACCCTCAGATCACATGTCTCTCTTTTCAAGGAAGATGGACCCTGTGGGCATGCTGAGCACAGGAGAGAATAAAAACCTCTTGCTCACTCCAGGAGGGATCGCTCTTTTAAGCACTGGTGTTGGGACAGCAAAGATTGAAATCTGAAAGTTATCTCTGGCAGGTTGTCAAGGTACGGCATCATTCTCACACAAGAATTCTCCATGCACTAGCAAGAAAGAGGGATCATCACAGACTAGCACTTGACAGTACAGACAACAAATGTTGACCCTAGTGACACAACAGAGCTCAGAGATTTAAGCTAACAAGTATCCCCAGAGGTAGAATTGCTATTCTTCATGCACAAAGAACTTGTACCACCCTGCTAGGGAAAAGGAGAATGAACTTCCCCCAGCAATAAAATCATCTGACACAGACTGATGTGAGAAAATGATTGACACAAAACCGATTGTTTAAAAATCACTCAAGGGAAGGGTCAGTCACAGAGAAATCAGAGATGAAAATCAAAAGAAGATTAAAAGCAGGCTTGGAGAAGAAATAAGCACGGTGCATTGCAGATAAAGCTGAAAGTTCTTCTAAGCAAGAGAGGAAGATGACGCAGCTAAAAAGTAAATCTTGCCATAAAGCCACAAGAAGGCTCTTTAAAATTTACAAGGCACCAAAAAGACATGAGCAAAATCAAAGGAGGTACTCCTCTTCTTGACTCCATGTCAGTGAAGTTGCTGAGAAGCACTGTCAGGAACAAATCATGTTCTACCTTGACAGGATAAACTATGTCATGGGTGTACTCAGCAGAGGCCAAAGAACTTCCAGCTAAACTGTGGATATTGGTACTGTAAGCAGTGTGGAGGCACCCACGACCCAGCACTTGAACAGAGGCATTCACAACTATCACTCAGGTTTCTTTCACATCTTCACTTATAAAGACAGGAAGAACATTCAGGATACAACAGAGCTGAAACAGACAGACCTAAGGTGTTCCTCTCCTGAGCACATTCGCACACAGCTGAAGAATCACCCGCAGTATTGACACAGAAAAGCCTCAGTAATAGATCAGGCAAACTTCAGTCGCAGCAACTGAAAGCATCCCTTACAGGATACGGAACAAAGTTCAGAGTTATTCACTTCGATCAGTAGTTACAGAGAGAGTTGGGACTACTGGCTCTTTTCACTGGAAATGTTATGTCTACTACAAGTGGCATCCTCTGGTGTGGAAGACAAGCCGTATCGAGCTGCAATCTCATATCCAAGAGATGTATCATCTAGTGAGCTATACCTGTGACTGTTTGTGCTGGATGGAAATCTGTTTTTGGGAAGTGCAGGAATGCTCAGTGTTCCCTGATCCGGTAGAAGATGGGCTGCCTTGCTGGGCCTGCAAAAGAAAGTCAGGGTATTGTTATATGGTCCTCAGCGTGATCACTACTGCCCATGCAGATACACTTATCTTCACATGGGAGGTGCAGCCTGGCCTGGGTACCAGACTTCCATGTTAAGGTTTAAGAATGCTCTAAAGATTTAGTTCATTAAAACAAGAGAGTCAGTTTCTTGAAAGAAGTCTGGCCCAACCTGCTAAAAGACAAAGCTTTTAAAAGCCTAATATAATTAATGTCAGTTGAAATTAAGTAAGGCCAAAACAAACACTTCTTACAGCAAGACTATACTTTATTCGTTTGCTTTTTTGCATCTATCAGATTAGCCTCTCAGATGCTATTATTTTGATCTATGTAAGATTTTGAGTCGTTAACTTAAAACTCACATCATTTTATTAAACAAGCAAAGCCTGGGACCTAGAACTCTTCACAAGGAAGATGAACTTACCAGAAGATGGTAGACTTGGTCATCAATAAACCAGGCTGCACTTGAACGACTGTCTTTGAGCAGAAAAGCTTCAAATTCCCCATCCCTTAACTAGAAACATCCCTTGGGATTCATATCTTTTCAGAGCTGCTCACCGAGACAAAAGTAAAACAGAGGCCACCTCCCCTCTGTGCCAGCTGCTCATTCTCTAGCCGCTGTTTCGCCAGCATCACCGACATCAGCGTTGGCAGAGCAGAGTGTTCCTCCTGTGGTTCCTTTGCTGTGCTGCCGTCTACCCCATACAGCGGCTGCTCCACTCGCCGCTGTAACACAGTCAAAAAAAATACAATGAACTTTTTTTTTTTTTTTAAAAAAAAAAAAAGCAATTCTCTGACTCTGCCAAAACTGTTGTCAGTGAAGCAGCAGCTCAGGAATGGGCAGGCAGCATGGTGAGGATCTGATAACTCAAACAGGACTCCTGGAGTGATTGTTCCAATGGCAGACATGAAAAAGTACACGAAGTTTACAATTAAAAAAAAAAAAAAAATGTAATGAACACACAGGACAGAATTCCTTGCCAGTTAACATCCCCCCCTTCCTTTATATATACACACGTGTTTCAGAGCCAGCAGGGCAAAACAGGTTGTAGATCCAAAAATCTTAGTGCATTGCAATTTTGGTCAATGCATTCAAAATTATACTACTTGATGTTTTTTACTGACTCATTTTAAAACCACCAATGTCATGATACATTCATTATTCAGGTGAAGCAAACTGAGTCAGAACTGCTAAATGCCAGCAACCTAACCATGTCTAGGACGCAGATGTCACGGTAAACTCATTTCTGTCATTATAGCTGGGACCAATCTCCTGCAAGATAAGCAAAGTACTAATGTGTTTCCAAAATCTTTTAAAGATGCATTGCATCTCTTAAAGGCCAGCTCTGTTCTCCTGCAGTAGACTAATTTTCCAACTGTGATATAAGAACTGGGTTCAGTAAGAACAAGAATCATCTGAGCTACATTGATTACAGCACTCAGAATCTCATTGCCCTCGCTTTAAAAGCCAGCCCATCTCTGCTAAAAATTGGCAGTCTGCATAATAATCATCTTAGTCCTTCCAAGCTGTAACTCTCCGCCAGGCATATGCCACATAGAAAGTAAACAGTTAGGTCAAGTTTCGGTTTTTCTTAAAAACCTAAATAGCAACCTGAAGCATATTTTCTGGCTAACGTTCCAAATGTCAAGAGCGTGCCTTCTTCCCCAAAAGAATGCTTAGATATGAGGGAGACCTTAGAAGAGTCTGAAGACCTGCAGATCATTCTTCTGATCAAAGGAGAAGCAAGGCAATTCAAAGCAGTCAAGAGATTTGAAGACAAGAAGTAACATCCTGAAGTCATTACCATTCCTCCATACGTTCTGATTGCAGAAAATTTCCAGTACAATGTAGATTAACTCACAGGTTTGGAGGAGGTTTGATTCATTGTGAAAGACATTTTAACACTCTGCTCTCTTCCTAGACCATACTGACATCTGTAATGGGCAAGATACTCAATCTTCTCCAATTTTCACTCCTTCCCCCCATTTTTTTGGGCTTAGCTCAAACCATTGATATTCAGTTTGTAAGAACAGGACAGATCTTACAAATGCACATAATAATTTGTTACGAATAAGCAAACACTGTAGGTTTAGCTGCAGGAGTAAAGAACAAGATAAGAAACACCAAGAGCACCTGCATAAGGAGAGACACACACTGGCCTAGCTGAAACTACCTGTAACATCAGTCTTCACCTCATGAGAAATACTCTCTTCAAACTTTTACCTACTCAATACATACAAGTGTAGAAGAAGAAAACCAAAGGAAGAATCAACTTGTCCCATTATAAATACCTGCAGGGTATCGCATCTGCTGGGATAAAGAACTGTTGTCCCTAATACCTCATGCATCTGTAACGTTCAGAGACGGTATTTCTTTCATTAACTTCTCTTTAAAGAGGTGTACTAGTGAATTAATATGACAGGAGAAAGGGCTCTTCAATTAACCAGGTATATTTTAATTTTTGTAAACATTAAAAATACCTAAAAGCATATCTTGACGTTCTCCCTTAAAGCAGCATTAAAAGCTTCCAAAATCTAGTAACATATATTGAACACTGAGCAGAACATTCAGTGTTGGGATTTAGTTCACTACACACTCATGAACTGTGCAAAGGTCTCTGCAGAATAATCAGTAAAGACTTTGCATTTGGTTTTTGGAATACTAACCTTTCCCATAATGCTCCATACCTTTGTAACACTCAAGTGCTGAAAATTTTTAGAGGGACCCAGGCAACATTCAAAACTAGAGATCAGACACCACAGCCTCTGAATACTGCTTTGCTAGTTGAAAGAAATGTCTTTAGCTGCTCTGTGCTAAAATGGCTTAAAAATACTGGTTATTTCTTCACATTCAGATCTCACAGAAATGCTGGGACAGCAAAATGGAATTACGTAACAAAAAAATAACAACAGATGTGCATGTATACACATTTCTTCGCAAGCTTTTGCTCATGCTTCTTACCAGTCACATGCACGGAAACAGAAGTAAGAGACCTTCCCAATATAATTACTGTATGAACATTTTTCAGTATACCCAAAGGGTCCAATCAAGATGGGAATATCATTGTTCTAGTGCTACACAAACATACAACGTACTCCCAAACTCGATGGAGAAGTTCATGAGTTACAACAGAATACAAGATAATAAAAGGTGGAACTGACATATTAGTTAAGGACAGCGATCTATCTGTAACCACACGGCATGCTGAAACCATTCATCTTGCATGCTTTAAGCTCAGATATTCATCCCAGTTACAACTGGACTAGCCACTGCTACAGGGTCCCAGACATCTGGCTTTGCTGCCAGAACCCAGTTTCAGATTTTAAAAGAAAAGAACTGAATAGAGAATAAGCCAAATCACTCACCAAGACACCCTTCTTTCCTGTTCAGAACCTTTTATTACCCGTCTGAAGCACGACTGCCAGCCTAACCAAATGCCATGCCACCAGCTCTGTCCCCTGGGAGAACACTTACCGGCAAGGGGTTGGATAAGGAATGCTGCGGTGATGATCTGGCGACAGGCGGCACGCTTCTACCGGGACTGGTTCCTGGGCCACTTCCCCCAGCAAACTGGCCAAAGGAACAGATTTGACCATCAGTAATTCTATAGAGATACTATATTTAAGCAAATTTAACAGAGATGGAAGAAACCCATTGATCTTAGAAATGAAGCCTCATTTAAACAGACTGAATATAAGCTAACACCAAAACCTTAAAATTCCATGCACTCTTTTCAAAAATAACAGCAAAAGTACGTACTTCAGACAAACATTCGTATTTGCACAGAGTACGTTTTTCTGTTTAACACAAAAAGATATTAACCCGCACACTTGGATATAGATCAATTATTTACTGTATAGAATTAGGAAGCCCGTTCCCTGTGAGGAGAGGTGTCTAACTGTGCACCACAGGAGCGGTATGAAATGTACACCTCCACTGAAGCATCTGTGCCAGTTACTGTTGAAGAGAGGATATGTAAGCAGCGGGGCAACTGGTCTAGTTGGAAATTCATATGGTCCTGCACCTAAAAAACTTTAGCCAGGAAACAGTAAGTGCTAATAAGCACTTAATTTCTGACTCCAAGTTACTCAGTAAAATAAATAACAAACTTAAGAGAAAAGATAGAGGTCTGGATTGCGCAGACCTAGAAGAACTTCAGAAACTATGCAATTAAAAGAATATTGATTTTTAGAATATCCATCATTGCCTTGGGGAGGGGTCTCTGTCTCCTCTGTGGTGCCCTGTTAATGTAAAAATCAACTTCCAAAAACCTCATATCCTCTACCTAATCACATTTGAGCATATCAGGTTAACATCGTCAATCAGTGACTTCAATGATGGATCAGTAACTGAAGTCACATTACAGACTTCCATCTACAGATTTTGCATAATGGGAATTCAAGCAGACTTCTCAGACAACGTAAAGACGCTTACCTCAAAATAATCACTAATTTTATGTCCTCTAGGAGTGCCTTTTCCTAAAAAGGAAAACAAAGGATGAAAATAAAAGTTCGTATTTTTAAGAGCAGAAGTTATGATGCCATTTAACAAAACTACTATATTTTGACACTCCTTTCCCTGGAGAAAGGTGCAACACCTATCACAACAAAAGCTTCTGCACAACAAAAAACTGCCCCAGGGTTACAGCTCTTGCGCTGTTGTTGGGAGGGTTTACAGTTGACAATTCAATTAACTCTCAATTCCAAACATGTCAAATCCAATCAAACAGCATTTGCACTTGCTAAAGTACTTAGAAAACACTAAACATCATTGAATGTTGCATAGGTTTTCCAGAATTTCTTTCAAGATAAGGACAGAGCAAAGGGTACTTTTAGTCCTCCATCTTCAGGTAAATTACTGCATATTAGATCACTCACTAGCATTATTATAAGAGTTAGAGAGATAATTAGTGGTGGCTTAATACCTGCTCATTAAAATTTAGCCCCTTTCTCTTATTATAATATTATAAAAGCAGTTCTGTCAACACAATCCTCGTTACTTTCTTGTTGAAGAACAAAGGAAATCAAAATCTGCCCCTATGCCCATTTGTTAGAAAATCTGAACTTGGACTTGAACACGCTGGGTTTTTCTCAGTACTCCGAGACAGCGCTGCCTGCTTTATACTTGAGCACAGTTTGTTCTCTATTTGTTATGGCGAGAACTTACTCTTAACAAGGCAGGCATACGTCTCAAAAAGCAAGGAAGAGAGTACAGCCTGTATTTTGAAGTCTGGCTGCTGTATATGTAGTGTCGCGGGACCAAAACAACACTCCCGAGAAGCCATATTAAGCCTTTGGGCAGTCTGTCCCATATAAATGCAATAGTTTGTGCGAATAAGCTGTAGATGAGTATTTTCCTGCCAATGAGGATAACAAGGCTCCCAGAAGAGAACTACACCATCATGGAGTAGTTTATAACAAGCCGCCTGACACACCCTTGAGAAGAGCCATTAGTTTCCTAGGACACTGACTGTGCAAAACGTGCAGAAATTACCAACCATTCAGAAATCCTGCAGCAGGGTCAGGAGAATGAATTACCTTGACTGGTCTCATACGCTTCCGCTTTCCTTTTTCTATTCCGCTGGTCATTCTGTTTTTTCTCAGGAGTCTGTTAAACAATACTTCAAAATTAACATTTCTGCAGTTATTCCAAGATTTAAAGAAAATACCAAAACACAATAATCTGCTCCGTATCCCCAGTGGCCATTTCACTTCTCTGGTGCATTTGTTTCTACTGCTGGTACTTAAAGAAACAACCGCGCTCAAACAGCTACTACCTTCTGATATATGTGCTGCAGAAGGGAGAGAACACGGTTAGGAATGAGGTTAATTTTTTTCCTATTTCAGCTGCAGCGAGCCAGCCTCTACCGCCCAGTTACCTCACATGGTTAGCAGACAAATTCAAACACTTATAAAAACCTGTATGAACCATTTTACGGTGATCGCAGTACTGGTACAAGAGGAGTAACGACAAGAGGTTTGAGTACAGACATCCAAATTTGCACTGCAGTGGCTACTCGCAGTCCACCAGGCCAATTCATCTTGCCTGCAGCTGATGCTTCTTCCCAAAGCTCTTTGCAGATGGCTACAAGAACTATCTTGTCTACTGGTGCACAACCGCAACCTCCCACAAAACAAGGCAGAGCTCCCCAAGATGGAGGCCAGGAGAAAGCTGCTACAGACGCAGCAATTCATCTCTCGTTGAAGTCAAGGGTCTGTTGCATCTGCCGCTTCTGCGAGCAACCAGAGACCTGGGGGGCAGCTTAGTGGACAGCAATATACTTATGCACAGGCACAATAATACAGGGCACAGGCGGGAGGCTTGAAGGCTCCAAAAGCATCACGGCGCTCTGTCTGTACAAGGCTAGCAAGCTTAGATACGTGAGAGTGGAGAAGACGCTGGCATGGTCCTTTCCCCATCACCAGGGTCACTCATGTGGCCAAACCTGCTGAAAACGTTAGGAAGCACTGCGCTAGAAGCGGCTTATTGAGGTTGCTGGGAAGAAAGGTATCTTGTAATTTCCATCACCAACGTCATTTTAAAAACATCTCTTATCCCAAACGGTCCCAAATAATTTCCAAGCTATATGCTTTACAATGACTGTGGCCACCACTAAACTATAGCCTGGGGGCAGGAAGAAAACCACAGTGTGCAAAGCACAACTCTGGGAGAGGGAAAGCCATGGCCAGAAAGTTTGTGGTAAACCTAAGTTTCATGCTCTTTGGAAACCAAAGTCCAAAGTACCCTGTTTAAAGATCACTGCCAAAAGACTCGCACACAGTAAGCACAGAAATCAATCTATCTCCTTTAATAGGATAACAAGGATAAAGCTGACACAGCCAGAAACTAAACCTGGCTGTGTCCCCAGGGGATGCTGGACATCTACAGTCCCGTGTTACCAGCTGGGCAGTCACCGACATGTTGTTGTTTTGGTAAGAGGACGGAGGGGATGTTAAGCCAAAGGTGGCTATTGTGTCTGCAAAGTACTTTTAGAATGGGGGGACTGAAAACTCTGTAACTATCTAGAGACCTGCTGTACCAGCTCCTGTATGTGTAAAAGTCAGTGACACAGCCTCCTCACTGCGTAGGGAAGAGCAACTCATGAACAGCGTTGGCGTGACTGTACCACCACAGGCTCCATTACAGCCTCCATGGAACTGTAAGCATATTAATGAGATTCAGTTTAAGTTGTTTTTCCATTCAAGTACTTACATAACAAAAATTACATACAACATTATCTGTTACAGACTGAAAAAGCAAGGAATGGTAGATCTGATTATGTCAGCTTGGTCAATTTAAATCATTCCACAGAGGTTCGTTAAAAAAAAAAAACCAAAGTAAAGTAAGAATGAATACTCGGTTTTCCACTATTACCTATACTTACTTGTATGGAGTGTAAGATACAGCTTTCTTGAAAGACTTAGCTTCACCTCATATCAGTACTGCCATATAACAGAGGGGAAATATGATCCAAAAACTTACCTGATAACCGTGTGGGAAGTTCTTTAAATGCATAAGAAAATGTATTTGAGATTTTGATTTACTAACGTGGAATTTTAAAGTAAAAATGTAACTCTACAATTCGTTTTGCTGCTTTAGCAAATGTTTTGAAATAGTTAATCCTAAAGCAGTGAGATTAAACAGGGACAAAGCATCGATTTTCACCTCCCCACACTTCCACAGAGCGATTCATAAAAATGCTCCGCTTTGTACAGACTTCTGCAGACTCACATATTTGATAGGCAAGACAAACTTTTCCACTAACGCTCTCTGGCTTTTTATTTGGCCAAAACCATATCCAAAACCAGCAAACAAATTACAATGCAGCTGAAAACAATTTCATAAGATAAGCTTTACGAATACTGTGTTTTTGGGGTTGGGCAAAATCTGCCTACTACGGTGGGAAGCTTCAAGGAGGACTGTTCCACAGCACGGTCCAAGGACCGTAGGGTTAAGATCCAGGCTAAATACTTCCACTAGTCCCTTTCACACCCCAAACAAAGAACACTGTCACTCACTCTCACACAATTCCTTCTATGTTTTGAGTTCAATCATGTCCACCTTAAACCCGATTACCACGAGGATTTGTGCCTGCTTACCTCCAATTCTTTATCACTCAGAGAACCCACGCTGCACAAGCTCTGGTTGGAAGACTCGCTATTTAATGGACCCTAGTGAAAAACAAGCAAAGACTGTTAGAAACAACTTCCATACAAGGCAGATACGTCCTATCAAACATTGCATCTCTGGGCTAACTACGCTGCTCTAAGTCACGTGGATACAGCAGCAACACGGGTCAAATACCTAGGCACATGATGGGGCACTAAAAAAACCTCAGAAGTGGCTTAGAGCAAGATGGAAGTTGGACTGCCAGTTGGACAGTCTTTTCTCACTATACCGATCCAGCCTCTGCAATGGTATCTCTATCTCAATTTATATCCTAACTGTTCCGTTTAACCACATCCACAAAACAGCCAAGGCAGTATTCATAAAAGTCTAAGACAACTGGTTTGAGAAACAAAACTTCTGATTTGTTGAGTAGCAGTAGTTCCAAGCTCAGCTCTTCAGGCAAGCATCTGCTTGACCCTGGGCTAAGAATTCAGAGGCATCTTCCATCTGGCAAGGCAGCTATTACTGTTATCAGATGCTGGCAGTACCACTGATTTTTCTTTAAATGCGTAATTTTTATGCTTTTTTTAACACCAGGAAAATGAACAAGTGAAAGTTGTGTTAACAGCAGTACAACTGGCACCCCGAGATGATCTTTCCCACTAGGCTATTTTATGGACCCATGGCTGACCTGCCAACAGAGCAGTTGCTCCTGCCAGGCTAAAGCACAAGTTCAGGAGGCTGGAATAGATACAAAATAGTATCCAGGTACCTACAAGAGTCTGCCTGCATCTTTGCAGGCTTTACTGGATACACATCTGCGTTTTCACGTATCCAAGCAGTTTTGAAAATTGTTTTTTAAAATCTATATCAAAACTGGTTTTAAAAGGAAAGAAAAGTGAATCATGCAAAGTCACTGTGTTTTATGCTAGTGCTCTGACACAAAAGTATCCTCCTACAGATCTAACTTAAGAAATCTAGACGAATTTGACAAAGATATAAAAACAAGATTCACAATTACTGATGGAATGTATTAACAAGAAGAATGACATGATAAAGCCACCTCTCCATTAATAACTTGTGAGCATCTTTTCCCAAAGATTCATTCTATTTTAGCATTCTTATTTTTGCAGTAACCACTTCCCACCAATCAGTCTTTTCTCAAGGCAAAGCCACTTCTCATTATATATTTGAGCAGAAGACTTATGAGGGGTGGGGGAGAAGCCTTAACACCACAGAGAAATCCCACAGTAGATTATTTTTGAGGGTAGCAGTTCTCCCTTCCCCATTTATAAGACAAACACCACCACCAAATTAAATTTGTGACACAACCTAGCTGTTACTAACCCCAATTTCCAAGCAGGCATCCACAGAAAGCAAAAGTTCTGTTTACCTTCTGTATTACACTGTGAATGTTAACTACCAAATTCGTTTCTCCTAAAAGGACATGCTTAGTTGCTTCAACGACAACAAACAACCCCAACACTTGAACAGCTTGAGAAGCTACACATTTAAGATTCCCTTTTGAAAGCAAATTACTCTAAGAAAAATTGCAGGTGATATTGTTTAAGCCATACCATTACCCCTTCAACTCATCACACAAATAGCTCAAGACCAGAAAGATATTTTACTTTATTTCTTCAGCAATACAAAAGCTTAAAATTTAGTCGCTTTTTAAACAAGGAAACAAGCTCCCCACCACCCAACGTGATGGCTCGTCAATCTTACAGGTACAACTCCTGGTTATGCGAGGGATTTATTCCTTGGCCAATAGGACTTAACAGAAGTGCCAACACTACCCTTAGCTACATATATCTTACGGCAAGCGCCAACAGAAAGCTAATCTTTTCACCCATGTAAAAGCTTGTTTATAAACTGCGCAAATGCCATTCTCTAAAATCCTTCACTTCCTCTCATGAACTCAAACCCCAACAGCGCATCCAAGTCATCCGCCTTCTGTGCAAGTGTGAAAGCATCTCAACCAATTAGCATTTGCTGGTCTCAGATGGACAGGCTGGGGTTCTGACATGATGGAGATGAAAGTGAAAGTTGTTCTCACATTTGCTTAAATCTCACTGCCTCCATTTTGCACGTAGATAGCAAATGACAGGAACAGCTGCTCCCAAAATGCCACATTTGAGCTTTTCAGGAACACTGTGGTTGAAAGGGTATGTCAGTGGCTTACCAAGGGCCAATGTTTCAGCAGTGGACCGGTATTACAGGGTATCCTGGAGAAATAAACTGATGAGGCCGTCTACAGTTAGAAAGGATCCCAAGATTTTTTCAGAAATACAAGTTTATCCTCTCCAGTACAAACTAATACACTCAGATGCATCTGAATGTAAAGTTCTGGAATGCAAGCAGCTGGAAAAATGCCTAATACAAAATCCACAATGTTTTTCTTACTTCTAGCACCACAACTACCTGTACTGACTATTCCGCGTGGGAAAGGTACAGCTCTAGCAGTTGGCATCAAACCCACTTTTTGCATCAACAAAACAGCAGTTCAGATCTGATCACAGATTCTCAAAGAGCAAAGAAACTGTTTTCCCTTTACTTTACAACTTCCTCTAGAAAATATACTGACAAAATCATAAGATTGAACTCAACGCAGTAGTGGAAAGCGTGAAAAGTTACTAACTACTTAGTTATGGAACCACCAAAGAACAGCTTGTCAGATGTCTGCAAGTATCCAGCCAGCTCACTGCCATGTGTATTGATATTGTGAACAAATGCAGAATTAATTCTTCGTAGGTAAGTTTTGACCCATTTCCACTGCACGAGCTTTCCTCTCCCTTGATGATCGTCTAGAGGGCCTTCCACTGACACTGACAGGATTAGGCCTATCCTACAGGCAAGCAGCTGAAGCATCTTGTTCACGTCAAAGTTGGCAAAAAAGTCTTGTTTTCAGGAATTCTGGCTATGGAAACACAAGTTTCTCATTAGAACGTGCTGTACTTCAGGCAGTAAAGATGCAATACCTAGGATGTTTAAGGAACATGGCCTAGTCCCCAACAGCACCTTTTCTCACATAGTTATGCAAGAGAAAGGAAAAGCAAATTTTCCTGATCGTCCAGCTAGATATCTAGTTTCACACATAACCTCTTGTGATCGACTGCTGATAGCAACAGGTTTAGACAATGGATATGAGAAACCATACATCTGAGCATCTCCCCCTCGCCTAACAGTCAGTGAGTGTGTGTATAAAAAACCCTTCAAATTTACGTTTTATCATTCCTAACTGTTTATATTTAACTCAGCAACTGACATTGGATAGATGTTCAGTACTTAATTTAGCATACCGTTATAAGTGGTCATGACACAATAGGAATTAAAGGAACAAAGCTGAATTTTGGAAAAAAGCGAGTAAGCAACGGCAAAGAACAGTAACATCAGAATATTGCTGGGGAAGCCGCAGTAGGGAATAATAAACACGCAGTAGTTTACACTGGAAAGGCTTATAAATTCTGTTCCTGAAGAAGTCATCTGCACTGGCATCTGGCTTTTCTAGCATAGACTACTTTGGGATAATGCTGCACTTCCCTGGTATCACTTACAGCCCACTCATCCACTGTACCCTGTCAAGAGAATCAGTGATGGGGCTCAGCAAAAATTCAAAATACGTGGGTCATCTGAAATAAGCTAATAGTTTCTATAGTGTTTACCCAAATGACAAGCACAAGAACAGCACACACTTCCTCCTCCGCAAGGAATTTCTTTCTGAGATAAGCTGGCATGCTCTTTTCCCTTGTGATTCACCTATCAACTACTGCTTCTAAGTCCGTGACCTACCTATGCACAACAAAACCTCCATGTTGAGAAGTGGAAGCAGCAGTAGCAGGCGCTTTCAAGACTCCTACTCAAAGGCAAGAATTTAAAATCTGTCCACTCACACGAGTTGGTTAGTCATTTCGCCCTTTGCGAGAGCCCTGGAAAGGCTACAAATGAGGCACAATGGCTGAAGTTTCAATAGAAACAACTTAGCCTGTGAATAGCTCCCATTGGATCTTCCGTAACAAAGCTAGCCTGACTCAGACTGCCCTTACCTACCTCCTCTTCAAGCCCATCTATTGCCTTGTATGACTTGTGCATTTCCTCAGCCACTCCAAGCTCCCAAAAATGATCCCTCGGGCCTGTCTGCAACTCTTACGTCGGGCAGTCTCCATTTTGTGCTCTCCAGCTCCTCGTACTGAAAGACAGCTCTAAGAATTCAAGCTGCCTAGCCAGAGTCTCCAACGTGGACTTACAGCGACAGGCATTGCAAAATTCTCTTGCTAACTCAACGGCAGAGACATGCTTCATTACCTCAAGCCAAGGTAACCCAAGTCCTTCTGAATTCTGTAGCAAATGGAGAGATTTCAAAAGCAAAAAGTCACTCCTTAGTTCCACTAAAAGCTAGTGCTGACTCCACGTGGGCTTACGCCAAAGTGAAATGGTTGAATGGTTTTCCAGTTACTCTGACCCACTCCTACTGTGTAAGACAGGTTTAATTAACAAATTCTTATCTTATTTCAAGCATCACATAAGCATGAGAATTACAGCCTGCTTCTTAATCAGGCTTTTAGAAAAGCTTGGTATTATAGCCAATAATGAAATCCCCAAATCACCGACGTCTTTTTGCCATGAGAAGTTGATCTACTATCAGATGTTCACAGGTAGCCTGCACTATATCAGATGGGTAAGTAGAGTTGCAACAGGATTTGCTTGGCTTCCATTATGCCTCAAGAGTTCTCTCAGGTTGAAAAAAATTGTATTTTTATTTTACTGATGGCAAACTGGACAGAAGGGTCATGCAATTCACCCTAACCCTCAGTTCAGGGGCAGAAATAGAACTGAGATCTGACAACTATTTCTGGTCTCTAGTAGCCAGACGACACATTTGAAATAAGTAAAGTTGCACACGGAAGCACTGAAACAATTTTCAAGTATTTGGCATAAAGTCCTGGCACATTCTGTGGTAGCTGATAAATTCAATTCTAAGTTTCGAAACTCTTAGTAACTAGTTCCTCTGGTGGCATGTGACACCTGTGAAGGACCATCACTGTGCAGCATCACTTCCCTCCAAGGTAGACGTGATTATTCTCAAACACAAATTCTCAACTTGGTAACTTTGCTGCTAAGAATGTTGCTAAGTAGACCACACAACGGGTAGTTACTTAACTGATCAAGACTGCTAGAGTGACAGAAGAAGGGTAAAAAACAAAATAATACAAGCAAATTCTGGTCTTCTTTTTGTGAGCAATTCTCTTTTTGGAGGCAGATGTTCTGCAGCATAAGTGACACTCTTCAGGTTATTTTCATTTCCTTCTTTGCCATACCTCAGAGGGAGCAAAGGGAGCACTAGCTACCACCAAGACCAGTACTTCTTCAATTCTAGCATAGTCATCTGGACCTACAAGATTCCTACAGCACGACAGAGAAGGTTACTCTCTCTAGAAATACTTCAGCCTTTTTAGTTTAGCTATAATAAAGTGATGCACACAACTTCATTTGACTCTTTTAAAGACCAAACTTGTAGAAGATGCATGTGCCGCTGTGATGCATGTGCAAATACAGATCCTCCCATCACAATTACCTATTCCAATTCTTATCCAGGAAAAGTCTGCGGAAATTACACAAATCCTTTGGAGTTAACCCACCTGATATCTTAAAGGCAGTACCCAAACAGGGGGAAGGGAGGCAGAAGATGAGAACCGACAAAATTAAACAATGTTATCTAGAGAAACAAACTACACTTTGTCTTCTGTACCCCCTGACCCAAGGAAGATGTCTGAGACAACTAGTCAGAATAACACCTCAAGTGACTGTGCTTAGATTTCCCCTAGTAAGTAAACATAAACAGGAGCTAAGTAAGCAGGCATAGTGGTAGGTGTCATAGTCATGCGTTAATTCAAGGACTCGCTTTGGGAATTTGGGGAAGAATGGCACTTTACCATATGGCAAGAATAGACATCTAAAGCATCACTGACTTTTTGAAGCTATCTAGTGACCTGGATGAACCACATGAGTATAACAGTTGCCTAGAAACATTCCTTGCTCATAAATTTGTTTCCGTGTATTAACTCCAAGCTTCTAGAGAAATATATTCTCCAGCTACTAAGTAAGATAATTCATCACAGACTTGCAACAGAATTTTGAGGCATTTGGGACTGCAGATGACCTCAGTCACTGGGTTGTGCCTTCAGCTACCACAGGAGGTGACAGCACACAGCTGTTTCCAAAACAGTTTAGGATTTCTGTCCTCTACTACTGTTACTGGAAAGCTCTTCCAGAATCCCATGACTCTGATGGCTAGAAGCTTTTTCCTAGTTTGCAGCCTAAAAAATTATTCTAGATCAGCTTAGTCCCATTCATTTCTCAGAAACACGTACAGTTGCTTTTTACTTGCAAACATGGAGGGAGAGTGGGCTTTAAAACTGCAGTTGTATTAAGGATGCAAACTAGTGCATTAGTTTTACGCAGGTCCAAAATGTACCCTGTATTTTTAAACATTAAAGAGACCTAACCAAACACACTAAGCGATACACCCAGTCAGTGGAAGGCAGGAAGCTCAGTTACAACTGTCTTGCTGCCTTCGCCCAATAGGAGAGCATCTAAGATGACATTTCTTCCTTTTATGCAATAAACAGCAACAGAATACCTTCTATCCCAGGAGGATGTGCCAGTCCTGGTCCCACTAGATGGCACTAACTTACTCTACGTAGCTTTCCTTAAACATTTAATTGGAGAGAGCTAAAAATCTTAAGTTGAATCATACAAATTGTATCACAGCTTTCCCAATATATTCCCTTTAAGACAATGACCTACCAATGCCAGTGCGGAGCATGACGGACGGAGACTTGGGGGGGTAGGGAGGGAATTTGAAGCACCAACCTGGGAGGGAACGTAGTAGCTGAGATTAATATTGCAACCAAGATTTGCTGCAACATAGTAGAGTCATGCTAATTCATATCAATGGTTGGCTGTTCTACTATAAATTAGCAAGTATGCAAGTAAATAAATATATATTGTTTGAACTAAGTGTTATGCACTTAAACAGTTTACTGACTAGTACAAAGTAAAACACTATACTACATAACAGGTAAAAATAAAACTCAGTAACAGAACAGCTTTGCTCAAAGCAAAGCCTCCGAGAAATGAGGCTTTTTTACTTGGATATGCTTTAGAAACAAAAATAAGTTTTCAATATTCACCCTACAGAGAAAGGGCATGTACTTTCTGCTCCAAACATATTGAAAACATAATTAAGACTCGCTTTCCTGTATCTTTTAAAGGTTATTCCTTTAAAAGGAATAGTTCCTAACATTCTTTGTGAGCATTGAGTATGTTGGCACTGTTTTAAAGCAATGACAGCGTCTATGCTTCCAAGTCTTAGCTATTCCAGAAAGTTGTTTGGCTTTATCTATACTGGTACAGCTAAAGATGTTAAAGTGACATTAATGGGGGAAAGAGGCAAGAAACAGATGAAAAAGTACATAAAAAGTTGTAGTGTTGTATAAAACAAGTCTTTCATGATGGTAAATACATTATGTAGCACAAACTTTTATGCTAGTAAAAGCCTTAAGATTAAAATTCTTAAGAGTGGGGTAAAAGATCAAAAATAGACCACATTCTTACTCCAGTAACCGAAATTATTACCCCTTAACAACTTCTAGCATTAATCTTCCTTCCTACACTACCTGTACAGCTGAACATTTTACTTTCTCATGCTCCCTTCCAAGACTTAACCTTGTTTGAGTCCTGACTGACGTATAGATCAGAAATAAAAGTATGAACTCAAACTAAAGCCTTTTTCAAGTTCTGATTTGAATTTTTCTAAGAAATACAGCATCTACAAAGTGCCTTCTCAAAATAATTCTGAGGTTTCCGAAAATTATCTAGCAATGATATGTTGTTTTACCATCTACCTCGATGTTGTCCAAAACTCAGTGTCTTCCTCAAAAGCAAACTCCTTATCGCTGACCTAGTTTAAGAGGAGTTCTGCCACCATTTCATTGCTCAGAGAGACACAATCAATTAATACTACCAACAACATCTGGAGAACTAACAACTTAATGCTCGTATACACAGCAACGACACAATGTTATTATTGAAGCGCCTTACTCAAAATAAGGCAGCTACTGAACAGTTACGCAGTTGTACGTGAGGACAAAGATGGGATTTTACTAGCAGGTTGTGGACCCCAGATACAGGAGAGCTTACCTTCAAATACTTTTGTGTGTGTGTGTTCTATGCGACCCAGTACACAATTTTAGCACACTGCACTCACAGAGAACTGAACTCATTCCTGAATATATAAAGCCTGGTTACATGTTGTATCAACCGCAGTAAACTTGAAACTGTATCTAACAAGTGGCCAAATTCAGTTCTCAAATGCATTCTTGGAGAAAAGAAGAGACAGGTGAGATTCCCACTCCCAAAGACAAAGTTGTCACGGGTTTTTTTGGGGGATGTACAAGCTGCCTTAAGATGAAGCAACTCCTAGGAACTTAAATAGAACCCAAAATCTTCTGTATAGCAAAACATCTGCTCATAGAGATCCCATTTTCATTCCTCTTAAACATACTTCAAGCAAATTAGTGTTCAAAACACAACTATTGACACAAAACATTCTACTAGCAAAGCAAAATTATCAACGTAGAAATTAAAAACCCAAAGTGCAGTGCAGGATGGAGAAGCAGTCATGCCTGTTACCAACGGTACTCACACTCACCTTAGCAACCCCGACTCCAGTGAACCTGGCCTCCAGTAGCTCCTGCCTTCGCGGGTCCAGGCTATGCAATTCTTCCATCATTTCTGCTGCTATGGGAGAACAACACTCAGATTATGCAATGCAAGGAAAGGAGAGAGGTTTAATATTCTGTGCCACCGACAAGACTCAAAAGTGCCTGTTCTGCAGCATAACCACGTCGAGAGCATTTTCTTGCAAGAGAAATGCAAGATTACCATGCAATAATAACATGACTTTGCCACCGTATTACTGTATTTAAGCCATAACCCTGCTGGAGAATTTCCTCTTCTATCTGTTGTACCAGCCATTTCAAGATCTCCAAATCCAAGAAACCAATTATGTCACATTCTCCCACTGGATGTTTTATTAAAAGGAAAACATGGGACCAGAGTGTTATGACTAAAAGCTTCAGAGCTTTTCATCCGTGCTGCATGACTAGCAGAAAAAAAAAGCAACATTTTTTACCCCATAATTTATTTTTGGCCAATCCTGGAGATACTAGATCTCCCCAAACTCCAGATTTCACTGACAACAGCTTTGGTTCTTCCAAGCACAGAGAGGGATTATAAGACGACAATAATGCTCATTTAAACCTTTTACTTTATAGAGTAAAGCATCAGACATCTCTAGTGTAACAGCTGCCTCTATATACTGGATGTACCTGGGGTACCTCTTGGCAATCCAACACAACGGATGCCATTATTTGAAGGGTTAAAAAAAAATCTCCAGTATTGTTGTGTAAACAGGTTAAAAATCAGAAAATATACAATTTGAACACTGAACTGCGAAAAAATGGGACAAATTTCAACGTTCATTATAACTGTGAATCACATCTTCCCAACTGCACCAATCAAGTTCATTTCCAGAAATGTCTGTTCCAGTTTCATTTTCTGGACTAAGGTAGGAGAAAAAAAAAAAAGAGACAGAAGATAAAGATTTGCTGTATAAAGAGCATATGCGATGAGGAAAGTTCTTGAAGGGCAGCAAGTGCCCTCTAGAATAGGCAGTATACAATTGTTCCTTTTATTAACTGTCCATTTTGTCCCTGCCGTTTCCTCCAAACACTGCAGATCTAAGTTACAGGGGGCAAAGTGAACCCATCCAGGGGCATTCACAACTCCTCTCCCAAAACAGTAACAAGCCTCAAAACCTAATGGGATACTAAAAGCGGTTATTAGAGAACCCTATTTCTACTATTGGCTTTTAAACCCCAAAAAAGCTATCAGCCTAGTTTTCAAAACAGGAAATCTGTGCACCGAGGAAAATGACAGGCAAGCCATGAACGCAAAGATGTTAAAGTACTCCCAGGTCTCTCCCCCATTACAGGGCACAGGGCGACCATCCGGGAGGGAATCGCATCCCCACGCCGGGATGCTGCCCTGGGGAAGGGGCTGCCACAAGTTCCACAGCCTTCCCCCCTCCCACCCTCCACCCCACCGCAGGGCCGAGCTCCCCTCCCGGGGCCTGCCCAGGACCCCCTCTCCATCTTTCCCAGCAGGGGATGGCACTCCCCTCCCCGACTCCTTCGGGGGGTGATTTTCCAGCACCTCTCTCCCAATCCCATCCTCCTCTCCCCACTCGGGAAACAGGGGCACGCGTTTCAAAATACGCCGGTGAGTGAGCAGCCTTGCCCCGCTGCCAGCTGCTGCACCGCCTCGGCCTGCCTCCTCCTCCTCCTCCTCCTCCTCCTCCTCCTCCTCTCCGGCACCCCAGGCAGCACCGCCTCAACTCCCAGGCCGGGGATTCACAGGCCGTGCCCACCCCACCACCTCCCATCTCCGGACCGGGGCCTCCGCGTTCCCCCGGGCCGAGCCCCCCCCCCCCCCCCGCCCCGTTCTTACCCCCCGCCCGCCGGGCCGGGCCGCGCTGTGCGCCCGCGGGGCCTGCACCGCGCCGTGCCCCGGCGAGGCGGGCACCCGAGGCCCAGGCCTCGCTCCCGCCGCCTCGGGGCACAGGCCTCGGGCCCTTCCGCCGTGACCCCGGCCCGGCCCGGCCCCGCCGAGCGTTTAACAGCCTCCGCCCCTCACCTCCACCGCGGCCCGGGGTCGCTGCCCGCCTTCCCCCCGACCACCACCCACTCACCACCGGCTCCGTCGCCCCCAGGCCCGGCGCCGGGAAGGGAGGCGAGGGGGGTCCCCGCGCTTCCCCCGCCGCCCCCGGGCTCTCTCACCTGGCGCTGCCGCCGCTGCTGCTCCTGCCGCCGCCCCGCCGCTCCTCTCCCCTCCTGCCCGGGCCGAGCGCTCCCCGGGCACCGCTCGGATCCCGCCGCCGCCGGGGGCAGGAGCAGGAGGAGGAGGAGGAGGAGGAGGAGGAGGAGGAGGAGGAGGAGGAGGAGGGAGGGAGGGAACCTGCTGCGGCGGCGGCAGCGGCGGCACGGGCGGGAGGGGGAGGCCAGGGGCGGCTCCGCGGCCTCTCGTGAGCCAGGCGCCGCCGCCGCTGCGGGCACCCGGGCTCCACGCGGGGGAGAAGGGCGGAGGGGAGGGGGGCGGCGGCAGCGGTGGCGAGGGAAGGGGGGGGGGGGGGGGAAGGTGGGGGCTCGCCCCTCGCCGGCTGCGGGGCGGGGAAGGAGACGGAGCTGAGCGAGAAGGGATGGATAGGCCGCGGATCCCCGGCCTCGCGTAAGAAACCTCGCCCGGCCGGGGTGCGCGCAAGGCGCCGGCGGCCGCAAGGCCTCGCGGGCAGGACAAAGGCCCGAGGGAGGGCTCGGCGGGCGGCGGTGCCCGGGCAGGTGGGGAGGGCTCGGGGCAGGGGACGGCGGGGACCCCGGTTGCGCTTCGCCGGGGCAGGCGGGGGGGGGTGGGGGGGTGGGGTGGCGGCGGGGCGCGGGCAGGTGCCGGGGCCGGTGTCTCGCCCCCTCCCCGCGGCGCTGGGCCCGGCCCGGCCCGGATCGATTGGTGCACACACACACTAGTGAAAGCGCGTAGAGTCTCGCGAGATTTGCACGGCGGGGAGAGGGCGGGGGAGGGGCGGGGAGGGCAGGTCAGTGCGGG